>NC_073725.1:52462326-52775418 GCF_023634155.1 Falco peregrinus | reverse complement strand
AACTCCTGTTGGTAGTGACTGCCTGACTCTTTTTCACCACTAAATGCTTTCTATGTTCTTTCTGAATCTCATGATACCCAATTGAAGCATTATACGCAAGTGTATAACCAAGTCAGAAAAATATCAGAAGTAGAATTTGCCTTTCAGTACACTGCAAATTAATCAGATTAGGACAGCACCTTTACTTTTTTGGGGAGATGTGTATTAAGTTGTAATGACAGGAAGCTTTTTATATTTTATATATAGGGTGGTAGTCAAGAGCATCTTGTCTGTTGTGTGTGTGAAATCTGTTTCTACATTCAAAGACAACTTGTTCGTTGAATAGGTTAAAAGTGAAAAGCATACGTTTGTAACAATATTTACAGATACTTTTTAATCTTTGTAGATCACACTGCTTTGCTGTGGAGCATAGAAACAGGGAAGTGCCTTGTCAAGTATGTAGGGCATGTTGGATCAGGTAAGATAAGGGCATGTTGTGAAAACTGGAAACTGTGTGGGAGGGGGAAACGTGTTTTGGGCAACTACAGAAATGTTTATTGCGGTTTCACTTGCAGGTTTGCCAACACCATTAACAAGTCAATTGTGAAGTTCCACTAATCTTCATACAGAGAATGTTTTGTAATGTGATTCTTTCTTGGAGAGGCGTATTAAAACAGTTCTGTAAATGCTAAGTGAATAAACAAGTCATATAAAGAGATTTACAGGCAGTTAGGATACTCGGAAGTTAAATGTCAGAACTCATTGAGGTTTCATGCATATGCACAAGAAGAAAAGCTTATATAATCAAATTAGCTGTTTTGCAGGATCTTTGTTATATTTGGGATACAAAATACAGATGCTGGGTGAACATCTATTTGCACTTGTTTATTTAACACATGATCCTGTATAGAATTTGTTGCAGAGTATTAAAGTCTTGTTTTGGAGACAGTTAATTCAATATAGGTATTTGTCTTCCTCTGTCATAGTATGAATGTTTCAGAAGCAGTGTTTTTAAACCCCTGCTTGGGTGGAGAGATGCAGTAAGTGAGTGTTTTTGATGTTAATTTTTGGTGTCCGGTTTGACAAGCACCTCGGTAGCCCCCTTCTATCTCATAATGGGTTACAACATAGAATTTTATAGACTGAGGGTGGAGAGGTTTTCCATAGCTTTCACTTGCTGTTGAGAGCTGAGCAGTTTGAGTGATCATACCCTGCAGTGTAGAGTCATGCACCCACAGAACGAGGAATGCAGTTATTGACCTGTTGCGTTTAGTTAAGTAACTCAGCTAGCACATCACAGGAACTTTGTGGCAAAGGTGCAAATAAAATTAAGTCCTCCAGAGAGTGGTCCACTGCTTCAGCCGTGAGTTCTACTTTTTTTTCCTGCTATATGACTTCTGCCTCCCACAGCACAGAGATGCTAATAGATAGATGCACAGAAACAACAGGTAATGCTATTAATTCATTCAGATATCTCAGGTTGCTTGCTGTGTGGAGAGGTTACCTTTAGGCTCTATAAAGTTATGTGTAAAAATTCCAGTCACTTGCATTTTCATGCTAATAGATACTTATTTTTTAAATTGCTATTTGGATAACCATGAAAATAATATCTGTAACCTGTATTTAAACAGTTGTGTGTAAATAAGTAAAAAAACCCTATATATTTTAATATAAAATTATATACAGTGTAATTCATAAGGTTATATAAATTATATTTAAAATAATGTATTTTTCATTACTAAAACTTTACTTACATTTGACAGTTGATTTGAAATGGAGCAAAGATGTTGCATGCCAGCAGTTGGCGCACGATTGAGTTAGTGTTCAGTGTGAATAGTTTGAGGAGTATCTTTTCAGATTCATTACACCACACCTTCCTGACAGCATAAGCATCTGTTTTACTTGTATGATGGATGGAAATGATTTCTGAGTTCTTTCTTGAAGAACTGTTGAAGAGAATCTTAAGGATTTTGCAAATGAAAGTGCTTAGTAATAAAAGGTATTTGAATCTTATACAGTGAAATAAAGAATGAAGAGCAGCTTTTTAGGCTGATAGGAGTCTTGCAGGACTATTTTAAAATAATCATGTTTTGAGTACATATGATTGCAGGACTGAAATCTAATTTGTAGGATTTGCATTAGGTTTTCAGGCATTTGTTCTTGCAATCTTAAGTAATAATCAGAAAGTTGATGGTCATATATTGGAACTTTTGATTGTGTTAGAAATGAATATTTAAAATTCTCTTTATGGAAGTCCAGAGCATTATCTCCTGTCAACTTACAATTATTTGAATGTGATTTGTTTATCCTCTGTAACATGAAACACTTGTACTAGATTCAGGAAATAACTTGCTAGAAAATATGTTGTTGTATAATCAGTTATGGATGCTTTCCTTGATACTACATAGGTTTCCTCAAATAATATACCATCTTGCCTTATGTCACTTAAGAGGTTGCTATACTACAAAAAATGATTAAAACCGAAGACTTCTTGATTTTTCAATGCTTTTAATGATAAAACATTGTGAAATAATGGTTTTAGTACACTTAAAACTTTACTTTGTTTCACACAGTAAATTCCATAAAGTTTCATCCAACTGAGCAAGTGGCTCTTACAGGTATGTAAAGTTTTTTCATATGCCGAGTATGTTAATCATGATGGCAAAATAAGTGTCATTTGCTAGCACCTTTTTGGTTGTAGTCCCTCTCCCTGCTGCTTTGTCAATATCCCTGTTGACTGCATTATTTTAAGGCATAACAAATCAGAGCTAGATCTTCGCATTTGTTTGTCATACCATTGTAATTTGTGCTTACCTGCTCGAAAACAGACACTTGGAATGATCTATCAGCTGAATGTTCACAAATCCATGTGGCCTGATGAGATTCATCCCAGAGTACTGAAGGATGTTATGCAGGACGCCTCTCAGTCATCTACCAAAGGTCTTGGGAGTCTGGGGAGGTGCCTGCTGACGGAAAGCCAGCCAGCGTTACTCCAATTTACAAGTAGGGGGTGAAGGAAGATGCAGGGGACTACAGACTTGTTAGTGCAGCCTCAGTTCCTGGAAAAATGATGGAGATTATACTGGGTACTGCTGAAAGGCATTTAGAGAATAATGCAGTCATCAGGCGCAGTCAGCACGGATTCACAAAAGGGAAGTCCTGTTAACTAATTTGATACCCTTCTATGATAGTCGCTCATCTAGTGGATGAAGGGAAAATGGTGGATGTAGTTTTTCTGGATTTTGGTAAGGCTTTTAATACAGTCCTTCACAGCATCCTTCTGGACAAGTTGTCCAGCTGTGGGATGAGCAGGTTCATGGTGTGCTGGGTGAGGGACTGGCTGGAGGGCAGAGCTCAAGGGGTTGTAGTGAAGGAGGCTACATCTGGTTGGCAACTGGTAGCCAGCAGTGCTCCTCAGGGTTCAGTTCTAGGGCCGATTCCATTCAGTATGTTTATCAGTGATCTAGGTGCAGGAGTCAAATGCACCATTAGCAAGTTTGCTGATGCTACCAAACTGGGAGGTGCTGTTGACTCTTGAGGGACAAGATGATCCCTCAGAAGGATCTAGATAGATTGGAGTATTGGGCTGTGATTAATCAGATAAATTTTAATAAGTTGCCCAAAGAAGCGCAACAAAGCTGGTGAAGGGTCTAGAGTACAGGACTTAAGAGAAGTGGCTGCGGGAAGTGAGGTTGTTCAGCCTGGTGGAAAAAAGGCTGAGGGGAGACCTTATCGCTATCTACAACTACCTGAAAGGAGGTTGTAGTGAGGCAGGTATTGGTCTCTTCTTCCAAGTAACAAGCTATTGGACGAGAGGAAACAGCCTCAAGTTGGACCAGAGGAGGTTTAGATTGGATATTAGGAAAAATTTCTTCACCGAAAGGGTTGTCAAGCATTGCAATAGACTGCTCAGGGAGGTGGTTGAGTCACCGTCCCTGTTTAAAAGACAGCGTAGATGTGGTGCTTAGGGACATGGTTTAGTGGTGGATTTGGCAATGTGGGGTTAACAGTTGGACTTGATGATCATGAAGGTCTTTTTTCCAACCTAAATAATTCTATGATTCTAATTCCAAATGATGGGTTCTGCACCTAGGACAGAATAATGCCGGGCACAAGTGTGAACTGGTAGAGGAGTGTCTGGAGAGCAGCACTGCAGGAAGGGGTCTGGGGGAGCTGGCTGATGACAGGCTCAACATGAGTCAGCAGTGTGCCCCGGCAGCCAAGAGGGCAAACTGCATCCTGGGTGCATCAAACACACCATAACCATCCAGTCAAAAGAGGGGATTATCTGGGGGTGTTCAGTGTTGGTGTGTCCTCACCTCGAGCACTGTGTGCAGTTCTGGGCCCCACAGCTTACGAAGGACATGGAGGTCCTTGAATGCATCTGGAGGAGGGCAACAAAGCTGGTGAAAGGTCTGTAAGGCATGGCCTACGAGGAGCAGCCAAGGACTTTGGGCTTGTCTAGTTTGGAGAGAAGGAGGCTGAGGGGCAACCCCATTGCTCTCTACAGCTTCTCGAGGAGGGGAAGTGGAGTGAGGTGCTGAGTGAGCTCTTCTCCCTGGTATCCAGTGATGGGATGCATGGAATGGTTCAAAGCTGCACCAGGGGAGGTTTAGGCTGGACATTAGGAAGCATTTCTTTACCGAGAGGGTGGGCAAACACTGGAACAGGCTTCCTTGAGAGCTGATCAACGCTCCAAGCTTGTCAGTGTTTGAGGTATTTGGACAATGCCCTTAACAACATCCTTTAACTTTTGGTCAGCCCTGAACTGGTCAGGCAGTTGGACTAGATGGTTGTTGCAGGTCTCTTCCAACTGAAATAGACTAGAATATAGACTATCTTAACCCTTTTAAAATACATACTTCCAGAAGTAAAGGAAGAGAATATTGAGATACTGACTGTGCAGAAAAAACAGCTGAAAAATATTATGACTGTTGGTGTAAAGGTGTTTTAAGGACTGAGAATATACCATCCGTGCAGCTTCAGGTGTGAAAACTGTCTACTGTGGCTAATACTATGGTTCATATGGTCCAGCAGTTAGGGCGCTAGCTTTGGGATTAAAGAGGTCTGGATTCAATTTGCTGCTATTAGGTAAGTCATTGTAAAATAAGGATAAGTATTACTGAGGTTAAAAATAAAACCACTTTTTCTTTCCGCATCTGCAGTGACCACTTTAAAGGAAGGTGAGGAGTAGAATGCCTTCTATGTAGGCTGACAATGATTTAAGTTTGGCTGTTTGGATTCTCCTGTTTTCATATGTTAACTGTAGCTATTTTTTCAGTACCATAAACATGTTGCTATATAAGCTGACTTAAAAAACCCAAACCAACCAAACAAAAGCTGCCCATAGTTAGATTTTTGTTCTACAGTTTTTCTGCAAGGTGGTTCTGCAAATTATTTCCACTGGAAGTTTTCAGGGGACCTGTTCTTCAGTGTCACTTGATTGATTTAGAACTGATTAAAACAAAACAAAAAAATCTGCCTCCTTGATCCAGAATAGTGACACCAGAAATAATAAAAGGTTATAGCTTTCTTACTTGGTCTATTAGATGAGATATTTTTCCTAGTGCTTTCATGTATATTGCACGTGCCAGAGTGATGCATACTCATGACAAACTGTTCTTCTTAATCAAGAGCTCTCAGCACTGTACCCCTACGTATTAGAGCATGCTTGTTCTGTCCTTAACAAGGAGAATCTGTAGATTCTCTTTAGTTAATAATAGATAAGTCTATTTCCAAAACAAATGCAGTCTAAAATCAGATGATACCTGCTGAGTTGTAAAATGATATTAGTTAAGCTGAGTTGCTTAAGGCAGAAGCAGAATAGCTTCGCACTTGCTCTTTTGGGTTTCTCATTAAAACCATGTTAAAAACATTTGATGGAAGAAATCATTGAATGAAAAAGACCCCCGTGTTCTGATAAATAGCAAATGAAGGATGGCACCTGTTGATGTATTAAATGCCTTCTTCACATGTTACATATTAGAGCAGCAAGTGTAGTACTTAAGTGGATGTTTTCACTGGAGGAATGATTAATTTGGTAGCTACTTATATTTTGCATGAGTTATGTTCATATCAGTATTGAAGTCAGGACAGTAATGGTAGATGTTGAGACTTGCTTACCAAAAAGGTCATAATGGTATCTGTTAGAAAAAGGTGCAACTCAGACAGTATTGCCAAATGTAATGTTAAAGCTTGTTTTTATTGCCCATGGAAATGCTCTTATTTCATTTTCTCTGGTTTTTTACCTCTTTTTTTTTTTTCCCCCTGCGCAGCATCTGGAGACCAGACAGCTCACATCTGGAGATACATAGTACAGTTGCCTACACCTCAGCCAACTGCAGACTGCAATGTAAGCAATCAGCTTACTGCTACTAAACTAATTGCACAGCAATTTCATCGAATACAAGTTTTATAAGACTGAATGTTAAATTTGTGCATCATTGAAAAATTACATGATTTCAGGATTGCAAAAGGTGGGATTTTAAGGTTTTAGTTTAACAGATATATTTCAGCCTTTCTTTTGAAAAAGATTCACTTCGTGTTTTCAAAGATCTGTGGTGCAGAATAGAATATGCCACTGTAAGTACATTAATTGACGTTTTGTTCAAGGTAATAAATGTGTAAATAACTGTTGAATAATTTTTTTTAATAATTCAAATCATAAATAATTATGTTCTTTTTAAACTAGTTAAATTCTTGTAGCTTAACTTACTGAGGCACCTGTATTAGCTGTAGTTGCTGTGAGTTGAAAAATGATGGTTAAAGACTTGTATTTTGGGCATTTATTTATTTGTATCTTTATTGATTTCTAATTGATCCTTGCCAGCATTCATCACACTATCTCATGTTGTTGTCCCCAGGCTTTTATTTAGTCAGTATTTACTGTAGACCGTCAGATGCTTAATTTGACTTAAAAGCACCCATGCTAAACTGTGAAGACAAACATAGTTTATAGCATGAGCTTCTCAGTAAGCTGAGTAGGGACAAGACATAGCTGTGTAATACAAGATATATTTATGAATGGAAAATGTTTGATGAAATTTATTTGATTTAGCATTTCCATTTTGAAAGAGCAGTACAAATGTGTTGTTTTTTTCACACGCAAATATCATGAAAGAAAAGCCTATTTGTCTTGCCTAAGTGAAATAGGGTTCAGAGATCGATGCTTCATGGTTAGCAAAAAAATTTATTTTGCATCTAGTTCACATCAGCCCTGCATGATGACTGTGTATCAACCAGCAGACAAATATTGGTGTCCTGATTTTGACTAATACATGAAAATACAGCTGTAAATGATTGTCTTCCCAAAGATTAAAACAGTCAGCGTCCTGTTCAATGCTTCCTTCTCTTAAAAATCGAAAGGGAAAAAGTCCATTGGTAAACGCGCTCCGGTGAAACTTTAGAGTAATACAGTAAGGGGAATAAAAAAAGGCTTGCCAGATAGTAAAGGGGACAGATAATCAGAGCTAAACAGTTTGGAAGAGATTTTAAAATGAAGTGGTTATTACAACTGCATTTAACTCACTGGTATTATTCCTCCAACTAAGTTTTTGATAGTAAGTACCTGAATAGCCTAGATTCTACAGAATTAAGTCACCCACGTTCACAGTAAGGGGAGTGGAAAGCATTTATGTTGTAAAATGTAACTTAGAGACATTCAGTCTCTTTTATTCTAAATCTTTTTTTCTCTTATATTTTATAGCAAATGTCTGGAGAAGATGAAGTTGAGTTCTCAGATAAAGACGAACCTGACGGAGATGGAGATGTTTCTAGTGATTGTCCCACTGTCAGAGCCCCCTTAACTTCACTGAAAAGCCATCAAGGAGTGGTCATAGCAGCTGACTGGCTTGTTGGGGGGAAGCAAGCTGTGACAGCGTCATGGGATAGGACAGCAAATCTGTATGATGTAGAGACTTCTGAACTTGTCCATTCTCTTACAGGTATTTGTTTACTCACACAAAGATAAATTGGTCGTTTATGTTTATGTGTGGTACTACTTGTAGAGAGCAGAACATTGGGAAAAGTAGTTTCTCTGGTGTAAGATGCGAGTGTGTACAAGACTTAAGCTGCTGCTCGGTTTTTTTAATGGTTTCTAAAATTCCAACCTTGCAAATTCTCTGAGCGTGAATTTGTTTTCTTTTAGGCTTGTGATATAACCTATGATAGTAGTTGTTTTTAAACTGATTGTAGCCAACCTTTAGTTCTTGCAAAATGGTTTTGCTGTGTTCATGGTGTATCAAGTAGCAATAACCTATCACTACTTCATAATAATGTGAAATGAGTAGTGGGGTTTTTTTGCTTTTAAATACAATTCCAAACTTTTACAGCAGTAGTAACATTAAAATTCAGAATTATTATTAATATTATTATTATTTTCTGTTTGGAGAAAAAAGAAAAAATCATCAGCATTTCATTCAAAGTGTATGTGGAAATGGGAAGTCTTTTCTTCATTACTTTACGTGTTCTCATCTGTCGTTGTAGGGCACGACCAAGAGCTAACACATTGTTGTACACATCCTACCCAACGTCTTGTGGTGACATCATCACGCGATACAACCTTCCGTCTGTGGGATTTCAGAGATCCTTCTATCCATTCTGTGAATGTCTTTCAGGGCCACACAGAGTAAGTGACAGTTCCTTTACAGGTTTTTACAAGTTCCAGAAGTATGAAGTATTCAGTTGCTAATCTGAACAAAACTGTTCCTGTGCTCTTTTTGAGGTGCTAAGTTCATTCCCCTGTTTTAAGAGACTGATTTTCACAGAAACCCCTAATTGTCCTTCACATGTAACACAGCAGTACTTAATTTCCAAAACAGCACCCAGGGCTCTTGGTGTGATATTGCTTATATGTTAAGTCTAGCTAAAACTCCTTACAGTTAAAGGTAATTTAAGGTATGAGGTTGTTTCCAGCATTGGTTATACCTGTAGTTTACAGGTATCACTGTAGTGCAGTTGATGGGGCAGGTTACCCCTGCCTGTCATGACACTCGGTATGAAATAAAGGTTACTTTGGAACCAGTAGGGGGAAAAAAAGCAGGGTTAGTTTTTACACTTTAAGCTAAAGCTTCTAATTTGTACATGAGATAAGAAATTAAAATAAGGGCATAGATTACCATGTTCTGTCAAAACAGTAGTTTTGGCGTAACATTTTTAGTTGCCAGTTAAGACTTTTAAGTTTTTAAACTGGCTGGTGTGGAATATGAGCAAATGTAGTCACGGGAATCTATGTTACGGTGTTGACCTACCTTTCTGTTAATCAGAGCTTTGGTGCACAGAAAATGCAGGAGTAACTTTGAAATACTTTACCCAAGAAAACAAATCTTTTTAAAAGGTTTTGGAATGTTTCAGAAACCAATCCCACCTTCCTCCTTCAGAACAAAACGTGGTTGTTAATCTGAGCTCAAAACAAACCCCACAAATGTTTATTCATGTTTCTGGTTTTTTTTAATTTGAACGTGTAGTTTGCATATGACTCAGTTTCAGTATCTACTTTTTCATTTTCCCAGCTGTTGGCTAACCTCTATATAAAATAAAACCTCTTTAAACCTGCCCTGCCCTGAGTTCCTCAGCTTGATAACTTACGTGGTGCATGATCATCATCCCTTATAAGTAGCCATGTTCTGATAGGAAATTAAGCTTAATTTTGTGGTCTGCATCCTATAATTGTTTCATGCTATAATTTTTGTACTCTACTTTTTGTAGAATGACTTGTAAAAATTGGAAGTTTTGTGACCAATTTCCATTGGTGCTTGCGTTTTTTTTTCTGAGCTGGTTAATTGCTTTGTCCCAGGACATTTTATCAGGGAAAGGAACATGACTGACATTAGTGTTTTTCTGTAAGTATGCTGAGACCAGACGTTGTTGGTCTGGGGAGATGGTGCATACTGGTAAAGCTGTTAGCTGGTATTTTGGCCTCTATCACTGAGACCTATAAACTATCAGGGAGTGTATTTTTTTTATGAATGGAATAGACCTTAGGCAACCTCTTTGGCCACTCTTGTTCCGGCTTTTAATTGTCTTCATATTTTTGTGTGTTGTATCATCTATCTCCATTTTGTTCTTTGAATGTATGAGTTTCTAGTATTGACATAGGCTTTTTCACAAAATATGCTCTAATTAAGGGTCTCAAAACTGATTTTACTGTTTAATGGCTAAGGTTGTTCAGTGCTCTGTTTTCTCAAAGAGATGATTCTATTACGAAGATGAGTATTTCACTGAGGAATGCAGTCAGAGCAGAGATGGAAGTTCAGTGTTTTGGAATCAAGACATACTTTGAGGGATTTTATTTTTGGTCCATTATTGTGCTGCCTGTTGGCAAAATATTTTTAAATTACTCTGTAATCAACACTGTAACAATCTTCTCACATTAAGCAGCATAGAAGAAACTGTTTTATCTGTTGACTGGAAAATATGTACACAGGACACTTTTTTTGGCTTCTATGAATGTCTAATTGAATAATTTGCCAAGTTTCATATGTTGATAGGCTGTTGGAATCAGTTCTCTAAATGGATGTTACAGCCATTAACGCTGATAATTTAAAGTCCTCAAGCATAAGTTTTAATAGCCTCTTCGAAGTAGGATCTGATGAATAGCTGTTCTAGAGCTCATAGAGCAGCTCTTTTTTTCCCCCATGTGTATTTCACCAGGTCAACTCCGAACGCGTTAAACCCGTATAATTAGATGCCAAACATCTCAATAGTGAGGCCGGCAGGCAGGGCTTATTGTGTTGTAGCCCCCAAAACCTTACTCCATCCCCACGGTCCTTCTCACAGGAGAGCCAAACCATCACCGTGCCCCAGCGGTGCGTGGCCGGGAGTGCAGGTGTCCTTCCCTGCTGCCCGGCCTCTCTCCGGAGTGATCCTCCGCGCCCCTCCGCGCCGCAGGGACCGGGCAGCCGGCGGGGGCGAGCTGGGTGCCGGCCGCAGGCTCCCGCCCGGGGCGCGGCCATCCCGCCGAGCGGCGCGGTGTCACACTCGCACCAGCAGGTGGCAGCACTGCCCTGCCGGCTGCGCGCCGCGGGACTGATTTTTTTCTTAAAAATAAGACTTTTGTTACAGGCTGATTTCTATGTGCGTACCCATAGCAATTTTTATTACTAGTGCTGTTAATCCCCAGGCACATCCCTCTATGAGGTGTTTAACAGAGCCCTGGGAAAAGGTTACGTTTATATTATCATCCAGACACTTAACTTGTTGCATGTTAATTAAATTGACTTCCTGAGTTAAAGCCTCCAAAAATTATACTGGGAACTCAAATTGCAACACCTTTTTCTCAGCAGATACCACTCTAAAATACATGTTTGATAATATATAGCACCTATTGAGAAATTACTGCATTTACAGGTTATTGATTAGAGCTCTTTAAGTTGAACTAAGGTTTTTCTGCAAAGAGCAAAACGCTTCTGGCATCTACATGGCAATTTGCATTCCAGCTTCACTTCTGCTTTTGTTTGCTGAGCCTTGTGCAGCCGTGGCTCGTCGGGGCTTTGAAGGCCATTCTTTTTCCAGTGTGGTGTCCTAGTTGAAAAACTCTGGCATTGACATGCTCTTGCATATGTGCTTGATGAGTGTTTCCATCTCTTCAAGTACTCGGCATGTGCTGAGGTCCGTCTTGATGCGTGGAGTCTTCTAAAATGTTCATGCTGGAAATCCTTACCATTTGTAGCTTAAAAAAAAAAAAAAAAAAAGCCTGCACAGATCCACTCAAGTACTTTACAGATTTTATACATTTATTCTGACAATTTAGTAACACTGGAAATAAGTGAATCCCCTATTGGCAAAAGAATGCTTATTAGCTAATGAGTTCATATACATCTTTTGAACCATACATTGATTTTCCTATCTATCTGTATTATGTTGTTGCTTATATGCAGTCGATGAGTTACTTGGTAAATATTAAAGACCTTTGTTTTGTTTAGTGACTGCCAAAGGTGCACAGTGGTTGGGCACATAATCCTTGAAATGCTTGAATAAAAATGTGCAGGACTTCCAAGACTGGACTTGCAAATACCATCCTTCAAAGAATAAAATGTTGTCTTCAGAAGCAGCTTTGGATTGCAATTCTTAAAAGAATATCCTTTGCTAGTGCTTCTTGATCAGTATATAGTTATGCACCAACTTGTATTGCTGATTAAATGCATATTTGGCTTAAAAAAAAATAAATGAGCAGGCACTTTTGACCTAGCCAGAAAATATTACAGTTTGTTTATTTATGACTTCTCAAATTTACTGGTATTTGTAGCTAGATAGAGCCAGGGTGTCAAGCGTGAATGTGCATTAACTGTTGGATGTGTATTTTTGTGTTACTTTCTGGGTAAACTCAGAGAAAAAATTGCTGAAAGTGGATCTTATTTGTGACAAAGAGCTGAACAAGGTGGCTTATAGCACTTTCAGACTACAGCATATTCCTTCTTTCACTCTGGTTGTGTTACGAGATTGAAAGGGTAGGTTCCTGCTCATTTGCTGTCTGTATGTCTCTGAATATGCAGCTGGATGGTGAGTTGTGCTTAATCCTGAGAACTCTGAAATTAAAGAATTTCAAATATGTCTTGCTGCTTCAACTTTTCATCTTCAAACTCTTACGCTTGCTGGAAAATCTGAATTAAAAAATACTTAAGCAACAACTAATTAGGATGCTGGGCTGAATTCTGACATTTAGTGAATTGGGAATTAACGTCAAAGTGGCATTCTGTATCAAGAGAATAATAATTGCTTTAGTTTCGTGGACGCTCACGTTTGCCAAGGTCAGCTGGCATACGCATATTCTTTATTCTGCAAGATTTAATACTTGTAATCTGATGTGTGTCTGTCTTGTTCTTGAAAGACCAAGTCATGGCAGGGGGGAAATGCCTTCTCTTCAGGCAGCAATGTCATTAGACATCCTTGTTGGAAAGTAGTCTTATTCTAGACATCCCTGATATTACAAGGTCACTGTTAGGTGTTCTTACTCAGCTACATTCTCTTGGTGAAGCTAAGGCATATCTAGATGTAATTCTAAAAATGCAAGTTTTGCACCTTTGACTAAAAGCTGTGCTAGGAAAGGGAGCCTTGTGCCAAATAAAATGTCACAAGGTGGGTGCTGTCAATGGAGTTTGACCAGTTGAAAGCATCTGTTCTTTTCAAGATAGTCCTGTTCTGGCTTCAGCTATTGATGCCATCAGTGATGCTTTGTCTACCATTTTTCTGTTCTTTCTCATCAAAGAATGCCTTAGGCATTCACGGTGTGTGGATCTCTCAGTCCAGGGTTTTTGTAAGAAATGCAAAATTTTTCTGATGAAACATACAGTTTTCTCCCCAAGCCTTACTGGTTAACTAGATGATTCTGATATTACTGTTAGTATTACTACCTTGTTCTGTCTACTGTGGGTTTTTTTTTTCTCTTGCATTTCATTGAAAAAGGCCCCAAACTTGCCTTTCAGACACTGCTGTGATCCTACGTTTACATGTTAGGTATTCTTTATATGAAGATTATGGCCTGGACTGTAAGCTCTAGGGTTAGGTTTTTTTAATTTTGTGCTTCTAAACACATACCTGTAAAAATCTTTTTGTTTACATTTATTGCATACATGTTACAGAGCATGTTAAGGTTTCAGCAGTTTTCTTAAGAGTTGTTAGTTTTATTAGCTGATAGCTCAAGCATCTAGCTTCGAGTTTGTCTAACTTCCAATGCTCTTAGCTTCTTTGTGAGTCTGTTTCAGGACAGACTGGGGCCAGCATATTTTACATGCCTTCAACTCATCCAAGTTACCTGTCTTTTCTCTCTTGCACAGCTTGAATACTCCATTTTCTTTCCTAACCTTCCCCCTGCGCAGCACTGGCATGGGGTTGTTGAAGTGCTGAAAAAGCAATTTGAAAGATAATATTCTTTGATAGTTTTGTTTCCTTTATGTTCTTAAACCTTTTCTGTTGTTACTAGCAAACTTCCTCATTGTAAGAATTGCTTCCCAATTAATAAAGAAATATAAAAATTTGAATGAACTACTCCTTTAGCTGTAAGAGTATTAAAATTAAAAGCCTGTAACTAAAAGAAAATAAATCCTTTAGGTGTTTTATTTTTGGGAATAGGGTATGTAACATACACAGTTAGACTGGGTCTAGCCACTACAATGCTAGCCACTAGAGTTTTGTCAGTCACTTTAAAAAAGATGTAGGCAATAAATCTGTATCCAGTTGCCTATGAGTGCTTTAAGCTTCACTGCAATAGATGGAGAGAATCTTAATTCCATTCTTGAATGCATGCACTAAAAAGTGCTATGTTGTTTTTTTTTTGTTTTTTTTTTTTCCAAATGACCCACAAAAGAGCATAGCCAAAGGCCTTTTCTTTGTATCCTGTTGAGTAGAGCTTAATGTTTTATAGTGTGGTGGTGTTCTAAAGCTTACATAACATATGCAGCAATACTGCAGGGATAAATGGACCTTTTTTATCCCATCAAAAATGTAATGGAATTGATTTAAAAAATATCTGCACCTTAACTAATTTACTAACTTGCCATTGAGCAATTCTCATAAAAGCTAGTTACTGTTTTCAGTCCTGTATCATTTTATTGTTTTAAGATGGTGAGAAGAGGAGATACTGACATTTTTTTCTAAATGTCATGAAACACACATCTCTGGAATAGATGTTGTTTTAAATGCTAAAAAAATGACTTTTCAGTACTAACAGTTCTTTCTGAATTCCCCCCCCATCCTTCTTCAGTGTTAATTGCTTCATGTTTGTTCTTACCATTTCTCAAGCTGGAGGGAAAAAGCTCTGCTGATACTTGGAGATAAATCTACAAACAGAGTTTGGGAATTGTATGTTTAGCTTTTCCTGGAATCACGTGTCTGTAGCACTTCTAAAACCTGAATGCACCATCAGACGTGGAGGTACTGGTATGCTCCTCACCTGGGACTTGTGTGGCCATTGCTATCGCCCTCTAAGATGGGGAAAGTGTTGTCCGTATCTGGAGGTTTTAAACCCAGGTTGTGGCTTCCCCTCAGGCTGCAAACTGCTCTGTGTGGGGATACACTTTGTTTCTCTAAAGGAAACTCTTGTGCAGAAAAGCTGTCCCAAATAAACCTTCCTTTAGGTTTTGTTCCTGAATTTTACTGCTTAAAATGAGAGGCATATTTAAACACTCAAAATTTGCTGTTTAACTAAATTTGGTATACACTGAATGAATTTATCTGAAAGCTCTGTTTTAGACTGTTTTCTCCAGAACTTCATCCCCCACAAAGTTTAATGCGTCTGAGTAGATTAGATGCCTTTTCACAGGCACGAAAACATGTTGTCTCCCGATGTTCAAGGGTAAATCCCAGTGTAGGCTGCAAATCAAAATGGAAAGAGCAGTGTTAACTTTTCTGGTGTGTTGCCAATAAGGATTCTGCATCAGCATTTCATGGTCCAATGTTTTCAACATAATTTTTTTTTTTTTTCCCCTTCCCCTATGTGTGAAATTTCAGCAGATTGTTATGCAAAACAGTTTTGTGTCTCAGTGTGACTGGGGAGACAGCTGTTCAGCCTAATGAGGAGTGCTAGCACTACAGTATTTCTGTTGATTGAGACCCACGGAGGGAGCAGGATGTTCGAGGCCAGGCAGCGGTGTGTGGTGAGGAAGTGCCACGCTGTCAGCTGGAAGTACACGCTCGGCTGCTCCCTATGACAAGATAAATGAGTTTTGCTGGGGTTTGGCGGAGGCTGAAGCTTTTCTGGAGAATAGTTGTAGCACACCAAACTCCCTGTGGGACCCATGGTTTGAAGTGTCATAAGACTGCTTCCTCTTCGCCAGTTTTTTTTTTTTTTTTTTTTTTTAATGTCCTACAATATCTGTCATCTTTTTGAGTTATTAAAAACCTAATGTCTTCTAGCATTCTATTAACACGGGGTCTGATGATCTTTTGTTGTCATATTAATGTAGCCAAGGGGATGTTAACCACAGTTCTAGCTGGCTTAGAACAAACTGAAGACTAGTATAAAAAGAAAGTAAAACTAGCCACATGAAAATATAGGAAAAAGTCTTTTAATTTTTGTGATATGGGTGGGGTTAGGGAGGCAGTATTTTTGAAAGATTTTTTGTATATCAGCTCCTCTGCAAACTTCTTTCTTCCCACACAAACTTTGCTTCCCTTTGTTTTCACCTTCCCCCTTCAGCTGGGTTGAAGTTCTGTTTTAGTTTTTAAGTAGGAATTGGCCTTTCTTCTTGTTGCTATTTTTTCTTAATCTAAAAAAACCAACAACAAACCAACAAAAAATGAGATGAGATGCATCTGTCTCACCATAAGAGATGCTCCAGTTTGGAATAACAGAGGAGACAAAGCGTGAGCTGTAGTGCGTAAGAAAACCTATGAGCACAGCATTTGCTCATGTTTTCTTAAGTCAGTAGCGTTGTACATGTTCTTGAATTTACATGTGTGTGTGTGTAGTGTTTGTTTGTGTTTTTTAAAGTATGAACTCAGTATATTCCACTTAAAAAAAGATGACCAGAAAAACCAGCTGATCTTTACTCTGTTGACAGTCAAGTGTTGAGAAACCTCCCCACATTTGTCAGGTGTCTGAGAATGATGCTGCTTTTGGCCTTTCTAGACTTGGTGTTGAGTTACTTAAAACTTCTAGTCTTGCAGTCTTATTTTGAAAATGAGATACCCTTGAGGACTGAATTAGATGTATCAATATCAGTAGGTTCCCTTAGAAGAATAATGTTGCATATTTTTAAAGCATAATATCTAGGACTGTTACACAGTACATCCGTATGCTGTTTGCTTTGAACCTGTGACCAGAATTCTTGATGGGGAACACTGGGTTCAGTAAAAGGTACTTTTATATCAAGCCTTTGAATTCAAAGCTCCTTAAAAAGGCTGGTTTTATAGTCATGTGTGCTTGCAAGTAGTGCATACCCCAGTCTGCAGTGCCTTACGGGGTTGACCTGTTGGCAGGGTAGGCAGAGGACTAAGACCGCTAAACACCTTTAAAAATGTCACGGAAAATGACCTGGCTGCCTTTCTATCTTTCCCAGTTGCCATACAGAGCTATGGCAGAACTTTATTGCGTTTTTATTTATCAAATTTTTTCTTAGTGTACCCAGTAATACCTGGATGAATAGTTAAACTGAAAACAGTACAGAAAAGGATTTTGTTTTCTTTTGAGTCTTTTTGTTTTTACAGGAATAGTGTTGCACTAACCTAGAGTTGGCATTTTGTTTGCATGGTGATAATTTTGAATTTTTCATTTGAGAAATGGTAAATCTAAGAAGGAGATAACTCTATGGCGTCAACAAAACTTAACTATGTTTTGACAATAAGTGATAAAGGAGAACCAATATGAGATCAAAGAAGCTAGAAAGCTTTTTGAAGTTGTGGAAAAAAGCATGCAAAGTTGGAGGGTTATTTTAACACAGTTTCACAGCATACTCCCCCTGTAACTGGAATAAAACGTATGATGGGAAAACAGATTTCTGTGTTGGCAGCAGAGTACTAAAACACAGTATACTCATTCACCTGGAGCTTTCCTACGACTTGAATTCCTTGTACTGTTCTGAGCAAGGAAGTCTCCCAATGTGTGTGCAAAGTATGGGGATTTAATAGTGAATTTTATACTTAAAAACATTGTTGCAAATGTGTTACAGCAATATAGAGCTCAGTGAAAGTCTGAAACATTTTACAGAGGTATTTTGCCACTTGTATAATGAACTAGTGAGGAGAGAAATGCAGATGTTGGTAAGTTTAACAGAGGTCAGGATGGTGGAAGACAGGTTTGGCGCTAAGAGCATACCAATCCTATTTTGCAGTAACTTTGGCTACGTGAACGAGTTTTCTTCCCAAATGCGAAGGTGCCTAATGAAAGAGACTAATCAGTTGTGGCCTTCATGTATGTTTTAACTTTTTGACTTCCGGTTCATAAAGTCCAGAAGCTTAGGTGAAGACCTCTTGGTTCTTATTGTAATCATCTCCCTGCTAGCTCAGCTGCACTCAAGTAATGCATTAGGAAACTTGGTATGATGAATAAAGTGGGCCTTCATCCTAATTAAAACTTAATTTGGTGTCAATTTAAATTAAAAGGCTTGCATAAACTGGTCCATTGTGACCTGGCTAGTGCTAATCTCAGTCAGCAGCTTGGATAGGACATGAATTCAGATTTCTGCAGGACAACCAAAGTGACAGTAACAACTGACAACTTAAATTAAAATTACTAAATTCTAAGAAATTGATGTGCATGACCCAAGTTAGAAGATAGTCATTAAATCAGATCTGTAGAAACAGAGTTGAGAAACCTTCCCTTGTGATTTTAGGGAGAGACAAAAATACTTTTTTAGTACATTGTGTGGGCAGAGAATAACTGGTTTTGAGTTGGGAATTTGCACAGTATTAAAACGAAAATAGTACTACAAAAACTTTAATTAGTTAATATGATATAAAGGTAAAAGATTTTTGTTAAAAATCAGCTCATCGTCATGAGAACTGTTCATTCGAGCTCAGCAGAATGCTGTTCTTTGAAAATATAAAATACAAAGATAAAATTCTAAAATAAAATCCTTCATGTAATTTTTTTTGAAAGTAGTATGTTGCACTTCCAATGGCTTGAAATATTCTTGGGAGTCTTTCTCTGGCTGCCCTTGTGCTTTTTTAGACAGAATGGGTGAAATTTGAAGAACTGGTCATGCTTTGTACTACTACTATTTGCCCTTTTTTTTTTTTAAACTAGCTCTCAGACTTAGCTGCTTGTAAAACATGAATAGAAATCAAAATGAGAAATTATTAGATTGCTGTAGCTGTTGCTAGTGGAATTATACGGGAAGCTCTGCGTATGTATTACAGCATGTTTAGGTGTGCATGCAGAATAGCTTTAGCTATATGTCAGGTAGGTATTTTGGATCTTTTCAGTGTCTGTGCTATGAATGACAAATGCCTGAGGTAGTTCTACAAAAGTCTTTGGATGGAAAGTAAAAGAACTTGACTCAGTCTCAAAACACTTGAGAGGAAGAATTGTACTGTATGGTACTAATTCAGTTTCAGTTGTCTGATAAGCCTACTGGACATTAATACAGAACTTCAAAAGTTAATTAAGATTTCAAGATTGGATGTGTTTAACTCGTACTAGGAATAGTGGAATATGAGAGATGCGTCTGGAGTGGCTGTCCACTGTTGGGCTTCTTTTCTTAACACTTGGGCCAGTCAGGCCTTGTTATACTTAAGTGACACAGCTTTTTGTAAGAATATATATTTTTTTAAATTCTGAAGTACTCCTTTGGAGTTTTAATATTTCAGGTTACTTTTTTTTTAAAAAAAAGGCAAGCTACATATTTTAAAGGAAACACAGGAACAGGAGACAGAGCTTTAAATCAGATGGTAGTTTAATAAAGAACTTTAGAGCTTGACATCTTTCTTTTTATTCCTGATTGTTTAGCACTGTGACATCTGCAGTTTTCACTGTGGGAGACAATGTTGTTTCTGGTAGTGATGACCGTACTGTAAAGGTTTGGGATTTGAAAAACATGAGGTCTCCTATTGCAACGATCCGTACAGATTCTGCAGTCAACAGGTAAGCACATCTCTGAGTTACTGTTTTTCTCAATTCACAGTTTTTAAAAATTAATTCTTAATTTCTTTCATGCATGTGAATGATTCAAATCTGCCCCAAGGGGGGATTTAGACTGGATAGTGGGAAGCATTTCTTTACTGAGAGAGGTGGTCAAGCTTCCTTGAGAACAGGCTTCCTTGAGAGGTGGTCAGTGCCCTGAGCCTGGCAGTGTTTGAGGTGTTTGAGGACAATGCCCTTAACAACACACTTTCACTTTTGGACAGCCCTAAATTGTTCAGGCAGCGGGACTAGATGATCACAATGGGTCCCTTCCAATTGAAGTAGTCTAGTCTATTAATTCACTGCATATGCATTTGATTTTACTCACTAAAATTAAAGTTGAAGTTTCTGAGACTTTGAAAATGCCTGAAGTGGTTTTATAAAGCGCAGGAGTAGTCAACATTAATTTTCAGTAAATACGTAGTATAGCTTTGCTGAGATTTTTTTTAATGCAGGATGCAGATATTAAGGCTGTTTGAGCATTTAGTACAATAGAAAACACCTAAATAGTTTAATACTTTTTTCACTTGAGAATTTCAATCAGGAAAAAGTCAGCTGTATCACTTCTCACGAGCTTAAACCTGTACTGTCAGGTTCTATTTGCCAGGCTTACCGTTTTATACATAACCTACTTTTGTCTCTTCTGTGCAGGATTAACGTATGTGTTGGCCAAAGAATCATCGCCCTTCCACATGACAATCGACAGGTTAGGTTATTTGACATGTCAGGAGTGCGATTAGCACGCCTCCCTCGCAGTAATAGACAGGTAAGTGAGTATTTATAGCCTTAAAGTATGTCTGTTCTTCTTTCTTATCAGGTTAAAAGTAGAATTTGGTCTCTCCAGCTTAAAAGCTGAACAAATACTGAACGACATTGTTGTCTATACATATATGCTGTTGTTAGTTGCTGAGAATGACCAAAATGCAAATAAGTAACATATTTCGATTTTTTTAATTAGAATTGGAAATGATGTTTCAAGTGGATTTCGTCTTAATTTTTCTCCTTACTAAAGTGAAAGAGGTATCTGCTTTCTCTATGAAATGCAAAAAATGTGTAAAAGCATTTCAAATGTGTTTTAATGTCTTGATGTGAATAGTGTCAGAAAAGTGACATACTATGAGGTTTAGTGTTTGGGATTTTTTTCAGTTAGTGTTTGATTTGTTACATAATGAAACATAAAAGAAAAAAAGTAGGGGTCAGTTCTGTGATCTGGTGATAAATTTCTTTCCTTCCGTGATTTTGCATGTGTATTCTTGATATTTGGTACTACATACTAAACCATCCTTGCTGCAGCCATCAAATGTTGTGTGTTTGTGGTGCTTGGCATGGCAAGCATCGCTAATGGAGCAAAATAAACTAAGTGAAGTTGATTGGATTATACCACTTCAGTAGGCTTTTTTGAGTAGATTCAGCAGCTCTTGACAGAATTTAAGAAGGGGGTTTAAGACTTGTTTAGTCTTTTTTAGTCTTCAGTGTGTTGTTTAGTGATGATTTTTCTTTTTTTTTTTTTTCTTTTTTTTTCCCCTTAATATTTCCATTCAGCCTGACACTACTGAAATCATGGCTTTTTTTTGTTTTGGGGTGGGGTTTTTTTGTTTGTTTTGTTTTTGAACTAAAATGTTGGTCAGAAAGCTCCTTGGGGTGTTTTTGTTCCTATTGGACTTGAAGAATAGGTAAGGCATTGTCTTTCCTCAGTATGACATACCCCCTGCTGTAGTATTGACCTTTCTGAATTATGAATGTGATGGACACCTAATCTTACAGGTTTATGACAGAGTAGTTGCCAGCAAGTAGTTTTGTATTTTAAGATTGCTTTTATAAATAGAAATGCTACAATTAAAATTCATTTTGCTTTTGTAAGTAAAATGTGATTCGATAGCAAGCATACCTTGGAAAACTCAAAAGTTTTGATGCACCTGTTTGTGTGTTTCTCTCGTTACGGATTTGGTGCTGGTGTTAGGGAGTCTCCTTGTTATAAAGATTTTTCCCTTGCAGGTGAAAATAACAGTGACCTTGATAATTTTCTAGTAGCGTTTGTAAAAACTAGCGTTGAGCATTGGTTATGCCACCTTGCACATTTGCAACTCAACCTTGCCCCATTGCAACTCAAAATGCAAACTTGCTAACTTGTTGACATGGAAGCTTTCAAAATATACTGTAAGTAATACTGCTGCCTCCCGAAATGTTGCAGGGCCACAGAAGAATGGTATGTTGCTCAGCGTGGAGTGAGGACCATCCAATATGTAACCTCTTCACTTGTGGATTTGATCGTCAGGCTATCGGTTGGAACATCAACATCCCTGCTTTGTTACAAGAAAAATGAAATGCAGGAAGAATGTTTGTGTTTTATGTTGCCATGGACTTCCACACTTTCGCAGACTTTTCTGAACACTGGTCTGCTGTCTCTGTAAAAGCTCTTCCTTAAGTGGAGACTTAAGCAAATGTTGTTCTTGTTACACATTGTGCACAGTTTGCATGAATTGTACAGAAAATGTGATTTTTTTTAAAATTAGTTTGTCTTGTGTATAAACTTTTATATTTTGGCATCCACTGGTCAATATGTTCACTGTTGCATAGAGCACATAAATGTTCATAAGTTATTTAGCATTTAATAGATACATGGTAGGGCATTACATTTGTGACATAAATGTGAAACTTACGTAATTAATGTAGAGAGTGTATATGTCTGTTATGTTTTTCCATTACTCTACATATCTGCCTTGTGTTAAAAAGGATCTGCAGGGCTAAAAGTTTGAAATGAAGTGTGAATTTCACTAGTTGTATGATTGTAAACATTTTCCTGTTTGCATCTGATTTGGGATACTTTTTTTAGTGCTGCCGTGTAGTGCAACTTCAACTCCATTTTTATCCCGGTTACTGGAGAAATAGTAGATTTGACAAGGAAAATACAAGCAACTTGTAGTGAATATAGGCTGCCAGATTTATTTGGAATGCTTTTTTGTACTTTTGGAGAAAAAAAAAAAATCATTCTGCCCTTCTTATATAAAGTTATTCTAAAATCTTATGGCATTTCATACTAGCAAAAATCCAGAATATTACAATTCTAATCACTAAAATCTACTCAAGCAAATTTTGAAGCACTTTAGTTTATAGCTATTGTTATAAACCATTTATGAAAGTTTGACTTTACCAGTGAATGTGAGCTGACCTTTGTAAGAAGGATTGCTTCTTTTTGGTGATCTGCCCAGAAAGGAAATAGTTTTTTTTGGGGGGTTGGGTTTTTTTTTGTTTATATACCTACAGTGAGCACACTTTTAATTGTGTTCACTTCCCATATTTTTATTTTGAGCCAGCAATACAAAGTAAATGAGTACTACCTCAAAAATGAATGTTGGTCAAGACGCATTGAATCTCTCTGTAGCCTAGAAAAAAGCACTTTTGGTCTCTGGCTGAAGTACTATCTCTGATGTGAGAGGAAGGACAATCATATTAAATGCGATCCTTAAGATAATTAACCCCTAAAGCTAATGGAGCAATACGATAAGTAAGCATCATCTGTCACCTTTCTGTTCTCAGCCGTGGCAAGGGCTGCTGCAGTCCCTCTTCTGTCCCAAAAGGGGGTAATTAACATAGGCCTCCCTGTTTCCTCCCAAATGATACTGCTCTGGTTTTGCTCCTCACTGTGCTTAGCCTTTTTTACACTGGCGGTGGGATATTACACCTGATGACAGAAATAAATGCAAGTGGCAGCTGATGTCTTCGAAAGACCAAAAAGGTGCTTCAGACAGACACTTCTTTTTAGCTAAAGGGAGATACCGCCCCTAACCGTCTGACATATCACTGTATAAGATGAAGGGTGAGGGTAAGCCAAGGGTGCAGTCTTGCAATGGGAATCATGGAGTTTGTGGTAGGTTGGCGTAAGAGGAGTGGCAGGAACTTTTTATCTCATCATGATTTTGTGAAACTATAGCTGTGCTTGTGCCCTCTACAGCACTGTTTATGACATGAAGAAAGGTGTGTTAACTGGTTCTCCTGTTAACTAAGATATAAGGGCATTGGAGTGCAATGGCGTGGGATGATGAATGCCTCGTTGAGGAATTGTAGGGAAACGGGGGTCCAGGATGTAGTTTTGGAGCATAACGTTAAGGAAGCTCAAGATACTTAATGGAGAATGTATGTGATCTTATAGTACAGTTCATCATAGTAGCTTGATCCTTGGGTTTTTGTCGTCTTTTGGTCTTTTTTTTTTTTTTTTGAGATACAGGATATATACATAATTGTACTGAAGTAATCTTAAAATACCAAAACTAGGGACGCTGGAGAAAGCAGCTGCAGAATTTAAGTCTTCTGATAACAAGGGTTAAAGGGTGATGTCAAGGTTCATTTTCACTGTTTTTTTTTCCTGGGTTTTTAACTCTTGGGTAAAGCCATTTGATGTTGGGTTGCAGGTCTTACTCTTTCAGAAAAAAAGATACTTTTTCTTTTAGTTGGTAACAGAGAGAACTTTACACAGGCTGACGCTGTTTAAAAAAATGAGAAGAATGTCTCTCTAGCCAGTAGAAGCCATTTCTCCAGCATGGCCTGCATGTAATATCTTGAACAATGACGGTCGTTTTACTGCCTGAGGTGGGGGGAGAGTGTCACTGGTTTTGGTCCTGCTAAACTAAATCGTCTGTTTAAGCTTCTCTAATACATATGTAATAGAGGAACACTGGACTCTATGCAGTTTAATCATCATTGCAGCAGACTTTTTATATCGCCAGAGGGACCGTCCTCTGGTACCAGGAATGGGGCAACTACACACTTTCACTTTGAAAAAAATCAACCAAACAAGGTGCTAGAGCCACGTTCTTATGAGCAGGCTAATACTTAAATCAGCTCAACACTTAACTATCACTTAGCTTAATTTTATATGCTGTACTGAAGGTTAAGCTGAGGCTGCCATTCCCCTTGAAGCAAATCACATGTGAGCAGTGGTAGTGAGTAATGCTACATAGACTAAATGTGTGGAAAACATTTCATAGCTTTGAATGTTCTAAAGAGTGTTTTTCAGCACTGAACAATGTCCAGCATTTCATAAAATGGAGGAGAGTTGCAGTTACAGTTTCAGTATTGTGCAGAATTTCACAGAAAAGTCATCACTGGGCGAAATCAAGCTTTTATGTCTCTCAAGCAATGCACATCAGTTTTCACAAAGTTTGTGTATACGGTCAGAAAGATCTGGAATGAAACATTTGTTGCGTAAATCTGTGAAAACTACCTTTTTGGGAAAAGACTTTATAAGTTATGTGGAACCACTTTTTATTATTCTGCTGATTTGTTTTTAGATGTAAAAATGTTTTTCTTCATTATGATTCAAAATGCATTAAAATATTCAACAATTTTTTTTTTTTTTGCAAGTTGCTGTTCTTCTGTGTTGCATTAAGGTTGCTTTTAATCTTATTTTTTCACAGTGTTAGTAGTCAAAAGGATTTTCCTATCCACTTTTCACTCTTCCGTGCTCAAAAAGTTGATTTCCAAGGCACTGATGGGCACGGTTCTGCAAGAAGGCCGGGTCTGTCCCTTACAGTAGGACTTCTGTAGTGCAAATGGTCATGCTGCCAGTAAAGAACATAGACTGAAAAGGCGCTCAGACCTGCATTTATACTGTCTTCTCCAGTTTTGTATGGAAAAAACCCTTGTAATTACGTTTTGTTCTGCAGATTATACAACAGTCTCCCCATGACTCTTCAGAGTGCTCTCTGATTGATACTTTTAATGAAATCTAAACCAGTTTTCATATGTTTAGAATACAGCAAAAATATTGCAAAACCTCTCTGGCGGGGGAACCCCACCAGCAGTTTTTCTCTAGGTTGAAGTAAAGGGTCTTTGCTTGTTGCACCCGTATTACTCAAAACCTAAAGCTTTGCAATATTGAAATAAATCCCCAAAAGCTCGTTGTCGTAGTAAGCCATGCGGTTGGGTTTTGGATGCCTGGGCAAAGTCCTGCCTAACCAGCCCCCGAGTGCAGGACATCGCCTGTTTTCCTTCAGTGTCCTTTAGGAGCCTTTTATTGCCACATTTTGAATCCTGCAGAGCTGGTGGCGCTCTGGAAAACTGTTATTATTCAGTGTTGCTGGTGATACGGACCAGTAATAAAAGACTGAAGTTAGAAGGTGGCACAACTGATGTGAGGGCGGGGTTGAGGCAGAATGCCAAACCCTTGTTTTTAGTTGATTTTAATTGAGGGGTTTAAATCGAGTTAGAGCTTATTGCAGCTGGTTTAAACTTGTGATGCTTGTAACCTCCTTAAATCTTTTGATGGTCTAAGTTATATACCCTTTACAAAGGCCATTTCTGTCTGTATTTTGGAGGGAGGGGATTTGAAAATGAGTATGCATTAAAGCCTGTTTTGTGGTGGTATTGTTTTTTTTCTTTTTTTTTTCTTTAACTTGTGAGTAAATAGTGTGCACAAATAAGTGGTTTCAGTAGGATGTCTGTGTTAGCCTGAGGATGGGCTGCAGGAAAACCACTCTGTCGTGCATCACAGTTTGCTCTTTAGACTGGTGTAGAAATTTTATTTAATGCTCCACTGAGACCAAAGTATGTCACTGAAAAATTACTCAGCCTTGCGATATTTTATTTTTAAGTAGTGTTACCTTTACTAATTCCCACAGGTCATAGTCTTCAGAACATAAGTAATTTGCAGGAGCTTACAGAAGAAATCCTGTTTAATTCAAACTGTAAATCCTGGTCAAAACGTACCAGTGACTGGGAGAGGTGTCATACTGGGGAAGTGTGGGTTGTACCGATGTGCTGTGGGTGGTGCTTGTCAGTGTCTTGCGAGTGAGAATATTCATCAGTACCAGGACGAGCCGTTTCCCAGTGAAGAGGGGAGGCTGGTGAGCATTCGCAGTGTCTAACCCAAGTGCCTGAATTAGCACTTGGAGCATCTTGGATGATTTTTGCAACTTTCTGAAGGGTGGTTCAGTGTGCCGCATAGAGCACAAGCGTTCAGACTTTGTGCTGGAAAATGGAAATGGTGCAAAGTGTCTGGGATGGCATGCGCAGTAGAAGGGAGCTGAAAGTAGAAAAAAAAAAAAGTTCTGGCTGGAACTATTTTGTAAATGGAAATGGTTTTAGTCTGGCTGGTGGCCGCTGCACAGCAGAATGACAGCACTGCTAAGGAACCATGTCGCCTGATGCTACTTGAGGCCCGATTTCCAGCTGCTGCTCGCTGCATGGTGCTGCCGGCTCCCACCAAGACTTTGCCATACTTGCTATTCGCTTTAGTTTAACACCAGTTTTCTGTGTTTCCCCTCTCCCACTTGTATTTGTCATCTTTCTCCTCTCCCCAGGGTAGAACAAATGTAGTTACGTGTTTATCTCAGAGCACAGCGCCAATGAAAAGAAACCCTTGTGCACAGGTCCACGCAAGGAGGCTGGCGGCCCTGTGCTGGGAGCAGGGGCTTGGTGCTTGGAGCTGACTTTGACGTCGACGTGCTTTTTGTCATCTTCATGTTTGTTCATTTTAATTGTTAGTAATGAAGCTTCCTTAAGACTTTCCGCATTAACGGTCTGGGGTTACTGAAGGCTAAATCAAGCCTGTGCACCTTAACTGACAAGAGAAACTAGATTTGCAGTGCTGCTGCTGTAGGTGACTTAAGGCATCAGGAAGGGGCAGACAATGATTTCAAATGCTGTGGAAGCGTTACAGAGAAAGGGGAAGGAGTCTGTGGCGTATGCAGGAGTGGTGACCCAGCATTGGAGAACGAAATAAGATCCTGGGAGAAACCTAAAGAGGCAAATCTGTGATGAAAGTGTTTGAACTGCAGATGAGGAACACAAAGGAAGAATAACGAAGGGGATGAAAAGCTGAAAAAAAATGGGAGAGCTGAGGGAGCCAGGTGGAAAAGAGAGCACGGAGTGGTTAGGAGGAGGTGCATGTCCGAAAGGTGAAACTTGCTGGTCAGCTGCGGATAAACTGTGCTGGGAAGCCGGAGTCCAGTGGATGCACTGACTTGAGCAGAAGGAAAAGGAGAGACGGGAACAGGGCAGGGACAGCCTGCAGAGGGGGGAGCAGCAAGCAGTGAGCTTGCTGGGAAACACGGATATCTGGACGTGCTCTCCGTCCAGACCCTGATACGGAATCGTCTGGAAGTTAAAGATCTTTGTATTTTTTAAAAGATCAGGCTTGTTTGTTTCAGCGTCCTTGGCTTGGAGAAAAGCTTGCTTATATAGAGCCGATCTTAACTGTATATATTCAATTCTCTATTTCAAGTGTTGTAATGGTGCAGAGATGTCTCAAGCAGCTGATACATTCGCTCCGAGGATTTGTAACCTTAGCACAGGTTGCAAATGTTACATACAAACGAGCTCTACCCTACAGACTCCAGGTATGACAGCAGGGCATGTGGCTGAGTAGGAGTCACTCCTGGAGTGGAAATCGCTTGAGTGAACAATTGATTTGGCAGGAGGAGATGCTCTTTTACATGATCCCTTTGAGAATATGTGGCCAGTCTGGAAAGTAAGGTTCAGTATTTTAAGCTTGAGGACGACTTTGGAGCAAAATGCTCTGAACACTTGCCTCTTAATTCTGTTTAATTCAATTTAGTCTGAATTGACTAGGGAATCTCTTTAGCCAAGCGAAAACAGAGGCGTCTGAATGGATAGATTACACCAGGGAGACACTGCTGTATTTTCAGTAGGGTCTTAGTCCTGGAAAAGGTGAAACTGGCCTTTCCTTCAAATTTTCACTTTGTTGAGATGTCAAAATTTGATACCCTCCCTCACAAATCCAAGTAAAAAGATTATTTTTGGCTTCGGTGATCAAACTTCGAACTCCAGCTCACGCAAATGACTTTTGGTCAAAATACACCCCTAAGATTACAGACATTATCAGTCTTACGCAAAGGCGGCATTTTGTGCCTTCATCCAAACCATTACCTGATGGAAAGGAGAACAAGTAACTGGGTAACTTCCTAAGTTAATCTTCTAAACTTATGTGCGTTTAGCATTTAATACTTTTAATGAATATATTTTCCTCTTAAGTGCTTGATTTGGATAAAGGCAGAAATCTGATTTTAATTTTCTTGTTAGTTTTTTAGACCTTATCTAAATCTTTGCTCTGTCACCAAGATCAGCCTTGTACAGATGAAAACAGAACCCGGGTATTTTAGTGGAACAATGTGTGTCCTCTGAGGCTGTAATTGCTGAGTGTCTGGTAAGGTGAGTAATCCTAACAATAAATAGAAAAGTGTAAAATCTGACACAGTACAGAACAAACACTGAAATCAGGTTGATCGTATGATAAAAACTTGAAGTACAGGATTAAAGTATTAGGGAAAAGGGAGAGAAATGAAGGAAACCCAAAACTTTTCAGCAGCAGTTGAAGGGTAGAGGGAATAGTGATGATATCATTGTTAATTAAGATTGTTTTTCAGTGTGGATAATTGCAGGACATGTTGTTTTGGCCTTTGGTGTTCTATGAAGCTTGCAAAAACTGTCTTTGCCAGAAGGCTGTCAAAAAGTTGGATGCTGTCATTGAGTGGTGCAGCCTTCAGAAGTGCTGAGCTCCCATCAATGTTCTGTGGAGTCTGGCAGGTGGTTAAGAGTTGGGAAAATCACATTCAGATGGGCCTAAATATGTATCTAGGAGCTTCATTTTAGTTGCCTGTTTTTTAAAACTATACCCTAATTTTGTATATATATTGTGTTGTTGCTGAATTAATGAACTGAAAAGTTCTTGGACACAGATGCCTGGTTTACTGAAATACAAGAAAGTCAGAGAGGTAATTTTCTCTCCCAAATTACATAGGGCTACTTGGAGTTTTCTGTTGGGAAACTGAAGCTACATTGTGTCAGTTCCACATAGAGCTACTTACTGATCAGTAAACAAACACTTTCAATTTCAGATGCTCATTGCTCCTCTTGCAAAAATCTTTTTTACCCCTGCAGAAATAACAGTGTAAGTTTTCCATAGCAAAGGGAGCTAAAGGTTTAGCTGAAGTTACATTTTTAAATGTAACACCCCCCCACTCCCCCGAGTTCTGCCATTATGAGCAAAACCAAGGAAATCAAATCTGAATGTATTTATATGGTTCTGACCATTCAAACTGATGCTGTATTTCTGTGAAACCTTGATGTTACAGTTAGATCTCTCCTGTGCTTAACGTGAGGACACTACTGGATGCCCATCTGCAGATGTGCTGCCAAGGGGGATCTTCTGTGTCTAAAAACAACTGTAAAAGCAGGCAGTGACAGAGAGGAGATACAGACTTCCATCTCCACATGGGTTTTGACCAGAAAATACAGCTTGTTTGAAGTGACAAGTGCACGTCATTTACTTACCTTGGTGGAAGCACAGGGCTTGACCCTGAATATCAATTACTGTACCTGAAATAGCATAAAATCAAACTGGATCGTAACTTTTTGTGCCAGTGAGAGATGGAGCCACATGGAGATAAAGTGAAGGGCTTTGCCTTCTATAGCAGCTCAGGCCAAATAGGAGCCAGATGGCAGAAATCAGAAGGAAAAAACCTGTTCTGTACCAGACTGGTGGAAGAAATGGGGCTCTGGGAAGCTGTCTGCAGAGCTGGTGGTGCACCATCCCTCCCCAGCGCTTCTGTTGACCAGAAGTCCCTCTTTTTAGGGGAGAGACATTTTTGAGAATGCCTTCAAGGACTTAGTCTCATAGTCTTTTCCCTACTCAACCACAGAATCATAGCATAGCCTGGGTTGGAAGGGACCCGCAGGGGTGACTGAGCCCAGTTCTCAGTACTTGGCCATTATTTACCCGCATTAAAGCCCTGATGCCCTGTGCCTAGTGCTTGGGGCGTCACGGCAGCCCTTGTAGCAAAGTTTGATTTTGCAGCTGGAGAATAACTAGGCTGGAAGGGGCCCCTGTATCTACCTTCGAAACCCTGAACTTTTTCTCCTTTTCTTGCTCAGCTGCAGCATCTCTCTTATGTTTATGCAAGTGTGTGCCTGCAGTAGTATTTTTAATGATTTGTTTTATTTTGTCAAACTGGTATTTTCTTTTAAAAAACAGCCTGGCAAGGTCTTAAAAGAAGCAGCTATAAACAGATCAACTATGAACAGCGCATTAAAGGAAAGTTTAAGACCAAGAGCTCGTTAGAGGCATGTCTCTGCAGAGATTAGCTGTGGTCCACATAAAGCCAGCATTCATGAGGAAAAATATGAATATCAGCAGGCAAGACTATGCAAAATCCTTAAATTTGGCTCTGCTGGAAATAGAGACAAGTTAGGTGGAGGTACTTCTGGGGGATGATGTACAGAAAATTAGGGCGATAGCCCAGTATCATAATTGTTATCATAATATATAGCAGCCTTAACCATGTATAAAGCCAGTAAGGGAGTACTGGGCGAAACACCCCGCCAGCATAGCATGGCAAGGGTTGCTCCCGCTCCACAGCTGAAGTGTTAGACAGTCAGGGTACTCATAGGCACACACAGATGCCAGAGGCTTCTCCTTTACATTTTTCAGGCTCCTCAGGACTTGGAAAATTCCCGCTTTCCCCTTCCACCTCTTCGCACCAGCTCTTTGCGCTGTGGCAGGCTGTGCGGCCAGGGACAGAAGGTGAAGGAGAATAGTGAGGGATTTGCATGAGGCACTGGACAAAAGTGCTCATTTGGAAAGGTAACGAGTGTCTGTAATTGCCAGGGTGGGTCAGGGTGGGCATCCAAACAGCTGAGGGGGAGCTGGGAGGAATCAGTGCAGATGCCCTTTGCAGTGAAAACAAGTGCCCTGTGAAGTTGTGCAGCCTTTAAAACAAACAAACAAATGAATGAACTTTTATTGTTGCAGAGCTTTTAAAAAGACATTTGCTATGTTCAGAGGAGATTGGCGTTTGGAGCTGTATCATGAGAGACCAAAGGAAATGAGTTGGCAATAAGTCGGGGTGTGACTAGAACCATTATTTTAGTTTGGTTGAACAGGGAAAGGCTGTGCTTCACTGATGGTGTAAAAAAAAATAAATAAAAAAAATCCAGAACTAAACCTGAAGTAAGGGCGACAGCTAAGAGCAAGGCAGAACTTAGATCTCTGCTCTACTTCAGCATCAGCTGAGTGTTGGATGAGATAAGGACAACAAAAATTTGGGTAGAAGTAAAAGATCTGGAGAGAGACGGGTTTGTGAGCCATCAGGATATGAGCTCAAATGCCTTTTGCAAGGAGACCGACGGCAGGGCCCTGTGGTGCTGCGGGAGGACCGTGCCTGACATCCCCCAGGAGCTCTGCAGGAGGCAGGGCTGGGGTGGGTGGTAACAGGTGGCTGCACATGGGACCGGGCCAAGGACCCCAAGGATGGGCATGTCGGTTCTGGCATGAGAGGCACAGGAGAGAGTGAGAGGGTGTGAAGGGCTCGGCGAGTCACTAAGGTGGGCGAAGGAGTTAGAAGGTGAAAAAGCAGCATAAAGTCAGTGTCTGTGTGAGAGAGAGGAGGAACGGGCTGTGGGACAGGGAGGGTGACATCGTGTTTTTGCGTTTTCTTTTGGAGCAGCTGGTGTGACTCAGAGCAGCGATACCCGGGGGCAGGAGGACCCAGGTGTCTGAGGAGGACTTTGCTGAGGCTGTGGGTGTGAGTCGCAGCTCAGGCAGACCCTGACTAGTGTTTTCACTGGTTGAGAAACCAGGTTGAGTGTTAAAAAAGACCCACTTTCCCAAACTCCTAGAAGGTTTGCCTTGTGACTGAGGTTCAAGAAAGACTGGAATTTACCAAGGAGACCGCAGTTTCAGCTTTGCCAAAAGGGTGAGCATTCTTTGTAGCAATCTCTCTGCAGATAAGGTCTCCCCCAACAAGAAATTAACTGTTTGCAGCACTGCTGTGCATTGCCCTGAGTGCTCTAGGAATATGCTAGCACCAAATATGTGCCAGGAATATAATGTTATATGCCTCTAAGTGTCTCATTTGTTAGGTTTTTAAGTATTGAATTGTGCTCTGGTTCTTCCAAACCCCATCCCTCCGTGCAGTGCTGTTGGCCTCAACAAGCCTTCAGCAATAAAGTGTTCGGAAGAGCCTCATCTGCTCATTTGAGTCTCTACCTTGAACCTCTTACAACTGTCTTTGGACTAGAACATATTTCTGCTCTCCCACCAGAAAGCCACAGCCACTGAGATGTCCCTTTTCACTGCCTTTTCCCCCTCACCAAAAAAAGTTTCCCCCTTCAGTGTCTTCCTGTCTCAAAGTGACAGGGGGCAGAAAGAGCTGAACACGTGAACAAGTCCACATCACGCTTTTGCCTAAGCAGCTTCTGTGATGCTGCAACCAAGATGCTCTGTCAATAGCCTCTGTATTTATTTTGCCATACTGAAGGCCAGAGATTAATTTATCTGGACGTCCACTCCACCTTGCAACACAGCTTTGTGTTATACTTGATAACACGTGGAGCTATTTTAATCCGGCTTAATTTGATCTTGATCTTCAGTTAATACCCTTTTGATTTTTCCTCTAACCTGTTTTCCTGAAGTTTACAAGTATAAAATCATAGGAGAAATGGTATCTAACTTCTGATCCACATTATTAATAAGCTGATTACAAGTATTTAAAGTTATCTCCTCTTCTCCAGATGCAACAGAACAAATGCCCTCTAAATACCGTCAGTCTTGCCAACAAGTTACAGAGCTCTTGCTGGAAATCACCGATGTCAAAATGCAGATGGAGACCTTGGTCCTGTGAGTCAAACCATCGTGCAAGTCCAGCTGAGCTTGGTGGATCCCTATCAAGACATAGATTTTCAGTCTTGTAGTTCCATCAGGTGTGCAAGTTTTGGCTTGAGGAAACTGCCAGTAAGCTGGGTCATTTACACAAAATATTTGGTGAGTATCATGGAGTGATTTCTCTGTAAGTACCGTGGGTAGGTGGTTCCCCCGGCTGGGGTTAGAGGCAGTGTAGCAGCCTGGTGCTCAGCCCAAGGATAGCAAAGGTGCTGCTGTTGGCCATCCTGGATTCCTGCCTCTATTCCCTCCAGCCTTTAGTCATCTCTTTTTTTCACATGGTAAGTTCCTGGACAGGGTCAACCCCCTTGCTGTGTGTTTGGATGGTGGCGGGTGCGCTGGAGCCTCTGATACAGGCACTTTGTCTCTGGGGGAGCAGGGCTGTGGGTTTCTGTGCTGCCCATGGTGCAGCGGAGAGAGGGATCTTTCCTGGGGGCGACCTCAAGCAGTTGGTGCAAATGTGGGTCAGCCCCTATTTGAGGACAGGGGACCAGTGGCAATGGGACATGGAGACCTGGTTGGGATCCTCTGGGAGCCTCTGGAGGGGCAGTTAGAAGACGAATGGGAGCATGGGCTTTTTAGCACCCAGGTGCTATGGAAGGAAACTACTTGCTCCGGGGGATCTGACTACTTGGGCCAGGGGGATGTGAAGTGATGAGGCTTGTCCTTTGTTTCTTGGGCCCATGGCGTACTGGTGAATTGCCAGGCTTGCAGGTGAGCTCTGGCCATCAGAGAGCTGTAGGTGCTGGGACAGTGTCATGTGTTCACTGAGTAATTGGCCCTTCACAGATGTGTTGAGAATAACCCTTGTCCAAGGGTTTTCCACGGAAAATGTGCTGCATGCCAGGAGTGCTGCTCTAGGGCCACACCATTTTTCCCTGTAAGAAAGCCCATCTCCTATGTGTGACAGCGATTTTATACTGGTGTAGCTCCATCAGCAACATCAGCTTTACATGGGATATTTGAGAACAGAGGCAGATCCTTTTTCTTATTTGGGAAGAAAACAAGTCTTTTCTTCTTCATTAGGAATGGCTCTGCAGGGAAAAGATTGCAGTTTCCTGCCCATATGCTCCCTGGCCCTTTTGATGGAAAGATCTAATTGTCTTAAAAAGGAGCGATTCTTCAGGAATCTACATACACTTAGAAGGCGTTAAATGAGGAAATCTCTGACACTGCCCCTAAAGCTGCATAATTTAATAATTTATTTATTTATTTATTTATTTATCAATTAGTTAATAATCAAGGCTGAATTCTTAAGTTTTGGTATTTATCTTTCAATTTTTTCAATGTAACTAATTTTCAAAGGGTAAATCAGCACCCAGCTATGTAAGAAATGAAGAAATTAAAGGATGGAAGAAATGAATGAATGAATGAAAGAAATGTTCTGGCTGTGCAAGGACAATAGGTACGTGCTTGATTTGTGCCGGGAGGTGGTGTTTGCCAGTGCCTGCTGGCTGCCAAACCATATCTCCTACCCATGTCAAAGACTTGTTGATTAGTCGTTGGGGGCCACCCTTGGGACCACCACCTCCAGCCAGCCCATCGAGCCTTCCCGGAGCCTCTGCCTCAGGGCTGGGGAGAGCAATTTCAGCACCCACCTGAGACCTGCCCTTATCTCATAGCTCTGCTGAAGCTCTGCTCTATTGCTAATGCACCTGATATTTCTTTTTCCAGTTTTTTTTTTCTTTTTTTTTTTTTCTTTTTTTTCCCAGAAATATTGTATTGCATGCATTTACCAAAAAAACTCTCCCTGGGTGAGCAGAGCTGCTTTCCCCCTGAGGAAGGCCGAGCACACGGCGGTATGTTGTTAGGAATAAATGCCAGCAGAGGGCACGCCAAGATATGCAGACGGGAAAAAAATAAAATTACGCGTGTTGGGTTTCTCTGAGGAGTGAGGCAAAACTGTTGGTTCATAATTCATGTGCCTGTAGGACATTGTAAGAGAATATAATTGGTCTGTCAGGGCATTGGTGGTATTTTGCTTTGAAAAATGCTATCAACAAAATATCTTAAAACATCTATGAATGTAACATGATTTTCGATGTGTTGATGGAAAGAAAAGAGCCTCCCCTCCCCTGGCTCACCTGGTTCTCTTCTATTAACCTTTCCTCCACAACAGTTAGAAAGAGGTAATAGTGTAAGCAGAGTTTTGCAGTTTTAAAGACAGAAGATTGTTTTTTGGGTTTTAATAAGTATATCTCTCATTTTTATATTATTTTAATTCAATATGGACTAGCTGCTGTTGCTCTTCGGGGCTAGATTTACACTATCTAGGTTTTTGGCATGTTTTCCAGCTTAATGCGCTAGTCTGGGCGAGATTATGCACACCGAATACCCAAATGTGAATCTTCCTGGGAAAGAAGACATCCCCTAAATGTCTGTCTACCAGTAGATGCAAGCAGCTAGCTAGCACCAATATACAATCACCTCCAAAAGAAATAATTAATGACATCTATTGATTCCTTGGCTGTAAATTTAAACCATGCAATGGATGGCTTTACCCAGAGGGCCCCACGGAAAGCCATGAAGTCCTGGGTGTCCCCTGCCCGATGTGTCCATGGATTGATGCTTTAGGCTGGTGTTTGCCTTCTGCTGCACTGCCACTGCTGCTGGTGGTGGGACCAGGAGCTGGGGGGATGAGGTGCTAAGGTGACTCCGTGGCCCACATCCACCCAGGTGCAAGGGAGCTGATGCTCGCTGCGGGCAGAGAGGGGAATGGAAAACCTGTGACATTTCAAAGAAATATATAAACTTTTATTTTAAGTATTTAAGGGTAATAAAATGGTTTAGCTAATCAGGCAAAGTGTTCCATCAAACTTCCCTACACTTCAGTTTCTCGTAAGTCAGGAACACAACTCTCACCTCAGAGTCACTGAAATGTGGTTTTGTTTCGGCAGGTGGATGCACAGGATTTGGTCCTTCCTTGCATCAAGCTAACACCAGTCTGGAGCAGGCACTGCATTGCTCAGGGCCATGCTGTAAACCCAAGGAAGGGCCAGACATGGAGCTCCCTGCACAGCTGCTGCTCGCTGGTGCTGGGTCACGACGGCAGCGCCAGTCTCGCCTGGCAAAATGGCCTGGCAAAGCTGCAGGAGAGCACAGGCAGTGCCAGCAGGTAGGCTTCAATGCCCAGATGCCAAAACGCAGGGAGTCTCAACCCACCAGCAAATGTCCAGAGGCAGCACTGGCCCCCTGCCAGCTCCCTCCGCCTGGTGGGATGGAGCTCGCTAAGGGGAGTCCTATTTAGCACAGGGCTTTCCTAAGGGAAATCCTCTGTCCAGGGAGAGCAGATCATGTAAACAATTTCAAATTCCCTCAAAAGACATGTTTTCTGCAAGCTCCCAGCATAGCGAAGACTCCATATTGTGTAGTGTGAAATGTCTAATGGCTCTCCCTCAGCCTTGCATCCCTGTCTTTTGGCCTCCAGGCAAAATAGTAGTTGGCTAAACCCATCCTGATTTGGATGGGAAGAGCCTCATTCAAAGAAACACTATCTGTATGTGTTCGTAATGGAGTGAGGGGAGGCCCCTCCACCAGAAGGGCCTTGTGTGCTCAGATGGACACCTGAGGTCAGCTGGAAATGTCTGGGACAACCCTGTTTGAGGAGGTGGTAACTCCAACACCTCTGATGATTCCCTCTTTGACTGGCATGGGCTTGAATTGAGCACCTGACTGCAGGAACCATTAGTGTTATAAACCTGCAAATAGGTAAACCAGCCTGCCCGTAGCCTCTACCTAGGCATGATGGTTGTACAAAGTCCACAGCAGTACCTGACTTAGGTTTTTTCAGTTTTTTTTGTTTTTAAATTGTCAGCTGGGAGGTTATTGGCACAAGCCCATGGGTGAGAGCAGCTCCAAGGTGTTTGTTGTTACTCATCTAGAATTTGCTTCAAGGACGCCCTGAAGTCTTTGTCTTTGCTGTCATTTTAGGTAATATTTCTTTGAGAAATTTCCCACCCAAAACTACATGATGTGGTTATGGTTGACCGACATAGCTTGCAAATCCATCAATTTCCAACATCTAATCCATTTCTACCCCTGAAAAGTTACATTGCTTTGAAGTAATATGTGGTTTTTCAAAGTAACTAAGCAGTCTTTGATTCTATTAGCTAAGCAGCAAAAAGATTCCCAAATGAAATGAGGAGTTTGAAGTCAACCAAAAAATCTTTTTCAATCCAGCCAAAAGTTTCTCATTTTTCCCTTCAGAAAGGAAATTACCTGACATGTAGATATATTCGGATAGTCCAAACTGTGCTTGCAAAAGCAATGTGTATGTGGAAAGCATCATGCACTTCATGAGAGATTTCTTTACTACAGACACAGTAGTATTTCCAATACTGCCTTTTGGTACCCAAACAATCTCCCAATAAAAGCCTTTTACTGAATTAAAACAAGAACCACAAAATCCTCAAAAACCTTGTTTTGGTTGGCCAAAACTTATATAAACTCTAACTAACAGGGAACTGGTGGAGCAATAAACAAACATGTTTAACACCTAAGGCACTGGTACCCTCCGCAGACTCTACAAGAGTTCATTAAACCTTGCCCTGTAAACTTATGGACCAATTTCATCTCATGCCGTCTACTCTGCCAAGTTCTTGCTCTGTAATTCCCTAAACAGGATAAACTCCTAGAAATTCAGCCAGCAGCAAGAGGACTAGCAGCTGAGCGTAACCAGCAGTCCCACCGCCTTGCTTGCTGCCATGCCTGCAGCTCGCTTCGATCCCTGCTTTAAACGATCATTACAATCAATAGAGTAATCAGGGAAATAGCCTGCGCTGCTGCCTGTGCCTTCCTGCCGGGCATCTGCTGCATGCCCCAGCCACCCCCAGCATCAGGATGCCTCTGGCCTGGCACTGGGTACCCAGGACCTGGCCTGGGCTGACGGCATGTGCTGACGAGGGGCTGTGTCAGTGCTGTGTTAACAGAGAGAGTTCATCTCACCTCCCTCCCTCCAAAAAGGAGGTGTCATGATGGCGGCAGGTGCCTACGCCCAGCTTACACCGAGCGTGTGGCTTGTGGGAGGCAAATGTCGTGGGAGAGAAATTCCCACTCTGTAGGTATATATGCGATGTTTTAAGTAGATGTGTTGTTCCCAGCAGCTGAGGAGTAACTGGTATGGATTTATGAAACATTTGAAAAATCACAAAGTTAAATTCAAGAGTCTCTTGTATTTTTACATCTCTTTCTGTTATAGCAAAATATATGTATTCAGCAAAATGGCAGTTCTGAAGGAACTATAGGAAGCTATCGTGGTTTTCCTAAATAAAGGAGGTGGTTTAAAAAAGCAAAATATCTACCTATAATTATTTCCTTTTTTTCCACCCTTCATATACTTGTTTTCTTCTCTGTGAGCTGGGTCTGTGTTTATCACAACTTAGTCCCAGGCTAAGTGGCAGCCACTCTACACTATTAACTGAAGCTATTGTATATTCTTTATAGATTACAGACCTCAGAAATGCCTTAGAAAACTTGGAATACAATCATTAGGCCTATTTTGTGCTCCTCTAACTGGCAAATCATGCAAAGCTCCTGGAAAGAGAAAAATGTAAGCTGGTAGATCATAAGCAGTCTCTTGTAAATAGCTTTCCCCCCGCAGAAAGGCATGCTTTTGAAGTCCAATAGATGGGGCCATGGCTGGTTCCTGGAGGAGATCTGTGAGCCTCTGCTGCCTTCCAGAATTGACGCTTCTGTTCCTGCCTGTCCCAGATACTGAGTGGATGAGGGTTTAAATGGTGACACAGCTTGTCACCTGTGCTGTCACAAAAACGCCTCTGCTGGGCAGGACCGAGCCGTTCCCCTTCCTGGTTTTGGGCAGAGCAGAGAGGATGGATAATCCTTTGCGCTGAGGGTGAGCAACGTTTTGACCTTTAGTTTTCTAAGGATGCTGCTGCTTGAAACCACCCAATTTTGCGCCTGGGTGTAGGGAGGTAGGTGGGAATCAGAGCGAGCTGGCAGGGCCTGGGGAGGGTGGCCAGAGGCACATGGTACGTGTCCTCCATTGGATGCCCGTCTCTAAATGCTCGTTTCTGAACATGTCTGTTATAAAAAAGTGTGGGTGTGGGTGTAGCTTTTCCACCCCCTCAGCTGTGTTTAAGACACAGTGATCACGACCACTGGAGCCCAGCCTGGTGGCTGTGTAACAGGGGGGCAGCCCCTTCCTGCACCCCCACAGGGATGGCTGGGGTATGGTGCTGAGGTAACTTTACGAGAGGTGTCTCTGAGAATGGCTAAGATGCAAGAAAGAGCAGTGAGAAGCCGATCCATCGGTGATGCACCCGTGGGGTCCGGAGTTGCATTAAGCTTAGTCTTTCACCCTTGATCCTTATTTGCCCAGACCCAAGGACTTGTCTTCCTGATTTGACCATGGACCTACCTCATCAGCTCAGACCTGCACAGCAGCTGCTGTGCTGTGGCTGTCCCTGGTTTCTATCACCAGAGCTGCTTGACCCTCCTTGCTCAGGGATGGTGGGACTATACCCCTATCGGTGGGGTTGCTGCTTGCCACCCTCATCTTCAGCCCTGGCTCAGGGGTTGCCTTCTCTTGTGGTGGAGCTGGCACTCGTTCCCCCCCAAGAGTTTTATTTCTTAGTTTTATCTAAATCCCATGATTTTGCCACCAGGAGTCCATAAGCGGATTCAGTTTCATTGACCAGCGTTCAAGCATCGATTTAACTACATGTTAAGCAGGGCTGACTTTCTGAATTGGGACCAAAACTGCTATTGTAGGAGGACAGTGTTGAATTCAGGTGTTTTGGGATTTGATTGTTTCCTATTGAAGTCAACACCAGGCTCCAGCTAATTTCAATAACAAAAGCTATAACAAAATGTAGAAGTATGCATATTTAAGTCACTAGGTGGGAATGAAACACTTGACTGTGCTCTGGATATTGTATATTGTTCAGAATTTCACAGTAGCTACCTTTGTGCTGGCACACATTTGCAGTATGTTTCAAATAACTGGAATAATTATATATACAGCTCTAGTAAGTGGTTAATACAGATGATATGTTCCTACAGAGAAAGAATGATAACAAGTTCAGTAATTATGGGGAATGGGAATTAAACTTGACGAACTGCATGGGCACAGTAAAACTGCAGTCATGAATTTTGCTTTTGATTGATACCAAGAACACATAGTTGCTGGAGATGAATAATAACATTGAAATATGCATCATCCCAAGCAGTAGTTTAACTTTGTGTATGTGTGTGTCAGATCTAAGTTAAATGCTTATCTTGAAGCATGTGATTATTAAAGAAATATAAACCTTGTTCTGCAGAGATCAAATATGAATATCTAGTATATTTGGAAGATGTACAGCAATCTTATCACTTCAGACTGGACATCCGCTATAGCTAAATTAATGGGGCTTTTCAAAACATTTCTCTGAAATGTTCTTTTCCCAGTTTTTGCGTTCCAAAACTTATTGTGCAGCACCTCATACAGTGATAAGAACAATGGCACAAGACCTTTCTAGAGCTTGGAGATAGACCATGATGAAGTTCACCGTGTGCTGTTTTCATATGTGTGATCCAGGAGCTGGTGTGGGGCCCAGCCCACTGCCATCACCCCAAGGTGACAGGCTTTGCTCGAGCCTCCCTGTTGCAGATCTCAGACAAGTGGTCACACCAGGGAAAGGTGCAGACCACTGCTCCTGAAAGCCAGCTCTGGGCAGACAGCTTGTTGTCTGTTCTTAAATATTTCAGTTTTTGTTCATGTTCTGCTCCTGTCTTGCAGTAAACTGGGCTGTACCCTTCTTTCCTGGTCCTTGAAGCCCAAGCCTCATCTTCGCATGTGGTTTGGGCCCAAGGATGTCAGTGGGCAGGTGCTGTGACTTGTTGGCCCAGTACATTTTGGGGCTGATTTCTTTTCAAGTTTTTCTTCACAAGCTCTTTTGGAGAAGTTGCTGCTGCTAATTATTCTCATAGAGGGCCAGGTTCATTTTTGGCCCTTAATGATCAATAGCATTTATTTCAGTTTTGTACTGATTAGTGTTGGTCATTCCTGGCTTAAAAAGGGTAACTTCTATCTGACTCACTAATGTTTTGGGACTGTAAATTCTCTTTTAGCACATTAGCACTCTTTTGTAGCGTGATATTTGATGGATGAATGTGTGTGTTATCTATAACCTATTTTCTTGAAGCTCAGCCCAGAAAAGCAGCACGCTCTAGTCTCTCTGGGAATATTGTAGAGTACCTTAATTTTCAGTCATAACCACATTTAGACATAGCACTGCCGTTTTAAATTGGGGTAATGAAATCTTGACAAGTGGCTTGGACAAACACAACACAAGCAATAACAGAGGCTTTAATAAAATGAAAGGATTTCCAGGGAATACCTTCATTTCTTCCCTCCTCCAATTTAATTCTTTCTGAGAATAATCAGACCATAACATAGGACTAAATTCAAGAGATGAAGTTCAGCTGGAGAGGAAATAATGTCCATAAAATGTTTTCAAAGGCCGTTCATTTGTTTGAAATGAGTTCTGTGTGTCAGACTGATGTGCCTTAAATACTTCATAAGCAAAAATACTTTGCACTTGAAGTACCTTTTCATCTAGGGATCTCAAAGTGTTTTAGCAGGAAGGGGAAGGATAACTGTTGTTGCTGGCTGTTGCCAACTAACAGCAGATGGCTGAGTCTTTCAAGGCAGTTCCTCCAGACCCAATTTCGGTGTGGTGTGGGTTGAGGGGGTGGGTTTGGTGTGTCCATTCCACGGCATGGTGTATGCATAGGATGCCCACACCTGCCTTCCATGTCCTTCTCCCTGCTGCGAGCTATCACTGCAGCTTGAATCCGTGACGTGGGAAAAGTACAAAGGTTTTGTTGTCTGTTTTGGGGCATTTGACTGGAGAACCAGAGGTGCCATGCCAAAATAAACAATTGGTTTTTTAGGGAAATCTCAGTCAGAGTGAGCTTCCGTTCAGATGATCAAAGTAACCTTCACGCAGGTCCAGAGAAACTCCAGATGCCCCCCTCCCCGGCCCCTGCATGTCGAAAAAATAGCAGATGCTCAGCATCGCCAGGGCCACTCTGCTGCCCAGCCTCTGTTCTGAAGGCATTTGTTCCTCACCTGCCATGGTCTTTGGTTATGGTAACCCTGGTGAGCTTCACACAGGGGCATGGGTATCTGAGTTACAGCTGATTTACTCAGTAGGATGGATATGTCCTAAATCCCACAATACAACAGCCAGCAAAAACTCCCAGAACTCCAGCGATAGTGACTTGTCCCACTGATACAGAGAAAAAATCCAGCCTTTGTCCCTCCTGCTGTTGTGAAGTCTGGAGTGGCCCGTAGGGTGGTAAGGGAGCGATGGGCACCACCACCTGGTGCCAGGAGGAGCCCAGCGTTATTCCAGGCCGCGGCCGATGGCCGATGGCGCACTAGCAGCACAGTTTAGCTCATACAGCCCGTTTAGAGTCAGGTCCCCATGAAGGACGTTTCACTTCCAGGTGAGAGATGAGTTCCTTTACTGGAGTTCCCTGTATCCTGCGGTTTCTCCTGGATACATGACTTTTAGACAGAGGCCTAACGAAAGCCAGTCTGGGGGCTGATGAGACTGCGTGCTTCATTAGCACCTTTTGTGTTTCAATGGGCAGCAGGGCAATTAACACAGGGCTCATTACACAAGAATTTTGATCATTTGCTCTGCTTATTCATCATAGTATTTCCCCTGAGGATACCAGCGACTGTGATTAAGCACAGGAATAATTCATGTAGTTTCTTCTTTGAGATTTCTATCACCTTTTTGGGGTCTAATTGTTTTACAGCCTTAGTTCCGGATGTGCTTGTGGTGGCAATGCACAGCACCGTGCGCATCAACTCTGCTCTTCAGCTTCTGTTGAGGTTATTTTCTGCTTGCACCATGGACTAGTAGCTCCACCTGGAAAATACCTCAAAGCCTCAAGGTCTGGCAAGGTCTAATGAAATATTATGGAAACCACAAAACAAGCCAGATTAAACCCAAGGGAGTACCTGCTTTGATCCTGATGCATAAGATTAATGTAAAAACATTACAGAATGTCTTTGTTGGGCCGACACCCCCCCAATTACCCCACACTTTGGTTTTTGGCAACAGGCGATGGATGCCTATAGAGCACAGTGTAAGAACCGGGCAAGCAGGCAGTGATATTTCTCAGGAATATTGTCCCAGCCTCCAGCAGCAGGACCTTCCTGAGCCAGATAGGTTGTCTTCATATTTCATAGCTTTAGACAGGTTTTTATTATGTTAATTTGTTAATTATAGACATCATGAGAGGAGTAACCCATGGTCCTTCATGAGGACAGGAGAGGGATCTAGGAGGTTCAGTGCTACGAGGAACAGATGATTTTCTGCCTACAGTCCCAGCCTGCAGATCAGGAGGTGTGGGGCCCATTTCCACAGCTGTCACAGGGTGGGATTGGTGTGTATCTCTGGCCCTGGCTGCCCTGGTGCTGTGTTTTCCTATCTCCCCATCTTCCTCTCCCACCAGTTTCCATTAGCTCGACCTCAGAATTTCTCTGCAGAAGCCAGACCTGCTCTGCTGGAAATTGCAGAGGAGATACAGGCTGCGTTTGTTCAAAATGCGCCCAGGGAGGACTCTGAGTGCAACACAGGGGGACACACCTGGAAGAGAAAAGGACATAAAATAGACAAATATTTTCTCTGGGCCTCTCTTTCCTGCATATATAAAATCCTTTTTGCTATGATGTCAATGGATGCTATTGGAAAACCTGTGTCAAATGTCCTGTACCACACAGGACTATGACTCTGTAAAGGGTCTTTTTGAAAATCTGAGGAGAGAAATTGCATAGAAATGTAATAAATAATTTTCTGTTGGAAAGTTGGCTTGTAAGATATGAACACTGTGTAGGAGTTTAAAATCTAAGGAAATACAATGACTTTTATTTCCAAGTGGCAGGATTATGTCAGGCACAAAGCATCTTGTTTATTGAAAGATAGGGAATGAAACTTTGAGAGTAGTTTTCAAAAGCTTTGATCAAAAATCAGTCTCAGGTTCCTAAGTCACTTAATCTTTACCTCTGTTTCAAAGTGCTGGCAAAAGTTATTGGGTAGCTGAAGGTCTGCACTGAAAAGATATGGGTCATTTCTTCTAAAATCCCTGCAATTATTGAAGTTTTCAAACATTCAGAATAAATTAAATTAGTATCAGCTGAATATTCACAAATGGAATGAGTATGTTAACAAATCAGGTTTCCCATTATTTGATTAGCATGGGCACCGATATATTCTGCCTGCAAAGCTGATGCTAAGAGGAATGCTGAACCCAGTCAGTTCAGGGTTGGAAGAAGGTTTTCTTATTCTGCAAAGATTTAATTTGCTTTTCTTGCTCAGCACCAAGCTGATACAAAGGCCTCTCAGAGAGAAAAATAATTGTGCTTAGGTGTCAGCATATGGAGACACAGGGTGTAAAGTCTGCAAACGTTCCAGCTGTTGGGAGAAGCGAATGCCTGGAGAGGATCTTGCATCCTAGCCTCATCCCTACTGGAAACAGCCACCTTCCTGCCCCCAAACCTCCCTGCAGAGCGTTGCCTCAGCATCCTTCTGCACCTGGCTTGGACACAGTGAGCTGGATCACCAAAAAGCCACTGACCCCACTCACTATGATGGCTGGTCATGGCTCAGCGGGGAGGGACCAGCAGTGCCCCTGGGGTGATCACCATCTCCACAGTAACAGGAGGAAGCCCCTGAGGGAGATGCAGGACCTGACTGTGCATGTCCAAAAGCCCAGGCAAAGTCTTAGAAGGATGCTCTGTGCTCCAGGGGAGATCTCCGCTAGCGTCCACCTGCGAGGTCTGCCCAGGACCTATGCATGAAGTATGGAGACTCCTGGGAGTATTCAGCTTCAGGTGAACCAGCAGTTTCTAATTTTAAAAAAAGTTGTTTTAGTAAGTGTTTCCTGGCTGGTGCTGTTGAAGTGTTTTAGTCTGCGCTAACAGTATCATATTGCTAGCAGGGGAAGCTCATTCCACCTAATTGTACTAAGCGTGTTGATGGAGATGGGAACATAATTAACTTCATCAAATTGATTTCATTTTGGTTACCACATGGCTATTAGAGGAATGACAATAAATTTTGGTCTCTTTGATCAGGACTGGAGTTTAACCAACATTTCTAAAGTCATTAATGTGTTATGCCTCCCCCAGGCTAATGATTTGATTACCATGTAAATGCATTGGAGCCAAACACTTTAGCTATACATTACGGGTGATGGATAGAAAGTTGTGAAAAAATACATGTTGCACCTAAATGCAGCAGCAGTGAAACACAGAGGATGCCAGATAGCAACTGGCAGGCCGGGAGAAACGTACACCTGGAAGCTTTGGTTTGGATCAGTCCTGAGCACAGAAGTGCTGAGGAGCCCATGAGAGTCAACTCTGGCTCCCACCTCCCCACTTTGGCTGCTTCCCTGTGCCTTACCTATGTGAGGGTGACTGAAGTGCTGAGCTGCCACTGGGAAGGAACTGGGACGTTTCTTAGTTGTCTTTTTTTCTTAGAGACAAATAAATAAGTAAATAAATAAGTAGTTATGCGGTGCTAAGATACTCCATGGAATTTTATCTTTGTGGGTTTTCAATCTTGTTTTTTGATGTGCCAAAAATATGGGTTACATCAGGTGGTGCATAATGGTATATTATTTGTGCCTATTATAAAATATGCGTGTGCACGTGTATATATACATGCTGATAATACATATTACTGATGTGCTATGGTTATCACTTACATGCCATAACATGCTATGACGTAGTAATACATTTTACATTTAAATATTCCATAATGTATTTTATTGTGTTTTATTTTAAACCCTTTCTGGCTAGCTGCCATCCTTTTTCTTTCATGGCTTGATTTGCATTGAAAGGAAACATTTTGGTGCTGTAGCTCAGGTGACTTAGGGTACCAGTTCAGACGATCCAGTGTGGTCTCACCACTGGGCTGAGTCAGACACATGTGTTGTGCTCCTCACCGGTTTTTGTCTGGGTTACACTGAAAGTCCTGCAAGAACAAGATTCCCCAGCCTTCCTAGACAGTGGATTCCTGAGGGCAAGTAAAGAAATCATGATACTCCTGCTGCCCGGGCGCATTGCACGCCATGTGTGGCTCAGCAGGGCAGAGCCTTTTCCCTTGCCGTGCTCCACACTGGAGGGCAGGAAGGCTCCCGGTGGAGTGCGGTGTTTGCTCGGAGGGCACATGGCCTGGCCGAGGCACTTCTCACCTGCAGGACTTTCCCATGACCACCTCGGCACTCTGTGCCTCAGTTTCCCATCAGTAAGGGGTCAACATAAAAGCTATGTGCCATCCACTGCTACCAAGGACAGGGGATGGATTACACGTACTACAGCTAATATGGGTCCATTAGGAGCAATAAACACCTAACCTATGTGTAAAAACCTAGTTTTAGGAAAAAAAATCTTCAACCTGGCCTAAGAAATGCCCTAGAAAAGCTGTGGCACACTCAGTGAAGGTGAGGGGAGAAGAAGTGGAAGGGGCAGCAAGGGCTGTGAGGTTGGTCCTCTTGTCACTTGTGTTTCACGCACTATCTTGTATGCAGAGATCAGCATTTCCAAAAGCTTGGCCTTATCCCATGCCTGCAAATGCTGCTGTTGGTCATTTGTTATCTGGGCTGGGCATCCCTGGTATCTCAGCTGGCTTCCCCCTTCCCCTGGAGCCTGGGGCTGCTGCCAGGGCAGAGGCATCGCTGTGCTGACTGAGTGCCCGTAGGAACTTGAAGTTTCCCTGGGGCTGGAGATGACCCAGGACAGCTCCAGGGCACTCAAAGGCAGTGAGGGAAGACAGAGACAGGCAGCACTGCAAGATGGGGGAAAAAAAGTCAGAAACTACTGGTGCTTAAGCATAAGGCTGCAGAGCTAATGGCTCTTTGCTATGGGGGAGGAAAATGCCCTCTTTGTGTCACCATCCTGATCCCTCTCCATGTCACCATTCCCATCCCTCTTCATGTCACCATCCCCATCCCTCTTCACCTCCCCTGCCCCACTCCCCGCCTCCCTGGCTCTGCAGCCTCCTGACCCCATGGAAGATGACTTCAGCTCCCTAGCCTGAGACATTTATCTTATTTTTTGTTGGGTCAATTTTCTGCATGTTTAGTGATTCAAAGCTGTTTGGGAGGATGTAAGGGTGAGGGCAGGAGGTGCAGGCAGATGCAGGGAAAGGAAGGCAGGGAGAAGCAGAAAAGGGGATCTCCCTTTTTTGGGCCAGCAAGCAGTGAGGTTGACTGAACCTATCTCATGGGGCTGTGCCCTTTGGGGATGTACACAGAGGCAGAGAAGACTGGCTCAGTTTTTTATTTGATTGATTAATAGCAGATACTGACTCGACTTCAGATGTAGCGGAAAAAACTTTTCTGTTTGCTGGTCTAACCCTTGCAACTCTAGCCCTAGCGCATTCATAAAGAGACTTCAGCAACAGTTCAGTGTTTATTGGCCCTGCAGAGGATAAGGGTAAGGATAAGGATAAGGTCTGCGTGACTTTCCTGAAGCCTGGAAAGAAGCATGTGGGAATAGGCCTTGCTTTGCCTCCTGCTTTCTCCTGGGTTATAAACCACGCATCCTTCCTCACAGCATATTCCTGCTCCAGTTTTGTGGAAGACAACAGGAGGGGAGCAGGCAGTGAGTTATTCTGAGGGGTGGGAAGTCTCAAAAAGAACCAAAATACATTAAATGGCCACATCCACGAATGCACACAATTTTCCAGTTGACAGAAACGTATTAAATAAAGGTGCTCATGTCATGGTGCCTGTCTGAGCAACCACTCCATTATATTTCAGTAGGAACAGGCAGCAAGAAACCCCCATCCACATATCAACATGAATACCCCCCTGCACTGTGCCCTAGGTGAATGCTTTACAGGCTGCCGATGGGCTGCAATGTGCAGACTTTCCAGCTTCTTCCAATAGATTAACATCTCTTACCCTGCAAGCGGTGCTGCCATCGCACAAAGTATTCAGACATATAAAGAGTTTTTTCCAAGGAAGGGAAATGATGACACAAGGAGAACAGCAGTTTCTCCAGTGGGGAGCTCTGACAAACAGAGACCTCACAAGTGAACATGTGCATTTTTCCAGCATTGTTTGTAAGCTCTTTTTCAGTTCAGTGTGTTCGCAGGGAGGTGAGGGCTGGTGGTCTGCGTGTACATATCAGCATGTAGGGGGACCTGCATTTGCAGCATCACTGTCACCATCACCATGCAGAGAGGTCCCTTCACCTGCCTTCCTTTTTGTCCCCTGCACTTTCTCATCACAGGTGTGTGTGTGGTGCTGTGGTGAACCAGGCAAAGCACTGAAACAATATCCCAGGCTGAAAAAGAGAAAGAAAAGGCTACCAGGTTTTCAGCAGGATCAGCTTTTTTGCTCTGCATCACTGGGCACCTGCCTGGACTCCAGCGCCAGGGACAAGGTGGGGAATGACAGAATGACACAGGGAGCAATACTTTTTTTCAGAGGCAGTCCTGGTTTAAGTGCAAGTAAAACTAATGCTTAAACAGCAGGATATATAGCCCTGTACCTCTGCCTTTTCTGGTGGGGAAGGCACAGGGCAGCTGATGTGCCCTATTTCAGCACATCCATGTCCTAGTTCAGCATGTGGGATTCAGTCCTTAAGCAAATATATATAAATACATACACACACACACACACACAAACATATATGTATGCTAAAGCTACCAGCCCACTGGCTGCAGCGGCTCCCTGTGTACAGTGAGGGTTTTTTTTCCTTTGAAAAGCAAAGCCGAAGCCAGGCCCTCCGAGGTGTGGCTGGTTTGTTTGCTTGTTTTTTCTGGGCAGCTCCTGCCATTTTCCCAGTACAGAGGCTCCTGCTGCCAGTGCTCAGGGAGAAGGATGCGAAGGACTGAAGGGCTCTAGTCTGTTAATTTATTTTAATGAATATAAATTAATGCAGTTTTCTTTTCTCTGGCTTGCACATACTAAAGTATGACTCATAAGCATGATCTGTCTTATCATCAGTGGCAGTAATACAGTAATCACATCTGATGGAGGCTCCTGCAGCCCTGCTGCAGGTGGAGGGAGCAGACATGCAGGGCTGGAGAAGGCAAAGGATCACGAGCAGCTCTCCAGCTGCTGCAGACACCAGGCAACAAGCACAGGGCAGCCCAAGAAATTTCCACACCTAGCAACTCTGCAGCAGTTTGTCCCCATGTGTCTCAGGACCCCTCTCACGGTAAAACCAGACAGGTTCAAGAGTGGAAAGACTGTCACGCCATTCAGCCAGTAATAATAACAGTGAAGTCAGGAGCTATTGCAAACCTCCCTGTAAAAGATGGGAGAGAGCTGCTTCATTTAAGGCATACTTTTAGTTTGGTTTACTGTTTCTCCGTGTGTTGTTTTACATTTATCTCTATTAGCAGCAGGCACTCAGCAGTCCTAGCAGGGGATCCCGAAAGCACTTGACCTCAGTGGCATGGTGACACCAAAAATGGTTGTTTTGGAACATGGTCGTGTAGCTTTCTGTCAGGGCAATTTGTAGAGAGGGTTGGCAAGGAGAAAGATGTAAGAGTAGAAACTGAGCATGTTTATGGAAGCTTAAAATGGCATTACAGCCCTGGTCCTGGGGCAGGTATCTGCTGTGTTATCTGGAGGACCACACTAAACTGTCCATCTTCCCATGAAGGTCTGTCTAATCTTACTGCAATGGCTGAATAGAGCTTTCCTCCCATGAAAACTGGAGGAAGAATGACAAAAGAGGAGAGAAATTAGCAGCAGAAGTAATGTATGGCTCTCCCTGGCCAATCCCATAAGCACTAAAATGCTTCACCAGTTTAATGTCATTTCACAGGGTAATCTTCAGCCAGCCTTGTCTAGAGACACTAGCAGGCTGCTTCGGTGTTCAGTGGTGCAAATCATTGAGCTGCACTGCAAAAGTACAAGAAGAGGGAATGATGGAGTGTTTTCATGTACCTTTATCATGTGAACTTAACCCCTCAATTCCCTTCGTATATGGAATTCTGCTCAGTTACATTAGTCTGAGTCCTTGGAAGTCAATATATTTGCATTAAGGTGGCAGAGTTATACCTTAGTTGGACAATCCCGTAGTGCAGTGAGCCAATTTTTTTTTTTGTACATTTCACTGACACTTTTGGGATAGAGTGTTCTCCGCATCACCCCTCGGGTGAAAAGGGATGGTTTTCAGAATGGCTCAGTCTTTGCTTTTGCCACAGTTTCTCAGGAGAGACCAGTAGGCAATGAGCCAAATAGATGGAGAAACCAGCTACTTCTGATCTCTGCCTCACCCCTTGAATAACTGAACAAGAAGATAAAAGAGTATTTTAGGAAAGCCACACACAGAAAACAGGGCTGAACTTGTACAGCAAATGTTTCAAATAAGGAGAAAGGTTCTTCAAATGTATTTCCACTTGTTAGAGGGTCAAAGAGTTACTGGGTCAGATATGAAAAAAATAGATCTGGGAAATGCTGAGCCACCACAAGGAAATTCTAATGCAAAGGCTCAGCTGGCAGTGATGGATGGTTTTGGTTTTCCAGGGAGTGCAGATGCGTCAGGGCTAGGAACCAAGTTGTGGCACAGGAAAACGGTTCATATGGAATTAGTTCTCTTAGTTCTCAAGTTGAAACATGAATTTGGTATCAACCTAACCCTGTTGCTTGCTGCCAGTAATGACTCTTTCAATGATTTTGATGGCAACAAAGTTGTTAAGAATAAAATTCCTCATCACATCTCTGAATATGTATGTATATGTTAATTTAGTCAGCCACCAAAACTTATGGCTGGAAGGCCTACTTTCCAGAATTTGGAAATGCTCACATTTAACTTTAAAAGCAGTTTCATCTGTTTCATATAATATATATGTACTATATTGTTTTCTTACAGACTAATAGTATTAATACTCAATAGTCAGCTCCTTGTGACAAGGAATAGTCACTGGTTTTTAAAACAGAGAAACAGAAGGTCCTGTGGCTTGCACATTCTTTGGCTGGGAGTCACCTCCCCATGCACAGTCCTCTGAATCCATGTTCCCTCTCCCATCAGTGGGGAGAGGCCAGACTTCTGAGAGGGTAAGTTCTCCACAACTCTTAGACACCGTGTTAAATGGCATGAATCACGTCATGGAACCACTTTTCTCTATCTGGAAAGCTTAGAAAATGGATTTGAACTAAACACCTATCCTCTGGGTGGATGAAGTGGTGAAGGTGGAGATGGTCCCTGCACAATGAAGGGTTTTGGGTGTTGTGAACTCATCACTTGGAAGGCAGGAGCTCCCTATCTGGGGTCTTCACACTTCTTTCCCACTTCAGAGGGTAAAATCTAGACTAGAACACAGATCTGCTTCTTTCACCGGTAATTATCCCTAAACCAGCTGTTTTCAAGTCTTTTTTGTTCTCTCTCAGGCCAAAAGGTTATTAAATGATAATAAAAAATAATTTACCTTCTTCTTTTTATTGTGAAATTATATAAATGTGAGACACACCTTCTCCATACCTTCCTTCTCAAGTGCCTGACTTTCTGGTCATTACAATACTTGCCTGTCCCTTTAGACATCAGCCTGAAGGATTTATCAGTTGACTCACTCAATGAAAAAGGACCCTCCTCTTTTGCTGGGATGTGGTCTTGTGGAAGCTTTGAGAGGACCACAGGTGGGATGTGTAGGTATAGTTCATGAATCTGGACAGGTCAAAGCACGGTGGGGATCAGCACCAGGCCACACACCAGGCAGCCAAGACAAGGCACGTCCAGAAGAAGATGTGTAGGTTCTAGAGGACATTTGATGCCAGAGATTGGTACCCAGCAATATGGGGTTTAGGTATTGATAGTGAGAGGCAGGATGACAAGTCCCTTTTTATACCACCTCATTTCCCACTGAAACTTGAGATTTAGGTGCCCAAGTCCTGCTGTTCTGTGTGATGGTCAGAATTTTAGGAGTCTGTGGTGTCAAGGAGATGCTGGCACCTGTTGCTAATCCTGAAAATGCTTCTTTTTACTACTGAGACCAGGATGTGAACAAGGAATTTGCATTAGAAAAAAAAGTTACTATAGAACCCACAGTAAAAATGTCTTAGATTTAAGAGTTAACACTCTTCAGTGAGTGAGCAACTTTACTTAGTTAAGTGGGTGGTGCTGGGAGGGAAGGGCACTGCAGCTAAACCACCTCCTTTGTGGTTTGTCACATAACAGCCTCTGCCAACGCCTGAATGTGACTTTGAAGTTCCAAGAGAAGGAGGAGTAGGCACCAGTTAGTCTATCATAGGAACTAATCAGACCCAACAGTAAGTACCATTCTTCATATCTTTCCTTCGGGGGAGGTTATTTTGGTAACATTGGGTGTAAAGGAAGGAGCTGTCTCCTCTTGGCTTGGATCGTTTCATGGCAATGTAGGCTGTGAAGGCATCTGTTCAGGGCCAGAGGAAAATGAACAGGACCTTTTCCTCTCCACGGCAGAACAAGACTTTAATGGTCTAGTGGAAGTAATTCTGTATTGCAAAGGAAGTTGATAAAATAGAACATAAACTTCTCTAATAGAGGATTTAATTACCAGGAAAGCCAGACTGAATGAAGCATTTGAGCAGAACTATTTCATTGCTGAAAAGGCAACGATTATTAAGCCTCTTTCTCTAAGGCCACATTATTTATTCAGGATGCTGGAGTACTAAGAAACCACACGTGTCTATATGTGTGCATGTGCTTGTATGTCTTTGTCTTGGATTTTTTTGGGGTTTGGGTGCTTGTATGTCTTTGTCTTGGATTTTTTTGGGGTTTGGGTTAGGTTGTTTTTTTTTTTTTGGTTAGGTTTTGGTTTTTTTTTTATTGTATCCAAACAGATTGTTACTACTTTTTAAAAAGCCTCAGATTTTCTCTGACTTCACCCAGATTTCCAGCTAAACTGGTGTATCCATGTGATCAAGCTGAAACCAGCCAAAGTAATCAGGTGTCAGGGCTGGAAAGTAGGCACAATGGTAATGAATCAAATGGCTTAAAAAGCTCTTAAATTACTATTTCATTCTTCAACACACAAGCATGGCTATCAAGGTTTAACTGCAGCAGAAGGACTTATTTACTTTAGTTGTGAAACAAGCACTTCTCTGAAGCCCTCTATTCGTTGATACATCAGCTTGTTCATGTTTTATGTTGCTGTTTTTCTAATATACAGTTGGAAAAGAAAAGACTGTTCCTGACGACGCTGGGGTGTACGACTGTAGAGTTTTAAATGCAGTTCTGGTATTTAGCCTTTAAACTTAATGAGATTAAACACAGAATCCATCCATACAATTTACCCTAATGACTGCTTTGTAGTTGTTTTCAGCAGCCAAATTGTGTCATGTTGTCTGCCATGGTCAGGCAGTAGCAGCTACTTTTGGAGTCATCCTCCAAACAGGCTGGGAGCCTCCTGCTGTGATGTCAGCCATGGCCCAGCTGCCCAGGAGTGGTCTGGGGGGCTGTCAGGCTGCTGGGAATCCCCTGTAGGGACCTACTCACCATCTTTTGCCCTTCATGGCCAAGGCTGTGCTTGCTCCCTGCATCTGCAGTGGGGCTGGTCTCAGCGTGGGCCCTCCAGAGCCCTTCTGCGAGGAAAGCTGATGCTGTGCATGGCTTTTGCCAAGTGAAGAATTTGGGTGTTTACATTTTATAACACCAAAATAATGATAAGCTCATCACTTGGAGGGTGGATAGCAGAACAAACTGCCTTTCTACTGGTGTAACTTCTCTCCTTTGTTTAGGACAGTGCTACATTGCCATGACCAGTTTTACCAGTAGGGAAGTGCATGCTGTGTCCAAGGCTTTGGTGAGGGAGGGACTATGGGGTTTGTTTTCCCTGTACTCAGTTAAAGCAGTAAAATTTATGTGTGCAAGCACACTTTGAGATTTACAAACACTGAAAATTTTTTGCTTTTATTACTCATGGCAAAAATCCACCGTGGGTGGTGGAATTAGGTCAGGTCACGGTGACTTTTTCCACACAGACATCCTCCCCCTGCGAATGCTTTCTTCTCCTTCCTTCTTTTCATCCTGCCCCAGTACCTAAAGACATAGAACCAAGCTAAGGAGATGTAACTGCAGCAAAGTCTTAGCTTGAAAATAAACCTATGCATAGCCCCTGCCCTGCTATGCTGAGGAATGAAACCCATGGGATGGTTTGTGTGGGTCCAGCACTGACTTCTTCAACATGAACATGAACGTCAACATGACCACGCAAAAAGCTGCAGGGCCAGTCAGCTGGTGGGGCTCCCTGTGAGCTGTCGGGCTCAATTTCATTTTGGAACCAAATCTTCACAAGGAGGGGGACAGGGGAATCTCTTTTTAGGCAATTTTCACTGTTAGTCTATTTATATTTTCACAGTAGGTGCTTCTGGAAGGCTTTGGAGGCTTTGGTAACACTGGTGATCTCTATGAGGACTGGCCAATGGAAATCACCTTGAGGCACCATGTGATGCTCATACAATAATACATTTTAAACTTTTGTGTGGATGGTGTCATTTGGGCTCAGTGTGACTGTTCTGCTGTAGCTGAACACTGGCAGTTTAAAGCAAGAACAAACCCAGGCCACTCCACCAATAAGAAGAAATCTGCAGGGATGTACTGACCTTTTGTTTGTCACATTAGTTTCCTTAAGCAGCAAGTCCCGTGCAGTGTGAGTTTGCAAAAACATACTTAACATTTTTTAAGAAAGATCTTGGAGCTGCAGGGATCGAATTAGAGAGGAACCCAGTTCACTCTTCTTCCAGGATAAGGCTGTGTCCCTGTATGGCTTCTTCTACATGAATGGGCACATCCATCTCTCAGTGGAAGTGTGTGATTCCTACAGTGTATCAAATACAAACTGAGTAAGAATGTGTTGCCTGTAGTTCTACAGAAGGTGTGTGTAAATATAATACATACTAACATTTTGGAGCACATTCAAACTGACTGCTAAGCCACAGTGAAAAATGGTCAACAAACAGTGAAAGAACAATTTTACTTGGCATTTTATTCACTTAACAGAAACATTCACTTATCAGGTATCACTGAAGTGCAATTTACAGAACTTAGCAGCAAATTCACATATGTAAATTCAGATTTATTTTCTTTTGTTGTCTTTTTTGTTTCTTTTTTTTTTTTTTACAAATATTACAAATGTACATCCATTAGTACAGTATTGCCATTCACTCATGCGTGTTATGTACAGAATCTTCACTAAAGAATTACTACTGAGCACTTTTTCCTTTCCTTCAGGTAATGCTACGTGTTGGTCGTGTGCTTCTGGGATGTGGTCCCATCACACCCTGTCGCTGCACGTAATGAGAAGAAGTAGACATTTAAGGTCATATTAGACCCTAGTGCAAGCAGGTGCAACTCTGTTGCCTTCAATGGGATCAGCTGATGCCCATTTGTGGTGGGGACTCGGTTTGGTCCCCAATACTAAATTTGTTGTGGCAGCTGAATCCAGGATTGCATTTATGTGTTTCTTGCAACAAAGGATAATTCAACTCCATCACACTTTCTTTTTTGTCCTTAAAAATAACCAGGCATAGTGTTTTGTTTGCACAGTAGCTCTAACACTGGCCTGTGGAGCTATATGCTTTAGTTGAGCTAATGTCATGCCAGGTCTGAGGAAGGATGAATGAGGGCAGGGAGATGTAAGGAGGAGCTGTTGAGGTCTCTTGTGTGCTAGATAAAGACCTCTTTTTTTGGAGAGGAAAAGATCCCCCTGCCCTGTGGATCTCCACATGAAAAACTTTGTCCTCCTATCTGGTTGCCCTGTGGTTTCTCTCCCTCGGTGGGAGCAGCTGGAGCCCCTGGGACCACCACTGCCACTGTCACCTGCAGCTTCTCCTGCACATCCAGTCATGAGCCTGACCCCTTGCCCGCCCACTGTCCCTCTGGGCACGTTTGCTGCCCAGGTCACGCTGAAGGTCTGCACCAGTGACAGCTGCGCTGGAGGATGGGACCATGTGGAGGCACTGGGAAGCCCCAGAAGGTGCCAAATATATTCTGAATATTAATCAGAAGAGATGACAAAGTGGTCAAAGAATTGAGAGTGGTGAACACAAGATGTTTCCATTATTGAAATGTCTCAAGTTTCTGTTTTGTGTGTGTTGGTTTTTTTGTTGGGTTTTTTTTTTTTTTTGGTAACTATTTCTACTCTAAGGATTTATTTTTAAATATTTTTGGTAGTTAATACGGAATGTATTATTTTGCTGAAAAGGTTTCTGGAAGGGGAGAGCTTTGTTTTATCTAATTTAAAAATTCTAGTTTATCACAATTGTTTTTATACAAGACACTATAGATACATCTTGTAGTTTATAATCTAAAAATAAAATCTCATCAAAATACTGTAGCTATTCTATTGTGGGCATCAATAAACAATGTATTTACTGTATATGGCTCTCCAAACATGATAAACCCTATACAAAGAGCATCTATCTTTATTGATAGGAACAGTTTCCCGTGTAAAGGAAATTACATGGAAAAATATGAGCCTTGTGTTGTTTGAAAAGTAACTCAGCTTGACAGTTCTGAGAAAATACCAAGACAATTATCACAAATCAGTAGCAGCATGTTATATACAGATTTAAAGAGAATCACAGGAATAAAAAGAAACCAGTAGTTATATACCCGCAAATCCTGTCATTTAAAAAACCAAAAACTGAAAGAAATGTACAGGGCATTTGAAGGTTGGTTCTGCAGTGGGACTGTCAAAGCTCAGTTCTCCCATGACTGTATCTTCTACATTCTGATGAAGTTTGGGATATCTCAAAGATGAGATTCTATCAGACCCAGCCACATTTATGAAGAAAATATTTAACTGTTGGGTGATACTCGTCTCCTAACTAAAAAAGCCCACCTGCTTTTCAGGCTGCAGACGAACATGAGTAATAGTACTGCTTGGCTTTTACACAGAGCGAGACTCTAGAAGCTCTTCCATTGAAGTAAGACCTTACCCAAGCCTGTAGTTATAATCTGCTGCACTTAACTCAATTGGATTATGTGGGGAGGTAAAACTCTGCAAAACTGACAGAATCTGGTTTATGCAGTTGCAGATGACCAGAGCACTTTGACCCTGCCAGGTTCCTTAGATGTGAAGCAGGTAAGTGTTATTATCCCCATTTGACAGGTGGAGAAATTGAGGCAGGAACGAGCCAAGTATCAAACGTGCTGTCTCGTTTGGGATGTCTTAGTTGTGGCTACCCAACTCAGCAATTTTTCAGAGGTACGGAGCATCCTGAGCTCACACTCACTTAATTTAGAGCTGTGGATCATCAGAAGCTTGGAAAACTGAGGCTCTAGGTCCTGTCTCCAGCCTGCCTGATTTTAGGCAGCTACCTGAAGCTCCAGAGTTAGGAGCATCACCACACCAGTCTCCACCAGCAGCTGCTGCGGAGCTGTGCACCTCTGCAGGCAGCGTAGGGCTGAATCACCCTCTTGGCAAGCATCTCCATCCTGGCTGTGTCTAAAGGGCACGTGTGATGAACTGGGCCTGGATAATTAAAATTTGCAGCACGCCAAACTTGTAGCCAGATTTGAAGATATGGTGGGAAGTGGTTTGTCCAAGATGTCGGAGGGAATAAGTGTGAAAACCAAGGGAATCCTGACACCAGGCTTTGTGCTCAGATCCAGCAGTGGAAAACTGAGTTTAAAAATGCTGCATACCTTTGAGGTCCAAATTCTTTCTCCCAGATTTAGGCAGCTAACAGGATGATTTTTGCATAGAGGTTAGACACCTTTTTTGTGTGGATGGTTATGGATGCTCTGAGACCTGCTGTCATGCCGTGTGCCTGGGGTACTTCCATCTTTGCTCACTATTTTCCATTATTCAGTAATGACTCTTGCACTGAATGTGTGAGGGAAAACACTCAAATTTGGATCAGACAGGTGGCCTGCTAATGCCTCAAATCAGCAATAACCGACAGCAATAAACAATGAAAAGCAGAATCTTGGTGGGGGTGGCATTATAATTTGGGCAGGTACATTCTTGGGAAAGGATCATGAAAAAGCAGTTTTCTAAAGTTGAGTTCAGTGCATCAGACACATTTCTATTTACGTATTTCCAATACAGAGTTAAAAGCAAATATTCCCATGGAGGTTGCTATTAGATCTCAAACGGCTTCGGTTCTCTTGGCTCACGCATCCTGCCTAGCCTTCTCTCCAGCTGATTTGATCCAGTCATGTAGCAAAGGTGTCAAGTGATTTATACAGTTAGTAGGAACTGATCTTGCTCTGGGGGTTTCTTCACCCAGGTGCCCAGACCAGCTTTCTGAAATGCTTTAAACAGCTGCTGCTTGACAGACTGGTATGTCTGAGCCACCAGCTTTGCCTCGCTGTACACCGATGGCATGTCTCCATGGCTTGGTATTCGTGTGCTCAGCTGCAGAACAAAAATCAGGGAAGGGGAAAAAAAAAAATCATAAAAAAATAAACTGATGAGCCAAAAGAAACAGGAGGCTTCAGTAGCTGTATAATCTTCCTGTCTAAATTTCATAAGCAACAAACAAACTATCACTGTGCTTTGTGTGTTTGCTTTGGGTTTAACAACAGAAAAACAGGGAAGCAATAAATGCCTGTGACATGGTTTCAAGCCATTGTGAAGAGGAACAGGGTAAAGAGCTTTGCCTCGGAGTGGGCATAGGCAGTAGCAAATCTTGCTGTATTTTACAAAGGCAAAACTCTACTTCTCAGTTAAGATGATTTTTAGGGACAAAAAAAAAGAAAAAAGTCCTTTCTGAGGATCTTTAAAGAATGTGCTCAGTTTAGCCTGGGAAGCGGAGCAGCTTGGTGCTTCCAGGGTAATGCCAAGAGACACAAGGAGGAGGGTGCCCTCCCACACTCACCCCTTTTCTCTCCTTAGTCTCTTATGGTTGGAAATGCTGCAAAACCTGCCCAGGACAGGGCAGAAATCAGGCATCAGGATCTGTGCTGGTGTGGGAAAACCATGTGCTCTGCCAGGACACTGGAGCCATTTGCCGGGAGCTGCCTTGGGGACAGTGCCACATGCCCACTGCCCCTCATCACCCGGAGCACGTGGGCAGGAGCGAGCACCCTTCGCTCTGCAGAAGGACTAAATAAATGACCTCCTCTGACCTGCCCAGGACTTAACCATGCCGAAACAGCAGTGAGGTTTTGATATTGTATGAAAAAACCCAAAGCCTGGAAAATGCCTTAGAACAAGCAGGCAGGTGAAAGCCCCACACTCTCAAGGCAGGGAAATAGCATCCTGAAGGAAAATGCACCCTCAAAGCGCAGCCTGGTGAGCAAAGAGCACTCTCTTCCTTCTGCCTAAACAGGAGAGATACTGGCAGACAAATTAAAGGAAAAGGTGAATGTGTACCCTGAAAGGAGCTGCCCCAGCCCTCGTGGTGCTGGCACACTGTGGGGCTGCTTGGCCAGGGGTGCATTGCCCCAGCCAGCGCAGGGAGCACCGTGCTGCCAGCCCGGGCATCAATGGGCCACAGGCTGGCCTGGCAGGTGGTGGCTTCTGTCCAGCCACCCTTTGTTCCCCAGACATGGACACCAATGATATTATCATCTAATGCTTAGTTTCATCAAAAGCAAGGTGCCCTGCTCACCGTGAGTTACTCACTCCAGCTCACCCCAGCCCCATCCCTGGTGTGAGCCAGGGGCAGTCCAGCTCTCCTGGCCACAGTTCTGGCCATGGCCTGCCCTGGAGCCCAGCTTGCCCAACTTGATCCTGTGAGGATCCCTGTGTTTTGGGGGCAGCGGGAGTGTTTCTCACCCCCCTTCCCATGCCGCCTGCTGCGCAAGAAATAGGCTGTGACCTGTGCCACCAAACTGTGACTGAGCCCTGGGCAGGAAGCCCAGGTTGGTTCCTTCTGCTCACCCCCAGGCTCAGGGTCCCTCCTAAGACAGGTGATGCCTCTGCCTGGGATGGGATGAGTCCCACCAGCCTCCTTCCCTGGAGTCTCCTGAAGAGCCGAACAATCCCTTTGAGCTTGTCCTCATACCTCCCCACCCTGCCTGGCTGTTTGCCTTCCTGAATGATTTCGAAGGTTGAAGTGGCTCCAGACCTCCCTGCCACAATTTTTTCTCCTCATCATCTTCTCCCACTCTACATAGACTGCAGGACAATTCTTGACAGGCCTCCTTATAGCAAATTAATATTGTAGCCATGAAAGCAGTGGGCTGAAGAGACACTTTCCATTTTTCCTGCTGCTCCTCCTGGAAGTGACGGGCTCAGGCTCACCACCTTGATGTTTGTGTCCTTCTCTTCCCCAGCACTTCCATGAAGGGTCAGGCAAGAGCAGAAACTGTGACTCCGGCATCAGAAATAACAAGAAAAAAATTTTCTTATTCTACATCACACTTCTTCCTATATGTCTAACACCCCTAGGCTCCACCCTGCAGTTTTTGGCCATCTCTCTGTCCTGACACTGTCTCCTGTCTGCAGGAGGTAACTGAAGCGTGAGGACAGATTGACTTCGGTGTCATTTCAAATAAGGGGAGTTCATGGATATCTTCCCTTGAGAAAGCAGGGCTGTCAAGGGGTGGTGGTCATTTTAATTAAGTACAACCTGTAGTTTTAATGCCATTAAATTGTACTGCTGCTGAGTGTAATGAAATCAGAGATCCTTCAGCACCTGGCCATGCAGCTTGAGAGGAGCAGCTGAATTGTACGGATTTATCAGCACATCTGGGACAATGGGGAAAAAGAGGGAAATGGGCAATCCATAGCACATCTCACTCTTGTTAGGTGAGACTGGGAGCAGTTTAGGTTGGGAGTCTAAACCCCTGTGGAACAATGAAGTGAGGTAGATGCCTCCAAGGTGATGAAAGAAACTTCCCTCAGGCTTTCTAAGACTTAGTGAGTTGAAGACTCCCCTTAAAGTCAAAGGGATACTTGGGGTGAGATGGATAAAAAATTACCCAGCTGTGCTTGTATGGATGCTCAATGCTCTCTTGGCTTTTGAGTGCTGGTCTGAGCATGGCTTCATCACCAAGGACAGTCAGAACAGCCATCTTCCCTCCAAACCTGCCTGGGTTTCTGCTCTTGGCTTTCCCTGGACTCTCAGCTCCCATAGCTGACTCCACAGACTCTCAGCTCCTAATCCCCTCCTAGGCCCTAGCAGGAGGGAGGCAGGGCACCTGTGGAGGCTTCAGCTTCATCATGAAATTGCTAAAACAGGCTTGACTCCAGGGTAAGGACTAGCCCACCTAGGGCTGGCAGCAGTGCCCTGTCAGTGCATCAGACCTACCTTGCCGTGAAGCTTTGCCCACCGATCAAAGAACATGTGCTTGCAGAGCCGTGAGGGACTCCCACAGGTCCTCTTCCCCGTCGTGGCATTGATAACCTCCAGGTCAGCATTCCCCACAATCCAGTTCACACTGAAGCTGGGAGATTTTCCAGGCTGCCGAGCATCAGCATGGCTAACCCCTAGCAGGAGAGAAGGACCCCAGTAACATCTCGAGCTCAAAGCCTTCAGAGGCTGCTAACATGTGGTGGGTCACTGTGGTACATGAGACATCTCTGAGCGAACACGCTGGCATTGTGCACTGTATGTGCTGTTGTCACCATCGGTTAAATGTTACTTGGCTGAGTACCTTAGAGGGACAGAATTTAGCAATTCCTATAGATCTTTTTCCACCTTGCAGGCAAACCTTTCATTAGCCTAAGGAAAGCCATTAGACTGTAGTGCATCCTACTGACAGCCATGTGATGGCTGCCGCCGCGTGAAATCGTTCAGAAAGGCTTTAACGGGATAACTGGTTTTTAAAAGGAACTAAGCAGCAAAGTACTTTTGCCATGAGTTCCTCTGGTGAGATATCCATGGTCCAGCATATTTATCTACTATTAACTGCTGAGGCCTTCACTGTGATGGGAAGTCTGGATCACAGAGGGTATAAACGGTGGGTGAGAAAATATACAACAGGCATTTCATCATCACAGAGAGATTATTAGATCCAAGTTAATAATGACCTTGTAGACATCACAAACCTACACAGAAAACCCTTGCTGCCCACCTTGTGTCTACATGCAAGATTCCTACTCTGTACGGGTGCAACAATCTCTTCAAGAGCTAGTTCATGTCCTAACAGCAATATTTTGGACATTTTTAAGTGGAATGCACCTTCTTTAATTTTAGACACCTACAATGATGATGCTTTTGGTCACCTGGGGTAACTGTATGACCTTTGTGTCATTCACACGGCCAGTTTTGGACATCACACACTGGAGTCCACTGCCCACGTGGGTGAGATCTCCCTTGGCTCTAAATGCAGATCAGGGCTGCAAGGCCAGGTGTGGGTGTGTACTTGAGAGGCAGTTATTTTTAATCAGGTAAATTCCCGTCTCTTCTTAACCATTTAGTGTAGTTCAACCTTTCCATGAGTCTTGCCACTTTCTCATTTCTTGTACCTGAAACCAGGGAAAGATGAGTCTTTCCAAGGAAACAAGAGGAATAAAGGGAGCGCTTGGTTTATTTTCCAGCTCAGGATAAATGCAACCAAGTGAGCTCTGCCTTGCCCAGCTCAGTGCTTTTGGGAGCAAAGAATCAACAGTGGGAGCTTCCAAGGCTGGAAAAGACAGAGTGACCTGAAGCAGTTTGAATATTTTGGAAAAGATGGGCATTGGATGACGTGTCTGGATCCAGCTGTTGAGTCCATCTCTACTAATTTGCTGTGTGGGCCACTAGCCTGCAAACCTGGACAACAAAAGCCACCGTGGTGAGCAGGCAGGTGGGGACCATGCTGGTGGGCAGGAGCTGCCTGGCACAGCTGCCACAGCAAGGCCAGCGCCAGGGCTGTGTCTCTGTTTCCAAATGGCAGCTCCCACTGGAGTCCCTGCCTGCAGCAGCTCCAGTAACAGCTCATGGTTTGCACAGCTTGGCGGGACCTGCCTTCATCACTCCTGGGTGGAAGGCAACAGAGAAAGGTCCTTTGCATTTTCTGCTGAAGGGTTTCAAAGAACTTTTGCAGGGAGGGAGAAGTACTGGTAAGGGCTGTTCAGAGAGGAGGAGATTAAAGAAGAGAGATCAAAGCCCCTCCTTTCCAAACTGCCCCTTCTCACTCAGGAATCTCATTTTCAGAACAGTTGCGTGCCGTGAACACGTGTGGATCTCAGGCAGAATGGGAGGAGATGGGAGCTGGTGGGAATGCAGCATCCATCACTGTGTTAAACATGTTGATCTTGGTAAGCCCTTGAGAGAGACCATGGGAGAAGTGGAGAGCTGTGCAGAGCTGGTTGTGGCAGGGATGCTGCCAGCTCCTGCCTCCTGCCTGGGACCTCTCAGCACCATGGGAAACAATGTCAGTGAGGGACATGCTCTCCTCCTGTCCCTTCTGCCCTGGGAGGAGGCTCAAGAGCCAGGTGGGACTGAGCATGCACGGAGAGAGAAAGGTGGCCTTTGAAGGGAAAAAAAAATATATGGCACAACCATTGTGTATTGGTGGCAAAGCTGGAACTGCAGAAATCCTGTCAGTCACTGGGACTGAACTCGCTACCATGTGTAGAAGAGAATTACAGCTAAGTCATAACCTCACCTTGGATTTGTAAACACATTCATGTCATATTAATACTTCTTTCAATTTTTCTCCCCCCTGAGATAACAGATCAGTCTGCATCTGAAACTCCATTTCACCTAGGCAACAGGATATAAACTGAGAGCCTGAAAATCAGATAGCTGTCTGGTGCTATTCAAACGCTTCTATACAGAACAAGATGCAAACAGATCAAAATCAGCTATTTGACACTATGCACTACTCTCTGTCAAGATAGCACCCAAAAGCTTAGAGGACTTAAGTGCCAAAAACCATGATAGCGAACACCCTGCCGTGCAAAGTTGCCACGGGCCAGTAAATGAATAAAAATGTTGTGAAAACACTGACCAGAGGAAAAGATGGAAAGGTTGCATGGAGGGGGCACCCATCAGATGGGGGCTTTACACCCCTTCCCAGCCTGGGGACTCTCTCAGCTCTCGTGGACTACTGTGAGAGCCAAGAGCTTGTCCCAGTACCTGGAATACCCTCTGTGCTGGTTTGGCTTGCATGCTTTCTATTCCCAGCTATCATATATAAGTACATGTATTTAGGTAAGTAGAAGATATTTTCACATAATTTTCTAAATGCAAGAAAAGAGGCTTTAAAGAAAAAAACATAAGACTCATGACAGACACAAATATAGAGCCTAAATATATTCTCCAATTGTTGTTTTTGATCCTTTTCTAACACTTTTTTCATGTTTTTCTTTTGACAGATAATTGTTCTGATTTGATTTGAAAGGTAACACCCAAATAATCTACATAATTTTATCTCCTTTATATAGAACATCCTCCTTAAAACCAACATAATAAAGAGTATAATAGGAGACTGTAGAAACTGCAAGGAAAAGAAAAGTTTTTGTACAAATAATATGATCTTAAATAATGTGGGCTATCAACTGAAGACTCTCCTCATTCTCTCTCCCCCAGCAAAACCTCATGCCTCTTCAGAATACCCTTCAGAATAGCCTTGATCTTGAGAGAATGGGAAATAAATATGACACAGGGCTTTTCTTTATTTAAAAAAATACACCCAAAAGTAATCCCAGTGAATGAGTGGATTTCCACCTGGCAAGGACTGGTGTGAGTGGAAAACCTCACCGATTATTTTTCTGTGGGGCAACGATGTTATCTCAGGATATCTCATCACACAACATGACTTTCCTCTCCTTTGAAATGTTTGTACGGCTCCAAGTGACAAAGTAACTGGCATCCTTATAATTGAAAGAGTCCTGTGGTTTGAAACCCCTGGCTGGCCTGATCTCTGAGATGAGTGTGGGAGGTGGACTTGCCTGGCTGACATTGCTGAGATTTGGTGGCTAATGCATTTGGTATGGCTTTTGTGAGGTGCCCATCTCCTCAGTCACTGGATATGCTGTCAGCACAGTTTTTCAGGTAAGAGAAATGAACATAAGCCTTAGTAATGTAATTTTTAAGCAGTATTGGCTCCCTGGGATTTGTGGGGGAGGGAAGATTACAAATAATGGCTTTAGAGACAAAAACAATGTAGACAGAGAGAGACAGATTCCTCCCACTGCTTCTCCTGGACGAAAGAAAATCCACAAACACAACCGAAAGCAAAACAAAAGCTTTTCCAAACAGAAGCCTGTGGGAAGAAGGAAGCCAGCCATGAAACATGCAGATATTTAAACTGACACAAGGGCCTTCTGATGCATTTCTAACTCCCTTGAAATCTCTCACAATGACTTTTGGACATAAATATGTGCTTGTGCCGAGCATGAGCCATTACTTTTACTCTGCAAGGCCAATCCAGCAAAGCAATAGCTGTTCTGCAGTGAAATCTCTGACTAAATCCCTTATGGTATTTTCAGTCCTTCAACTGGTCAAGTGGTTCCCCTGTACATCCTGCAGACAGTGGAAGTGGGTGTCATTTTGATCTTGATATATGGGTGGACTTACAATGAGGTAGGGCTGGCACAGGATGAGAGCAGCTGCCCCAGCAGGACATCCAGAGGCTTCTGGCAGACAGGGGTGTGTTGCCAAAATAACAGCCAGGTCTGGGAAATAGGGAGAGTTTTCCTGACCAGCTGTGAGTCCTTTCCTCCCTCCCATGATGTGGCGTAGGAGGGAAGAGGGAGCTGAGCCATGCCCACACTGGACCAGGGCAGGAGGGACAGGAGGGGACGTAGGTAGAGGAGGGGCGTGGAGCACAGTTTCCTGCATACTTGCATTGCGCAGTCTTTGGCTAGCTGCACTGAAGAGTTAAAAAATGGAGACAAGCTGTTCCAATAAGGAACAGCTTTTGACCTACTCACATCATAACATGTACATGCACATTACACTTGCCAGATGTACTAAACCACACAGAACCTGAGAATTTCCCCAGTGGCTAAACTATCACTTCTGCTTCAGCCAAACTAACTTTGTCACAAGGAAATATTAAAAAAAACCCAACAACAAACAAACAAAAACCAATCCCCAAACCCATGAAATAAATAAGTGATAAAAAACCCAGTCTTCTGACTGAGGAACCTAGAGGACTTTGAAAGGCAATGGTGTACTCCACTAAAGCATCCTGACCTCCCAGCTCTGTAACCCTGACATCCAATCAATGGCTTGGTGAATCCTCCTGAAGAACAATTATCAGAGTCTAAGAGTAAAACAAACGTCTAATCCTGTGCAGAACTGGAGGCCCTTAGCACTTACACGTCTCATAAGGATCTGAAGGCATTCAAGACTTTGTGGGATTTTGCTGGGATGAGGCCAGACAGCTGCTGCCTGCTGGGGGTTAAGGAAGTAAGAGTCAGGGGAAAGGAGAAGAAAGGACCTGAGACTTGGGGCAGGGACACGAGGTTGGCAGGAGAAGCCGTGGCAGTGAAAGTAGCCCAAAAGACAGCTGGAAACTGTGGAGATGCTCACACGGCAGGCAGCAGCCTCATCAGATGGCAGCCGTGCCTTCCTGGGCTGAGCAGGGTCTCCTGCACGAATGAACAGCCCTTTTCTCATGGCCGTTTGCTACAAACACGATGGTGAAGGAGCAGGGGCTCCTAGTAAGGGACACTGGGTGGGGGGCTGCATGCACGGCGCCAGAGATGCGAAGGCTGGCATGGTATGTTCGCTGGGTGAGGGAGAGCAGGTTGGGAGAGGGTTAAACTGAAAATTTACTAAAAACTTCCTCTCCAGTTTTTAGGAATCTTTTACTTAGTCAAACACTTTTTTCCACTTTGAGCATTCTTCGTACAGTGTTTGCTTTCCTAGTGAGCTTATATCCACTACTGATCCTTTTTGTGGTCACTGCATATGAAAATGGAACTGGATTTAAATGCATCAGTTTCTTCCTTCTACAAATTCATACTCTGCTGGAAAAAAAGAAGGCAGGACCTAACGGTTTACTTACAAACAAGTAAGCTTTCCTGTTGGTGACCAGCACAAATAGTGATGAGAGGGGATCATTTGTCTTGCAGGTAGGTGTTTGCTTACCACTGAGAAGCAGCTGATTGCGCCGGTATGACGCTGGCAGCTGACCAATGTCTTCTATTCTATGGCTCATTACCCGGGAAAGGTGACCAGTGTGGTAGAGGCTTCCCACAATGATGCTGTGCAAGTACATGGGTTCAATGAAGGAGCTGAGGAGAGCACCTTGGAGCCCAAGGATGTTCCATCTGGAAAAGAAATAAAGGAGCAATAAAACACATGGGTGGAGGAACGGCCACAAGAGAGCTGCCCTGGGAAAATCCTCAAAGGCCAGCACGTGGCTTGGAGGGATGAAACCATTCCTGTCACTGTCCTATGATGCATGAAGCACTGCACTGTTGGGTTATTGTACCCCCACGGGCTGATTCTCCCTCTGTGATGGTTTTAGATTGCTGTGATGCCACTGACTTGAGGGATGTATTTCTGTCTTGTGTTACTGCAAACAGAAGCCTCTTGTTGAGAGCTGTTCTTTATAAAAGCATTTTGTTTCATGAATGTTCACTTAGCATGTCTTTAGCTGAATCTTTTTTTTTCCTGTAATTTTACACTTGCAATGGTAGACGTAAAATGAGAGCTTTTTTTATTCTATCTTTATTTACCATTTCTCATACATTAGTACCATTCCCTAGTCAAACAGCCAAGACAACACATGACTTAGGTGGCCAAAATTCCCACAAAACCCTTGTGAATAATTCTTGAAAGCTTCACGGGCTGACTCTTCCTTGCACAAATGATCATGCAGATACAAGGACATCCATAAGAATCAAATCCTGTTCCCGAAGAGAAAAATAAGAGTTACACTCCTAGGCAATTTACTTGTAACCAATAGTTAGACCTGCTCTAAGGTTTTCAGGCTGATGGGTATGTCTCACCCTGTTGCTGTCTTAAAGGTGCAACAACAGTGTGATGGCAGAAACCTTGGGGTCTTCAGCCTGTTAATGACTGGGAGCTCCATACCACTGGTGTTGGATTACTTGCCAGAACTGCTCTGCATTATAATAGCCGATGAATTTTTACACCAAGCTAGACACAAATATGACAGGATGCTTGCTCTAAATTCTTCAGGGGACAGGTTATTGGTTAAAAAGTGGAAAAATTAAAAGAGGGGATAGAAGTCATGATGCAGTTATCTTTGCAAACCGATTTAGCTCAGCCCATCTAACAAGAAGTTCCCCACCACACAAACACTAACGTGCTTTCTTACACTTGGATAATATTTTTTATGTAAGTCAAACACTGTCAATCTGAATTCAGAAGTTCAAACTGAAAATGCTTCAGAAAATGTAGTTTTGGAGAGTATATTTTGGTTCATTAAAAACCAAAACACCAGCAACATTTGGAATTCCAGAGCTCACTGAAGGAAAGGGTAAGAGGTGTCTGCTATTTAAGACAACTTCCAGTGGCTGCCATGCTAAATAATGTGTTTAAAGCACAATCTCCATCAGCAGCAAACATTATGTAGCTAATTTCTTACATCATTGTTCTTTTCATTAATTAACATTTCTCAACCGTTAGTGCAATTATTGCAGTGCCTCCGTGCTGTATGTCTCTTTTCATGATTAATAAGGAGTCATTATATTTCCCTTTCCTGAAGCAGTCAATTAACACGGAATACTTTCCATTAATTACTGAATGTTTAAAACCAGCATGCTGTACCTGGAGAGCAATCTGCTCTAGGAACCTGTGACACCAATTGCTTTAAAAAGTTCTCTTTAAATTTTATTCCAAAAACACAAGCAATTTAGCTGGCTATATTAATTTGCCTCCGAAGCAGGGCTGTGAATGAGAAACATCTTTTAATCTCATGCAAGAAAAGGCAGCCATCTGGCTGCTGAGGATTTCAGAGTCAGACTCTCCCCGTCTCTCTCTGTAAATGCAGGTCATTAAAGTAATGTGTTCATCTACATAAAACTCAAATGGAATATAAAAGGTAATATTTATATACAAACAATTTAGTCCCACAATTTAAACAGTCATTGGTTTTATGAAACATTTACTTTAGTCGATCAGATTTGCATAACTTCATTTGGGGGAAAAAAAAGTGTGGTCATTCCTGCAAATAACATCACTTTTAAAGGAAAGAACTAGCTGCCTCTTTGGGTAAATATCTTATCATGATGCAAAATTAATAATGCAGGCTTAAGAAACAGAGTTGAGTTCAGCTAATGATACTATGCCTCTGACCAGCTTCTAAGGCGAGTAAAAAAATTAGACAGCGATGTCTTCGTCCAGATGGAAACCTGTAAGATATCAATGTTGTTTTCAACATTTGACATTTCCTTAAAAAAACCCCTTGTATATTTGATTGAAGGAGAGAAAAAAGCAGCTAAACAGAAAAACAACATATGTTCAACAATATTTGAATTTTAGCGATATGCACATCATAAGGAATTATCTGAGCTTTATTTACCAAAATAGGGGATTGTGTTCAGATCATAAATTACAAGGTAATAATGACTATTTAATTTAAATTCTTTGCAAAGAACCTGCATTTTCTTTAGAGATATTTCTCTGCCTAATTCTGAACATGTTCATTCTAGTGTAAAAAGGGATTCATATATCAATGAAATTAGATTATTGGAAACCATTGTATAAGCATGACCAGGCCATCCCCTATGTATTGTAAGCATTTCATAAACATTAATGAATTCTCACAATACTGCTGTGAGGTAAAGCCCCATTTTTATACACCCTGGGGAATCAAGGCAGAAAGGCAGTATGTTTTGCTGAAGTCTGAGCTAAAGTCCATGGCTTCTGGATGCAATAGTTGTTCCTTGAGACAGCTCTGTTTTCCCTTCCCAAGAGAAGGCCCAGGAAGGTGTAGGTGGCAATGAAACTTCCATATCAGCCATGGAGGGTTCTGACTTCCAGGTATAAGTAGACACAAGGCAGGTTGGGTGGAGGGGTCAGACCAAAAAAACACAAAGGAGAAGAAACATAACAAATAATACAGAGCAGAAAACCAAGCTATGCCTGATGGGTAGAGCAATGCCAAGGCTGGTGTCCCCCATGGTGGTGGTGGGGAAATGGGATGAGAGTGATGGCACCTCCACGTGTACACTGGCCGCTTCACAGTTTGACACAGCACTGTTCTAGTAGCATCTACTCAGAGAAGAGGGATGAGAAAGCAGAGAAGGAACTTTGCTTTCAAGTCTAGCCCAGGTTTGACCAGTTGTTTCTTTCTGGAAAGCAGCTTTGAGTGTGTGCATGAGTCCCACTAAGTCAGCACAGGTCCTAGGAAAAGAGGGGTCCTGTGCTGAACCAGCCAAAACAAGACCCTTTCATTGCCCCTGTTGTCCTTCAGAGCACAGTCAAAGCACATTAATGATGGGGGAAATTCTTGGTTACTCATTCTGCTTCTTTTCTGTGGATAAAAAGACCTATCTTGGAGGGCAGCCAGTTCAGTACTTTGCATAAACAATAGATTTAAGTGAGAAATACTGGGGGCAAGGTCTTTTATCCTGTGTCTTGTTCATCCCTTGACCAACACACATTGTTAATGTACTGACTCGGCTCTTTGATATCTGAAGATCTAGGGGATTCGTTTCAGGTAGATGATAGGGAAAGATCTGTCTGAGCAACAGTGAAACTGTCAATAAGGGTGTCCATTTCTGAAGGAGCTATTTCTCTGTAGCCTAATTTAGGTCCATGAATGTAGCTGTGTTCCCATCTGTAACAAAGTGCTCTCTTCAAATGTGGCTTTTCAAAATAAAATTACTATTCAGAGCAATGCAGTGTTACATTTTGGGTCCTCAATATATCAAAGTGACTTTTCTCGCTATGAGGAAATATGCTGGATCATTCTGAATTTTCCTAATTGTGCAAGATTTTAAGGGCTGTTTTCAAGGGCACGTATCTCTCTAATAACTTATGTGCTGTGCGCTTCATAATAACTCTTCCAATAAAATGAAAATCAATCCACTGCTCCCTTAGTCACAGATCTTATTTAAAAAAACCAAAACTGTCAGCAACCAGAATCAATAAAACCAAATGTCTCCCCTTTTCACTTAAATACAGGAGCTTCTGGTGCTTTAAATGGAAGGAAAGTATACCCTTCCTTTTGTTCAAACAGCAGATATTACTGCACTGTTTACAAAGACAAAATCCTGTGTCCAGTTTTCAATATAGATAATCCTTGAATAAATGTATTATTGCCTGTTTGTCAGCCACAGAAACAGCAGCTATGAGCTGGCAGGCATCCCAGAGCAGGCAGCCTTTCTTTAACCAGACGCTGTGCTCCCCCAGCCCTGCCGGCGTGGGCTGGGGGCGACCCCCGCAGAGCACTGGTGCATCCCCACGCTCCTGGCAGCCAGGGACCACCGGGGATGTGTGCCGGGAAGCATGTCCCCAAGTGGGAACCACATCACAGCCCCCACACCTGCGTGCTGTAGTACCAACGCACCGCGTGAGGTGGCTGTGCCCCCCCCGCCAGGGCCAGCCTAAGTATGGATGGTAAAAATGTTGAGGAAGGGGCTCGGGGGCAAAGCCGCGGGGGTGCAAAGGGCTGCAGCCTCTCTCGGGTCAGCATGTGGCTCCTTGCCCGTCGCTGAGATGTGGTGTGACACCTGGAACCCCTTGGCTGAGTATTTCCAGCATGGCTTTGCTCACAGCGTTACTCAAAGCAGAATGCTGATGTGCTGCTGCCCTTGGAGCTCCTCAAAGCTGAGATGTGGAGAAATTCATGCAACGCTTCAAAACATCTCAGGGAGCTGTGTCCACCTGCCATTGAAGCTCAGTGAGGCCGAAGTGTCTCCTCGGGACCTCGCCCATTAGAAAGTACTGCTGATGAATTTCAAAGCTTACTTTGTTAAGGCTTTTTACAAAAGACTCTTTTTTTTGGGTCATTATTAAAAGCTTTAAGTCTTACCCACTTGGGGTGTTGTTAACCTCCTGTACCACGGTTTCTATTACCAGTATTTCCAGCTATGCTTCAGACGATATAAATTGTTATACAGGGTGGCCTGTGCTCAGCAGAACACCTGTGGTGTTCCTATTTATATGACCATTTAGCTATTATTGGTTTGGAAACTGGAACTAGTGCATTAGTTTTTGATCTGTATTTTAACAGTAGGTGGTTTATATATGTTTTCTGGAACATAACTTGTGGTGAAAGATTAAAATTGAAACCTCAGTCACGCAGAAAGGGGTTAAGAGAGAGAATTACAAATCATGTGCACAAATCATCTCTAATTGAAGATCTAGCTGTGTTAATTGATTTTCATTTACATTAATATGCAGCATTTGAAGTAGCGTTTCTTAAGAGTTACCTTGTTAGGCTCAGTCTTCTGTTATGGCTCTGGTCAACAGGCTAAAACTAAAATAGAGCTAAGAATGACAAATTCTACCACTGACTTTTAGTCTTGCATTTTTATATACTGCATTTAAATACAGCTTAATGTGCTCAACTCATCTCGTGAAATGCTACTTCAGACTCCCACTGCTAAATCCTGAAACAGTGACTTAACAACATTACCCTGCAATACTCTGAATGGGTTGTCAATAAAGATTCCTTCCTATTCTCTAGCTCGTGGGCCCAAATAATCCACAAACCTTAGCCATGGGACATGAATAGACTGGCAATGCTGTAATGCGAAGTTTGGAGGTCCTTTGTTACTGTTTGTGTCATTTTACAGGTGAGGTTTAGTTTAGATGTTCAAGGTCTTATTTAACCTGTGGGCTTAACGTCACTGTTTTTGTGAAGCATGAGGAAGTGCATGACCGTTAACCTGGTGGCAAGAAAATACACAGTCTTTTAAAGGTGACCTTTTGAGAAGTGGTAGTAAGAAAACAATTTTAAGGCCAGAGCTTACACAATAAACACTGAATTCTGGCTTTTATTTGCTGTATAAAGACAGTGTTTGTGAGAATTGTTCCATCCAAGTCCTGCATCCTGCGAAGTAAGTTCCTCAAGCCTGTACCCTGCAAGGGGACTTCTGAAAGAGGACAAGTGCCCAAGCTCATGCATTTACAAGTAAGTCTTTACACTATCAGTGTGTGTAGATGTAAGTTTGATGCACAGGAGGCTGGCATCTCTCAAAAATAAATGCATCAGCTAAATATTCAGTGTGCGTGAACATGCTGTGACCTGTCCATAGCACAAGGTCTCTAGTCGCCTTGCTAAGTTCTGCCAAGGAAGAGGGTCTTGGGAAAGAGCAAAGCACTGCAAAACTCTGTGTCTAATGAGACGCCCAGATAAGAACTAATTTTTAAAATAAACCCTTGTGCTCCAGCACTATTGCCCTTCCCTGCCTAACCACGGGCAACGGTGATCATTAAACCTTTCTGTGCAGCTGTTCGGGGGAGAACGCCCTGCTAATTTGGATTGGCTGATGCTGGGAGAAATAATTTCTCCAGCTTCTCTGCATAGAAGAAGATGGGACCCAGGTGCTGGTGACAAGATGTGTAAACTCGATGAGCTCAGAGCATAGAACGGGAAACTTTATGCAGAAGGGAGGTGTGTGTTAACAAATCAGGGGCATGGTGGCCTAGGGGATGGGTCACGGTGGAAGGAAACTGGCCTGAAGCTCAGACTGTTCCCATGAGTCACAGAACAAAGCATATGGAAGGGAAGGTGGTTTCTGTACTCCCTGGCAGACTCCAAATTTCCCCTAGGAGTCTATCCAGAGGGGTGATGGACTTGAGTAAGAGAAATGCATAGGTCTTTTGTATTTCGTTCCGTCTTTCATGCTTCTTCTGCTGGAGGAATAAGAAGTAGAGATATTTGGAAATTCTTATTTTATATATGTATGCATTTGATTGTGTGAACTATCGCCTGAAAATCTGGCATACGTGTACACGCTTTGTGTGCTGCGGGAAGCCAGCAGTGCGAGAGGAGAGGCTGGGTGCTGGGCTGGCTTTGTGCAGCTGGAGACCCTGTCACTGAAGGGGACATGGAGAGCTGTTGTCCCTGTGGCCCCAGGGCACCAAGGGTGGGTGGGTGGGGGTTTGTGAATCCCATCCCTGCGGCTGATAGGAACCTGAGCACCTCTCAGTCCTCACTGGTCTGAACACTTTTAAGGGTCTGAGACAGAATTTGGTGCTGAACCTTCCTAATGTTTGTTTATTGCATTTATATGCTCAAAGAAGACCTGAACTCTAGAGATATCCTTGGTTTTCACCTAAATATGTGTGTGTGTGAGTGCACATGCATGCTTGTGTGTACATATTTCAGTTTTCCTTCAAACCTTTCTTTGCTCCTGAACAACAGCTGTAGAGACTTCCACCAGCAGCAGCATTAACATTGCACCAACCTTGCAATAAGCAAAGGTATGAGCTGCTCCTGTGTCCAGCCTTAGTGTGAGGGAGGGAGATGAAAAGAGGTTTAATTTGGCCCATTGTATGAAGGGGTTTGCTGCCTCAAAAAGCCTAAATTCTCTTAGGGCTGTGGTGTCTCGACATAAAGGTCATAATATAGGTTACGATTAGCATCAAGAAAATGTTAAATGACACAAATCTATCCCCAAACAGCTGATCATTTTCAAAATTATTTTGCTTGTGATATTGCTGCTTTTTCAGAAGTGTATACAGTGTACATTACAGAGGAAAATGGAGGCTGAAATCTTGGGTGTTAGTGTAGTTAATGAAATACGGGTCTGAAGAACAAGGTTTAATCCTAAAATCTATGGCACTGAGAGGCTGAAGTCATTTCAGCTGCACTGTGAGGCTCACAGAAGTTGTGAGTGTCAAAGCTAACACTCTCTTAGGGTGGGTTATTTGGGGATTCACAGAGCCCAAACTTTAAATTTGCACATATAAATGCATAGGTTTTTAAAGCCAGAAGGAACCACCAAGATCTAGTCTGACCTTCTTCATAATGCAGTTGCAGAATTTCACCTCATAATTCCCTGCCTGAGCCAAATAACACGAGTATTCATGCCAGAAGTGTTTGTGCTTTAATTCAGTGAGGGAGTAGGTATATGATACCAGGCTGTTTATCCTGCAATCTCAACAAAGCCACAGAGCCCAAATAATGCATACCAAGCATCAAATTCTCTTGAAATCGTGGTCATAGTAATAAAAATTGCTAAATGCCTTTGAATAACAAAAAAACCTGATTAAACCATTCTCTGCTTATGGCTATCCTGTGAGCAAGAAAGAACATAAATCGTTAGATACATGATTTATAGAATATTAATCACTTTTCTGAGTAACTCTCTCTGTTCATGGGTCTTTGATATTCTGATAGAAATGTCCTTTGCAAATAATGCAAAATGATGTATAGTTTAGCAGCTACTGGCTAGGTGCTCAAGAGGAAACATTCTCTAATAGCCCAGTGCTCCTAAGGGGTTTTTTACAAGCAATAAAATCCAAAATATACAAGCCAATTTTTTGTCAAATCTTGCTTATACAAACATGAATTTCAGCTTTGGAGATCTTTTTTCTCATTGCAAGTCCGGTCCAGATGATGTGCAACCAGATTCCTGCCGCCAGTAGACATTTGAAAAGTCAGCTGTCTGCACGGTAGAGCAAATATTTGGAGCCCAAAGTGCAGCACAGGAACCACCTACTGATCTCTTCAGTGGGGGCAGGAGCAGGGAAAGGGCCCTCACACAGCAGCCTCCTTGTCCGCTGAACAATTTTCCTGCCTGTACTTTCTATGGCCAGAGGCAAAGAAGGCAGAAACCAGCCCTACATGTGCTGAAACAAAGGTCAGGTGAAGAGACCTTTGATTTCTTCCCGTTAGTGAGAATAATAAGGATAAAAATTGATTTTAGATCATATTTAATGTGGTAAACTGAAATTTGGCATAAAGTTTATGGAAGATGCCATAACCAAACCTCTTATCGTGACCCTTTGCCGAGCGTTACATAAAATTTATAGCACCTAAAAATCTCCAGCAATGTTGTTACTGGTGGCCAGTCCTGAGGGTACTGCCTACTTTCTGCCATGCAAGAGATAGTTTTTTAACGCTTCCTGCATTACCAGTGCTTTGTTTTGACTGGCACAGTGATCCCCAAACCAGAACTTGTGAACCAAACTGAAGTTATGCCATGAATGTATGTAATTAGGAGCCCAGTGGAAATAAAATTGCAGAACCGTCTCTCACAATATAACTGTCGGAAAGAGAGGAAGGGAAAAGCATGACCTCCAAGTGCAGCCAGGATTGCAAACATCTATAGATAGCCTTGGGCACTCTCTAGAAGCTTTCACACCCTTCCCTGTAGTACATGCCATGGTGATGCCCCCAGTACCCTCTGGACTTCATTTGCCTTTCTCAGTTTCCCTTAGTGAAAAGCTTTTGCTTTTTTTTTTTTTTTTTTTTTTTTTTCTCCTTTATATTCAACTTAATTCTTTCTACTTTATTAACTTTGAATTTTTCTCCCCATAATCTCTGTTTGGGTCCCTCTTGTTTGGTTTCCAGCAATTCTAGTTACTGGACCTGGCCGTATCAGACCCACAAATAATCTCTTCTATGATAATTTCCCATCTCATCCTTCCTCTTTATTAGGAATGACCATTTCCCCTTCCTTACAACCTTCATCGATTTCGGAATCTCCATGCTTTCGTCATCTTTTTTCTTCAACAGTTGTTCTACCCATTTTCCCTGCACCAGAGCTCTTAACCTGACCAGGGAGTCCGCAGTTCTTGGAAGTGTCCAAACTTCTAAGGCACTTGTAGTGCCACAGCACTGCTACCACCATTCCTACAGAAGTTGCTTTTCCCACCCCTTTTCTCAGCCTCTTTTTTAACTGTTTCTTCCTGGTGAGAGTAAACATTTGCTGTTCAAAGCAGGGAATAATGATTGTCGGTGGGTTTTTTGTCTAGGAAAATCCCACGCCCATTTGAATTGTGCAAATAAACAATAAATATTGCAGTAATTCATACAATGTTGCAATAATAATATCAAAGATGAGAGCTGAAAGATATTTTTTTTTAGCTTGGAAAAACATTGTGGTAGATTCTTTGTTTCTTCACTGACTTTAATGCTGTTTAGATATGTGGCCACAAGGAATGGCTTCTGTGAAAGTGCTTAGCAGACGTGCTTGGAGAAAACCCAGCTTCTGAGACTGTGCATTACAGGCAACATCCCCATCAATAGAAAAATATAATACTGTTTGCAAAGCTGATGTTTAATTCACTGGCTAATGTCATTGAAAACCACAGAGTGTGTAGTATTTCCATTCTCAAATTTGTTTAATTTTTTGAGTCCAGCTAAGTCTGAATATGGAAAACCCAACTGCATCTAAAAGCAGTGCAGGACATCCACTGAAAACAGTTTGGGTTTTCTGTTATCTCTTTATGAATAAATGAAAACATTATAGCAGAAGTTGCTCTTTATCCTTTGTGCAAACACACCGGTTGTGATGGTTACACTTAGCAGAGGGTGGATTTTGTGAGCCTGTTAGTATTTCCATTTGCTGGTTCAGTCATACATTTTCCTGCCAAAATGGCAGGCTTTGCTAGGCCTACAGGCTAATTTAACTTCAGTAGGTCATCCGGTTAAAGCTAAGAGCAGAATTTATGCATTTGCATTAAATAAAAGCTTTATACTTTTTTTTAAAGATTGTGTTTATATTGGCCTTTAATAATTGGGCCAGATTCTTGGCCGAGGTAATAATTTAACTGAATTCTTAGGCATGATATTTCAGCAGATAATTTGATGACAACATTATCATTTTTATAGCTATAATGTAATGTATGTTACACGTAGAGCTGTATCTATAGCTAATGCACATAATGTATCTATAATAAGCATAAGTATAATGTAAGTATGCATCTGAATGCACACACTGTTTTCAGTTTGGGATAGCCATCATTTGCAATTAGTTAACACCCTAGACTGAGAATGGTGAATGTGTTTATGTGCCACCACAGAATAATCACAAAATATTTATTATACAGCAATTATTCTACATAAATATATGTTGTATTTACGGGACAGAGCAGAAAGCCACAGAAGGGGCTGTGACACGAGAGTTCTACAATGACATTCAAAGTGGTTGGAATACTCCTAGCAGCTTTTAGGGCATTTTGTCCAGCAGGGTGTAGACGAACTAAGTTTATCTGTGTGATGGTTGGTTTGCAAGTTTTTGGGGTAAATGATCCAATGAAAGCAGAGTGGATGTATTTTATCTGCACACTGAAATTCTATTGGCAAAAATGCTGCAAAGACAGTTTATATTTTTGTCACATTGTAAAAAGCAACTAACAACCCATGGAGAATTTGGGAAAATGTCCTATTTACGTTCCATCCTATTTATACGGCCTGTTTTTGCATACAAAGGAGGTCTTTGTTTCTGCAGGGTTTGTCAGCACCTGCTAGTTATTCCCCACCAGCATCCATAGCCCTCTGTGGCACCACATTTCGCTTCCACATGCAAAGAGTTTTGCGACGTATGTACATCAGGTACCTGGCGATTTTGTCTGTACAGGACATGGTGATGAGCTGCTCTCCCAGCAACACGCCGTCCCACGTCTGAGCTGTGTTATGACACCGGACAGGTATGGTTCCTTCTCCAGACTCAATCTTTGTGCGGAGGTGTCCACGGTATTTTCTCACTATGTGCTTGCTGCTGTTCACTGGGCAAAATAAACACAAGAATGGCAACAATTAAATTTTTTTTTAGAAAGAACCTGAGGGGCTGTGTTGATGCCATAACTTGCATTTGCAGAACCACCTCTAGAGGTCCTTTAAATTGGATGCAAAATGAGATGAAATTATAGCCCAAGAAAGCAGCACAGTGGAGAAAAGTATGCGCTCCCTAGCATGGCTGCCTTTTCACGTCAATCAAAACTTTCACATAGTGCACACTGAGCTCACATTCCCATTCTCTTATATATTTTAAAAGAACAGAGGTGCTCTGTTGTTTAAAGAAACTGTACAGTTTCTTATTTTTAGCCCATGCTTATAGGATTGAGCTGTGTCAGGGGAATATCTGAAAAACCTTGGTTCAACAAGTGTCATCAAAGACTCATCTGCGTGGCACAGTCCAGTACCATGCTCTACTGTGATACTCAGTGGCATTTTCTGAATAATTTCAGAACTGAGGTTTTGGTTTGTTATCACAAAGATTCACTGAAAATTCTCAAACCCTGAAGTTTTATATCTGGATCAAAACCAAATCAAAACTTGCTAGCTATTAATTACTTGCTTAAATTCCCTCTATAGTCTCCATGAAGTCAGGTATCCTCCTGCCTTGTGTCATACTGATATCTTTTATGTAATTGCCATCCGTCTCTTCAGTGATATTGTATATTTGAGTGCGAGGCAGCAGCTGCCTTTGGGGTGGCCCAGGGCAAGCAGCTAACACACTTCTGCACTGCAATGAACTTAACTGAGTCCTGCAGATAAGCAGTAAGTGCAGAAGATAATGTCATTTCTAAAGTACTTCACCTTCATGTTTATGAAAAGAGAAAAACTGAAGTTCATTATCGAAATCACTCATACCCTCTTTATACTGCTGCTGTACTTTGGTATTTTGGTTGTAAAAGCACAGCAAGGAACAGCAAGGAAATCCTTTGGGACTGCTTACTGTCTTCCCCTCCAAGTTTCACCGGAGGCCACCTTCTCTGTGAAGCAGACCTTTCCTAGTCTCTCTCTAGCCCAAAGGAAAATAATGAGAGTACAGGATAGCCTCTGCTTTCAAGGAAAAGGAGTGCTGCTTCTACAGACATGAGACTTTTGCCCATATTTCCATCTGTCCTGTGTATTTTTCCAAGACGTGCCCCTCAGCCAGACCAGAAGGTTTCTGCTTGTGAAGGTGATGCTCCTCAGCCCTCGGCAGGCTGTGGGGCTGCCTGCATTCCTGGCACTGAGTGACGCCGGGGTGTCACAGGTTGTGGGGCTGATGGAACCTCTGGCCACCAGCAGCTGGCTGTGCGCACAGTCCCCAGCCACCCGCTCTTTCCCTCTGTCACTTTTTTACCATCTTTGCTTTGTACGACCGTTGTCTGTGCTGCAAGCTCTGGTGGAAGCAATTGATTGACTTTGGCTGCTGCCAATGGATGGTTTACAAAAAGGGAATGGAAAAATAAATCGCTTCAGCCCATTGGGATTAGCACCGGCAGCGAACACATGTAGAACAGCAGAGTGAGCTGTGACCTGCCAGCAGACGGGCGGCTGAGCCCCCACTGATTGTTGCCTCTTCGCTTCCTTCGCGCTTTTTTAAAATTTCAGATGGGGATGTGTGTGCCAGCAATGGACTGGACCAGATACCAGTTGGATTGGTTGGCCATGGTGAAAACTGATTCCCACCCAAACCCAGGCTCCATCACAGCCTAAATGTTTGCAAATACTCTAAGGCTTGTTTGTGTTGCTACAGGATCTGAGCAGGGAAGAGTGGTCATTGCACTGCCATCCCCATCAGCAGCCGTGCCCTGGTGGGGTATGTGGGGGTCCTTGTGCCAGTGGTCACAGAGCACCTCACAAACTGAGACACTGCAGTAACCACCAGACGTATTGTGGCTTCTCAAGCTTCAGTTCTGAGGAAAACTGGTAAGAGGCAACGGACAAATAAAAATTTCAATAAGCAAAAATGCCAAAGACTCAGAAATGTCTCAGATCCCTCTCCCCTGTAATTACTGGGCTATGCCAACACTGTTGGGAAGCCATTTTCACGGCCATGTGTGCTGATCCTTTGTATATCCCTCTTGTCTGGGATGCCTCCTGCAGTATCACTCAGAGGATGCTCTCTGGATGGGATTAGCTATCTGGGAACTGGTCCATATTTTTCTTGGGACTCTGTAGGGAAACTAATTTTTAAAAAACTTCAAGCAGTGGTGAGCAGCATTTTTTATTATTAAACTACAGAGTCATGGGAAAGGTACCATGAAATTTGGACAACAAAAGGAGAAAGTGATCACTTCTGCTTAGTAAACACACCTAGCTGAGCAGCAGCGAGAACCTTATAGCAAAACCATTTTGTCTTAGTCTGCACACACTGAGAACTGATGGCACAGCAGAGCTAGACCTCTGCCAGGGAAGCAGTGAAGAGTGACTCAAGACACTATTGCTGTTTTGGCTGGTAGAAAGTTTGACTTTAAGCAAATCAGTTCTCTGTTCCTAAGGTTTCCCACAGGTATAATGAAGATAATGTTGCTTCCTTCCTCTGCTAATTCATTTAAAGGTAACTGCTCAAAAACAGTTTATGAAAAGCAGATGCTATCCTTTCAATAAAGATCTACCACAGGAGTCCACCTGCAGGAAACCCCCCATGAGAAAATGAATTTTTAGTGTTTCTTTCTCCATCTTTTTTTTTTTTTCTTAGAGAAGTATTTTGTTTTGCTACACCTTTCCCCATTTCCCATCTCTTTCTACATTCCTCTTGCTTTCTCAGTTCCCATTCTGACTGTCCCCTACAGGTGTATTGGTCTTCTAGTTTGCTCTCTTTTTCAGACACTTCACCAGGTTGATATGCCTATATTTTTCATAAGGCACATGTAACTGCTAAAGAATTTTAGTGACTGCATGACAAGATGTGCAGCCCATCATTTATATGACTTTGATTTCACTACATAAATATTACCTAGCAAGGGGCAAAGTATCCCACAATATGCTGACAGAGATAAGGAGCCAGTTCAGGGAAAGAAAAAGCAGCAGCCCTGCAAAGAACTGTTGAGCACTAAGGGAATTTAATGCATAGGCCAACAATTTGCAGGGAGAGGGGTCTGAAACATTTCTGTGAGTTTGAGGGGGTCCGCTTATTTGATTTCTTGTCTATTTGATCTTAATTTCCCTCAGGACCGAAGGAAGTACAAAGGCCAAAGTACTCCGCGTCTGGTTGTTATTACAGCATCTCAGCCCTGGCCTGCAAGTACAAGAAACCGAATAATAAAGTTTTTAAAAGCATTTAGGAAGTGTGTGCAAGTGCAGAGATCATCTCAGTTTCCAAATGCTCATAGTAACTCAGGCCACGTGTCAAACTTTGCTCCCCATAATGTGCGTTCTACCCAGGGTGCAGCCAAGCAGACAGCATTAGCTGATAGGATTCAGGCAGCTGTGGCCAGTGTATGCTCACCCTGGGATACACTTCCACAGCACTGATAAGGGGTTTTAGCTGCTCAACTGCTATTAAATTCAACGGATAGGGTGTGACTAAAGCCCTGCGCTGTACTGCCTGTCTCAGGCTGCTCACATTGCTGGGACAGCCGGCACACATGCTCCAGAAGATGATCTATAGCATTTATAGAAAATACTAATAACCCAAAGCTCTGAATACTTTCAGATTGCCAATGACTAAATAAATCCGGATCCGCAATTGAAAGGCACTTAGTTCTTTTTTAGTGTGTCTTTAAGTAGTGCAGGATGATATAAATATTGAATAAAGGAAAAAATGAGGCTCCGTGTGTTTTGCACTGAAGCTGCAGACAGACTCTGGCACATAAGCTGCTTGCCGGCAGTAAAAAATGCAGTCCACTTGCTGGCACAGCTTGCTACGGATCGTTTTAAAGCAGACTCAGAAAAATACTTATGTATGCAACTTAGAGCCCCAAACTACAGCCTACTGCTGTTCTGCTGTTCAGTATGATCAAAGCATCAGTGACTATAAGCATTTCTGATCTTTGCTGTGCTGGTTCTCCAACTGCTTAATCTCAACTAATTGCAGGGGAGAAGGCGTCTGAGGATGCCACTTCAACCAGAACAAAATGTCAATTCAAACTGGAATTGGAAAGGACAAATTTAAAAATCATTTGGAGTAGATTTATGATGTGTGCTACACTCAGATGTGGAAATTACTCCTGAGAGTTCCTAAGATAAAAAGGTGCTGGATTATTAATTATTGGATTAGAAATTTACACAGGTGCCTTGTATTTAAAATCAGTGAAACCCACTGATTTTAAGGCTCACCCCTTATTTTCACATTTTCTGCAGGACTAGTTCTGGCTCAAATGTTAATGAAAAAAGCCACTCCATATTTATTATTTAGTTGAAGAGTGAAGAGGAAATGGATGGTGATTAAACAGAATCACACGAGTAAGGCTCTGTCTGAAATTTTGCATGACTGCCTCAGAGGTTCATTTTCTATTTCCCTGCTTCAGTGGAGGCAGTTCTCTCCTCAGGAAGGTAGAAATAAACCAGCCTATCTTGCATTTTCTTCAGTGCCGGACCCTCCATTCCTCAGTATGGTTTATAAAGCTTCCTTAGAGCTGTTTGAAACAAAGGGGTGGAAAGAGAAGTGTTAACATCCAACTGCCTTTGTATTTCAATGGTTATTAGAGGTGCGCTTTCCTTAAGCAGATGCTGAATAAATGTACAACATTACTATTTCTGGAACTGTTGAAGAGAGCGTCGTGGCATGCTGAATGCTTTGGATATGTCTCCTTTGTTGGGTAGGTTGGTTGGTCAGACAAATCTCTGCTGTGCTGTGCTCTAGGGACCAGCAGAGAGGGAGGCTAAAATGCAGTGGGGCAGCTCTTGAAAATGAGAAACTTTAGGGATCTTCTGAAAGGAGTCTGGATTTAGGAAAAAAGAATGCATCGCCTCACAACTTGCAACACTGAACTGCAGCTTCTGAGGGTAGGATCCATCACAAGGAGGGTAGACAGGTAAAATCAGTGGTTTTGTGTGAGGGTCTACAGAGCTGTCTCTACGGTGAGCGCTGGGATGCATCCTTCCCAGGAGGGAACGCAATCACCTGGCTTGCATGGGTTGAAAGTACATTGAGATGAAACCTTTAAAGTTGAGACTTGGCTTTTGAACACAGGCCAGGAGGCCTATTGCATCTGATGCAGCCCTGGGGGAGATCTACTCACCCCCAGAGCCATGTGGCCACTTACCACCTCGTGGCAGAGTTCAGTTCAGGTCTGGGCTGTGGACCTTATCATTAAGCCCTATATACAGGTGTAAATACTGAATATAATACTTTACCTGAGAATGTTACAAAACCTGGGACGTCTGTAATTTATGGAACTGAAATTAACATTTGAAATTGAACTTCTTTACCTTGTCCCTCCTCCCTGTGTCTTTCCTGCCTGAAAACCTGGCTTTGGACAGCAGTCGGGTATACCATGACCTGATCAAAGGCGTTACCTTCTGCATGTTATTCTTTCTCCTCATCGTTAATCTTCAAATAACATGTTTCAGTCTTTCTACTTCTTCCATGGTTTTTCATCTGCCAATTGTTTCAAGTGATGTATGGACAAGGTGTGAAAGCAAAGGCAATTTGCCTGTTCATGGGTTGTCAATATGTGGCATTTAATCCAGAAGAAGTATCAGTATGAGAAAAACTTGAAGTCCAATTCCAAAAGAACAGAAAAGAAATGACTGCATTGTTTGTCCTTTTTTGTCCTTATTTTGTTTGTCCTTATGTTGTCCATAATTACGTAAGAATTTCTGGTTTGAGCTGTGGTGTTAGAGACAGTAACTGTAGGAATGGTGAAAGAACAGTATTCCATCATATTAAAGTTCATCACTGTTTTAATAAAAACTATTCATTTTGATCCATCAAAATGGCTCCATATGTAATCACGAGGGGCCAAATTTGATCTGTTTAGGTGACATAGCACCCTTAAAAAACACTTTTTATTATTTTTGTAGAATAATATGAAATGTGTTGAAAGCTCATCCTAGGGAGAGTTGCTAGAATACCCTTACAAAACTAACTGCTAGAGCAAAGAATGGCACTATAACATGTGAAACCCATTTTGCCACTGGATTAACTTCTAAGTAAGCTCTGATCTCTCAGCAAGCCCTTGGGATGGAAAAAAATATATATATCTGAGAAACAGATTAAAATATGTACCCTACAAACCGTTTTTCTGTAATGTCTGTCTTTGAGGAATACCTAGCATCAAAATGTGAGTAGTTAAGATTATCTTTTAAAAATTTATTGCCAACAAAGTCATTCACTGTTTCCTCTGAGAGTTATAAATAACTCTTCCAGGCCAGGAAGAATGAGCAGCACTGGGTCAGGCGTGGTGGAGATTCTGTCATGCCACCTACAAACCCAGGCTGCAGACTCCAGCCTGCTCTGGAGTACAAATCCATTAGTATGTGGAAGTCAAAAGCACAGCATTTACCTGTGGAATTAAGATTCTGTGCATGTGGCAATCAAGGAAAGTACAACTCCAACACCTCAAGATTATTATTTTTAATTACTAATTTCTCCTCTCAGCTAAAATCAGATGTGCAACATTGTTGCTTTGGAAGTGCAGCTGCTCCTGCACAGCAAAGTCTGGAAACCGGGCAAAGGGCTGTGCCGGCGCTGTGAATCCCGTGGTGCAGAGAACTTCTGCTCTGCAGCCTTCGTGAGCCTTGTCACGAGTCACAGAGGCACATTAGCTGGTCTCCAGCAATGATCAGCTCATCTTTGACAGTGTGGGGAGCTGCTGGTCGTGCCCACCGAGCAAAGCCAGGGCAGTGGCTGGAGGCTGTGTGGGGAGGGCAAGATGTTCCAGCAGCTGGAGGCCAGGGGAGACAAGTTGTTCACCTATATCCCAACCTATGCATCATTGTATCTTATTCCTGTTATTTTTAAATGAAAAATACTTTCTGTTAAAGCTGAGTTTTATCTTTTAAATACGTTTTGTGTGGAAAAATTGTCAACACCACTGGAATTGCCCATTTGGTGACAATTCTCTCCCCTGCCATGTTTTAATCAAAAAGTTTACACAAACATAAAGGGAATGTGTTATTCATCATAACCTTTTCTTTTATCAACAAAACACGGTGTTATTCATATGGCTTTGGGATTTTTGGTTTTGTTTGGAAATTGAAGTCTTCAAGAGTGATTTAAGAAATATGTTGTGAAGGAAGTCAGCAAAATGTGAAAACAAAAAATGAACCCCGTGAGACAGAAGCAATAGTAATCTGTCAATAATATTGACAAATACTCAGCTCCTCTGTGGCTGGTGTGAGTCTAGAGAGGCTGTTGTTCCTGCTGTATCACCAGACACACTCTAGTTCAACTTCAGCTTCTGGAGCTGTAGATAGAAATTACTGAGTAAAGTCCTATGATCTCTGGCTTGAGAAATTCAATGTAGATCATCAGAAAATGGTCCCTGTTGGCCTTAAAAATCTATGGATTGTAGTTAATAACTTATTCTGATTAATGTTATAATAGCGCTTAGAATATATAGTGCTTTCCATTTTAATATCCTACCCTGAACATTAATCATCCTTCTTCAAAGCTGTGACTGCTGGATACCTTTCATTGCCATTTTATGGGTATGGAAATAGAAATGACCAGAGTGAGATGAGTTGCTCAGTGCCAGCTAGAGAAGCTAGCTAGCAGAGTCACGGTCAGGAAGATTTTTTTTGCTCTTACACAGCTATCTTCAGATTTCTCTCTTCACAACACTCAAAGAAGCTCCCCAGGTGTCTAAAAAGTCCCACAGAGATCTGAACTGGACCTGGAGTTGCCTGACAAGCTTGACAAAACTCAGGTCATGAGCTTTACCTGTGACTCCCACTCAGTGGAAGGGTAAATTAGACCAAATCAGATCTGAGTGGGTGTAGTTTTTGCCCACAGAGATTTGTTCCAATTATGGTTTTATATTTTCCACCCAAAATACAAGCCATAATTAGGCATGTATCTCTAACAGGTTATAGGATGTTGGGGGTGGAACTGGGGAAGGCATGTCCAGGAGCATGTGGTTCCTTTGTCCCTGCTGCAGAGGACCTTGGAGAACCTTGGACATCATTCCTTGGGCTGAACAAATTTGTGAACAAACAGCTTTTCTTGCTGAAATTTTCTACTACTGTTCTGAAACCTTCTCAGACATGGCCTTTTGCTGATTAATGTAGCCTTTTTATCACATCTGAACATTGTGTCCAAATGCAGTGTTTTACAAAGCAGCAAAACCCATAACAAAGCAGAATCAATAAATACAGTGCAATGCCCTTTGGCGATTCAAGCATTCTGTTAAAATTAGGATCTGATTATAGCTGTGGAAACCTGTTTTCCTGAATCCTAACAAACACATTTTGCTTTACATGAAAGCTTTTCAAAGCTGTGGCCAATACTGGCTTTGAACAATCCATAGTTTCCAGCATATTCTTTCTCTTTTCCCAGATAGGCACACACTGTGCTGACACATTGTTCTGAAAAAATCTTATTTGCTACTTTGAAACTCCCCCCGAAACAACAAAACACAAATAAGCAAAACCAGCCAAGAATATCACCAGGAGAGGGAACTGGGACATTTTCAATGCATTGTCAAAGCCAAAGAGTTTTCTCGTGATGTATCAGTTCTGACGAAGTTTTCTAACAGAGACTGAAGAAAGGGAGCTGTCTAGCTCAGCTGATAGTGAATTCACTGAAGCCCTGATCCAGGACTCGCGAGATAAAGGTTCAAGTTTTCCTTTGAGTCTAAGTGGCCTTGAATGAAAAAGCTTACCCTGAACTAGGCATGGAAGGAAATGAAAGATGATTTTTTCTACCCCTTGTTACTGTGCTGCTGACCATGAGACATGAAAAATATCGGATGTGATCCCAATTTCACACAAATATTTTATTTTAAACATTTGCCTGACAGGTTTTGATTTCTTTCTAGCCAGTCAGTACTTTGAGACCTGAAAGTTGTCAATGAAGTGAAGGGGTTATTTGCTAGTCAGCTCTAGGAAAACACTAAAAACTTAACTACCCAGCCTGCTGGAGATTAATAAAGAAATATGAAGCAATAGCAAACTTCCACAGGTTGATTAATTGGCACTGAAAGCTTTACAACTTCTAGTGTAGCAAAACAAGAGACTCTTTCAGAGAAGCATTCTGGGGGTCTAGCATGATAACACCAACAATAAAACCATGAATGCTTTCGCAACTCTTCTAAGTCAGGAGATTGCTGGTTTCTCTGCCAGGTTTAGGAGCTAGACCTGACCCTAGGGATTGGCAAAAGGCTTAGCATGGCAGGCTGTGTAGGGCGTTGGACCTCTCCTTTGGACTACAAAAAGCGATGGGATTTCCAGGGGCCAGAACGCACGGACCACATACTTGCAGACCCACTGGCACTGCTGCTCTGAGTGCTGCACTGGGTGGGTCCATCTGAGCATAGGGATGCAACAGCTACTGCTTCTGCAGCTTCTCCCTCAGGTGCCGTTGGAAGGGCTGCAAGCTTCACAGCAAAGGGCTTGGGCCAGTCCCCATCTCTATATGTTCTGGTCCCTCTGACATGACTCTTTCCTCCCTCCTCCATTCTCTCCCTCCCCTGCAGCCCTGGATGAGCAAAGAGTGAGTAGGAGATGCTGGGGGCAGAAAAGCTTCTTGCAGCACTAGAGTTGGCTCAAGCCAGTGTCTGCAGGTCCTGTGTGGGTGCTGTGCATTAGAAGAAGGAGAGGGGCTCCATTCATCCCAAAGCTTTCTGGACTCCCCTCACAGGCTTTATGTTGTTTTTCACCCACTTCCTCTTCAAAGTTGAGCATCACAGACCTCCTCCTGCCTGAACTTTCTTATCCTCACTGTGACCCTCCTGTCCCAGGGTCCCACTGATCCCTCTCAGCCACGCTTCCTTCTCCTGAAATCCCTTTGCTCACCTTCTCCAGAAGAAAAAGGCTCCCCCACCGTCCCAGCATGGACTTATATTGGATGTTGGGAAGAATCTTTGAACTGACTACACGCAGCACCACCTCCACCCCCAGAAAGCCCTGACCTAAATCAGACCAGTGCTCAGACCTGCAGTGCTTGGGGGAACGGAGGACCAATACACCTGGGCTGGGCTCTGCCGTCATCTTTGCCCATCTCAGCCAGCAGCACGCTTCACCTCTGCTCTCAGCCATGGGTGATGTATGTAAGTGATGGAGAGACTTAACCAGAGGTGACAGTCCTGTGACTGTGCTTTCCCTACCGAGTTAACTTGAGTGAAAGCAGCCACACTCTGAAACAGCATTTCAGCAGCCTGGGAGGACTGGGTTAGAAAACAGGGCAATTACATCTAAAACTGATAACTGCACACAGTCCTGAGCAGGGTTGTAAGCTCCGTGACAGACCAGCTTCTAGTTAACTGCAGAAAGTCTTTGCATTTCCTCTGTATTTACTGTGGTAAATCAAGCAGGAAAGGGCCCTTGCTCCAACAGGACTTGATCTCAAAGGAGGCTTACAAAGGGTGCTGTGCTCATGCCATGAACTCAGACTTTGGCTCCACCCCAGTCTAGCCTTAATGAAGTGAAATGACAATTTCTCCTCACCTTCTTTAGTAACCAGTTCCCTAGTCCCTGAAGTAACCCAACAGCCTCATGCTGTGTCTGCAATTCCTGCAGCATCCTTTACGTGACAAAGCAATCTGGGCTGACCACAGTAATTCATCCAGTGCTAGGATTATTTCTCCTGAGGCAGTGTTCAGCACTACAGCCTACAGTGTTTCGTGCATTTTTTTTCTTTCGTGTTACTTTTGGGCATGGCTTTCTATGATAATTTTGTTCTGAGATCCCCCAAGGTATTGTTCTGCTCAGTCATATGAAAAATAGGAAAATAACACACCTTTATGCCAGTTCCACAGACAGGCCATTCATCAGCATAAAATCAACTTTACAACCCAGGAGGAAGCTGCTCCATGCATTGAATAGCTACGAGTTTCCAATATGGTTTTCCAAGCTGCAGCAGGCCAGCAGCCGTGACAGGGCAATATGATACCAGGGAGCACTTGTACAATGGAAACAAATAACAGTGTCCAAGCCCAGGGGATGACCTATGATTACCCTCAGTTTTTGTAACAGGGGCAGTATATCAATTCGTTAGCACCTACGTTTTCTTGTAGTTACAAATATCGAATTCCTTTTTAGATTACTGAGTTATTTAGATGATTCTTCTTGAAATGCTTTCCCCCTTACCATCTACTCACAAGAACAGAATTTGTCCATTTAAAAACCCCATGGGATTGGCAGAAGGAAGGCAGAGAGCTCTTCTCCTTGCATGTCCAATAGTGTTCACCAAAGCCAATGCTTTTGGGAGTGATTCTAGCCCAGCTGCTGCCATAAGCATCTTCATTGTATTTCCATCCTGATACATGCCTGCAGGACACTGAATGAGGAGTTCCGAGGTTGGAAGTCTCTGGACAGTCACGGGAGATCATTTCTGTCCGTATCTTGGAGATGGATAGGCTCCTTAGATGGCCTCTGTCTGAGTTGGGCTCTCTCCTGCAAGTCCGCTCAGGGTATGTCTTTCAGGGACTCTGATCTGGGGATTGTATGCTGATACCATCTGGGTCAGCCCCATCTGAACAGAGTGCTGAGTCTCTGGTGTGAGCAGGGCAACCCTTCAAGACAGACCCAGATTTGGCAGTTATCAGAGAGCATTTTATCTGGGAATGGGATGTAAAATCCAGCAGCCAGAGCCACAGGCAAGGAAAGCACAGTTTTGCACACCAAAACCACACTTGAAGTAGAAAGTGCAAACTTGGTTTTCTGGGTAATCTTCAGTTCCCCAGTTTCTTCGAAAACTGGATTGCACATCCCATCCCGTCACCTACCAAGGCAATGATCCAGCTCACGTGGTTACAAGTGGATCCTGTTTAGATGAGAGTTCTGTCAAATGTGTGTGCATGAGAGCTTCAGCACAGCTGTAGGTTAATAGACAAGCAGGAGGAAGACCCCATGTGGAGCAGATGCAATGGTGTGTTTCAGACCTAAAGGGAATGTGGGATAAAACAGGAGCTGGGCTATCAAGAAGTCAATGGTACAAGGCAATACAGCATGTTAGCAAGAGATAGAAAAGCAGCCCAGGGGAGAAGAATGGAGACAAGCCCTGGGGCAGATTCTGTTCGTCTCTTTGGCAGTCTGTGTAGTGAAAAAGAGAGAGTGTATCTCTAGAAGAAAGATGGACAATGAGGTAAAATCCTGCCAGGGAAGGAGGAGTGGGGAAGTGGAGGATTTATTAGCTCCATATTTTAAGCAATTCATTTTGCTTTTCAAGAGACTCTTAAAAAAAAAAAGCCAATGAGTCAAGAAGCCCTAAATTAGCTAGGAAGGCACTTCAGCTAGGAAGGCACTTCAGCAGATCAAGGACTTGATTATTTTGTGGTTGGCCCTAGATTCAGGGGAAGGTCTAAAATATGTGACAAATACCACAGGGGTAGCAGCTGCCCCCATGGCTCCACCTCATGAGCTGGAGTGTGTGTGCTGCAATGGGAAAGTATCAGCCCCCTCAAAACCTTCAGGAATCCCAGGTTAATGCGCCCTAAGAAGTTGGGGCATACCTTACTCTGGTGTACACAAAGGGAGAAGGAATCAGAAAAGGAGGTGTTGTCCCAGGCTCCCTGACCTACAGTGCTGATTTGAAACAGGGGCAGAAGCTGAGTATATGAAGGAGCAATTAGAGTCATGAGGACACTGGGAACATGCCGCCTCTTCACTCTATAGCTGTGCGACAGCTTTGTGGGTGACCTTGGAAAATGATGGGAAGAGTCTTGGGAAGGAGTCTGGCCAGAGAGAATGACCCAGGAGAAACCCATAAAAACTCTCACAACTATCTGAAACCCCTCTGGCATTTCCCAGCATCCTGTTGCTGCAACGCCAGGGACCCTGGCTGGTCTCCTCTCCTGCTGTCACCTGCTCCTGCACCTCTCCCCTCACCCTTCTCCCGTACTCTCTTGGATTGTACCTGCCTCTCCCAAAGCTTCATTTTCACTTGAACTTCTCCATAAGCTCTTCCAGCCTCCTGACATATAGGCACCAAAAAAGAGTTAAAACCCCCTCCATGCTCAGAGCAGCCCCGGTCCAGCTAGATTTTGCCTCTCTTAGAGCTGCCCAAGGATGTATCAACAAACAATTTCTGATCCAAGAAAGGCATCATTGCAAATCAAAGTGAGATTTTATCCTTTTGTCCCTAATCTCTTATTACTCTGCATGAACCTGGCATGGGTGCAGGCTCCCTGGACCTGTCCTTTGCATTGCAGCTGTTCATACGAACCGCAGTAAGGTCAGACTTTTACACATGCTGCTAACTTGGTACCCTGCTCTATCCAGTAAGAAATAAACTGGGTTTCAAGTGCCTGCTAGCTTATCTCCTCCCTTACCAGAACAAAGCTCATAAGAAGGAAATGTGAGGCCTCCCTGAGGGTACTGGGAAGACATGGTGGATAATAGGAAATTTTTGGAAAGAGATTTGAGAAGTGGATTTTACTCATTCCCTATATTGATAAAGGCTTATCATACTCCTTCGCAAAACCAGAAACCACATGGCGAGACACAGTTTTTAAATGTTAATGCATCTTTAGAGAATAATCAGTAATGTTTGATGGCTTGCGCTAGCTCTAGGAGAGGCTTCTTTGTTGTTTAAGAAATGAAACAGCATTCATCTGGAGTTTCTTGTCATTACTGGATGAAAGAAAGGTTATTTCTTTAGTAAAGAAAAAAAAAGAAAAGAGAAGATCTGAATGATAAACATCATAAAATACTTATCTTCCCAGATGTCTCTGGGATAATGTAAGCTAAAAGGAAATGCTTATCTCACTGAAGGACAGCTTTTGGCAATATGGCTTTTTACAGAGTGCTAAATTATTTTAAGAACACAGGACAAAGGTAGAGAGACCTGCTTAAAAGAGTGAATTCAAACCAGATGAGGTGCCCCTTGAAGTCCTGCTACTGAGTCACTGTGTAACCTTGGGTAAGCTACACAGCCCTTTCTGCCTCACCTTCTGTGTTGGCGCAATAATTGGTGTAATAACCAACAGGAAAAGTATTTCTGTGACACTGTATGTGTCAGGTGTTGCGTGATTATATATATCTTTAAACACAGCTTCCTGGCTGTACTGTTATCTAAAGAAGCGCTGCCTCTACATAGCTGGTAGAGTTATACATAGCTGGTAGAGCCTTTGGTCTCTCATTCTCGAGAATGGACCACATTTTAAAAATAAGTACAGATTTTGGTGCTTCCACTTCTTATGTGAAGTCAGGGGTGCACCAGGAAGCCTGTCTTCTGGAAAGCATGAGGGCCTTTATTCAAGTATAAGGCCTTTTTAGATATCTCTTGATAAACACATAAACTAGGAGGCCAAAAATCACCATTCATTTTTGATATTCATAGGCACTTCCTTTTTTATTTTTTATTCTGTTTTTCAGATGATGCTATGTCTCCTCATTCTGTAACTCATCAGAAACCTGCCATTTTGCTGTTTGCAATTTGAACATTTACTTCCTTTTCTTCATTGCATAAACCCTGCTGACAGAATGTAGAAATCATGTTGGGTAAGGAAGTGTATTTCCTTCCCCAATGGGTGCATTCTGCTTTCTTGCCCCATCAAGCTGCTGTTTCACACATGACAAAAAGATTCCAGTCTGGGGAGAATAATACCTAACTGTTAATAAATAACTTGTACAAATAAGAACCGGGACTGAAACTACTCTCTGATGGATTTGCCTGTGTGGAAGTTAGGTCATTGTGTGACCTTGGATGATTAATTTTACATTTCTGTGTCTATGCTTCCTCCTCCATCCATTCTTCTGTCTTGCCTGATTCACATTCAAGGTAGTCAGGGCAAGGACTATTTCTCATTATATGTACATTTAGCAGCCAGCACTATGGGTATTACAGCACTGTAAAATGCATGCATGAGAAGCAATACTAGGGGCAGAGATCAGAGTGCACCTTGAGCATTGTGCATTGGATCTTGTGGTGACAGACACATCTGATAACCAGCCACAGACCTCTTGAGCCCCTTGTCCCTGTTGGGGGCATTCCCTGTGGCTAGGCAGGGGCAAAACTGGTGCAGTGGGAATACAATAAAGACGTGTGTCTGTGATGGTAGGGCAATGACAGGGACATGCAAGTTTAGGGGGGGACAAGATGAGAGTGCTGGGTCATGTGGTGGAGATGGGATGTCTCTTCATGAACAGTAAGTTCTGCAGGTCTCTTTGTGGCACATGCTGGCTCACTGGCTCAAGACCTGAATTGTTTATCCCACTTGCAGGATCACCTCATAAAGGAGAAATCCCTGGAAAACCATGTTTCTGCTTAAATGCTATAGGTATGCACCCAGGGACTCCAAGGCTGGCCTGGTGGACTACATCTAGCCCATCTGCTGTGCAGTGACTACGCAGTTGATTTGACATAGGCAGGATGGCCTGGGAGGGTCTTTCTTAACGTTATTTGCTGCAAGGGCAGGTAGTATCTGAAGACAGTGTGGTCTTCAACCAACACCACAGATGTGTCGTATGGTATCGTATTGTATCATACCGTATCGTATCGTACCATCACCTGCTTCAGACTCCAGCCACTGCAGCCTGGACAGCTCAGGTATAATGTCAATGCAGCCCTTCAACCAGTACGTACTGTCTGAACCCTGATCCTCTGGGTAAGCCTATGGGATTCAGGGATCTCTTTGCTCGTGAGGACCCTTCCCAAGGCATTTGTTTACTGTTGGGGTTGCATTTCCTAGAAGGCAATGTAGGCTATTTGGGACATGTTCCCTAGCTGAGCCTCTGAGCCTCAGGCATGCAGAACAGCCTCCCACTGCCTTGCCCAGCTCTGATTTTCCCTGCCCACCTTCCCCCCGTACGTGGAAGCAAGCACCAGTTGCACAGACACGCACACTCTGCACAGTGTGTGCACCAAACAGCCCATGGTGTTCCTGCTCTCAAGTGAAACATTTTCCACAAGCAAAGAAAAAAAAAGAAAGGACTGACCTTAAAAAAAAAAAAACAAAAACAAAAACAAAAAACCCATGCAAAGATGAAAAAGGAGAGGGAAGTTTTTTTAGTTTTTTTTTCTTACAGTCGGTTGTGATTTCGTAGGGGGAGTTGAGGCGCGCATCTCCGCAGGGTGAAGTGCTCACGTAGAGATGGAACAGGATGTTCTCCCGCAGCCTGTAGCCTCCCTCTTTTAATCGCACAAAGATTGATCGCTCCCAGTCTTCTCGCCGTTTGCTATGATCACAAAAGAGGTTCCAGGTCATTTGTTACACTCCAAATCAGAAACATTTCTGCTCTCCCTCTCTGTTTTTCTTCCTCTGTTTGTTTGTTTTTATTAGTACCTGGCATCATATATTTTGCCTAGTGACAACAAGAGAAAACCAATAAGCTTCTCCAAGTGAAGAAATGTGTGAAGGGGGTCAAAAGTGTCAAAATGCTTTTGATTTGCTTACTTATAATATATTCTAATGATAAAATGTGTGGATTTTTGAAGGGTAACTCTCTTTCCTCACATGCACAGATGCATAAACACAGTGATTTTAAAGAGGTTCTGGTGCATGAAGAAAGGAAAAGTTCTCTTAGTCTTTCATGCGAACAAATCAGCTCTGCTCATCACAATGCCCAGGCACGTGTTTAAATCCCATTAACATCACTGCAGCTGAGATGTGTGTTTGTATGCTCCACTGAAAAGGGCCTGTACTGAAGCACCCACATTTTACAACCCCTGCCAACTCTCCTTGCTCCCCAGGCATTGCTTTTCTTCCCCGTTCAACCAGAGCCACCTACGAGCGCTCCATCTAAGCCAGCACTGTCCTCCTGGTCACTTGGCATTTCTGAAAACCATAAGCCATCGTGAGAAGTGGGGAAAAAACTTGTGCGGGTTTTTCTCAGCAGAGTTGAAAAAGATACTTATTAAGATGAAGCTTTTATCTTTGCAGTGGTTCAGCAGCTAGATGGGGACACAGCGCACATATTCCATTAGCAACAGCTGCCCGGGAGGCCAAATCCTCCCAGTCCTGCAGTTTGCAGCAATAGCTCGCATTAGGGCTACGCTGCCGTGCGCTTCCTCAGATGATTTACATTTGGGAAGATAGGGGCGATTTCTCTGACAGGCAGCTGCCTCTAATACATATATTTGGGTGATGGTCATGATTACAATTTTGAAGGTGAAAATGTGATTAGTGAAATTATAATGAGACTCCTTTCCCTCTGACGCCTCGGTCCTTCCCTCAGAAACCCAAGGGTCTTTTTGCAGGAATATCTCTGAACAGAACGGCACCTGCAGGTAATGACTTTCCTAGGAGGCTCTTAATAAGCCAGAATCCTACTTGTTTAATTCACTGTAAGACAGCCCATTAACCAAGGTGATTTCTGCTGGTTTCTCTGCCTCCTGTCAGCGTAAACAGGGGTGCTTTCTGCTCAGCCTTGGAGCAAGTCCTTGGCTTTAATCCAAGCTGCCTCTGCCTGTTTTCTCCCGGTGCAGCCTCTGTGCTATTGAAGCTGTTTGGCTGTCACTCTTCCATGGTTTGGGTGTTTTGTCATTTTTTGATGCCAGGATGCGTTTGCTGTCAGGAGGAATTTACAGGCACATTAGCTCGCCTGTCAGGGACAGGGAGCCACACTGGCTGCCTAGCCGGGGTTGCCACATGCAGCTCCTTCATTTTCTGCTGGCTGTGGTGGAATTTCCCAACTGCACTAATTATATTGTCTCTCTGATACAAGCCTCTGAAATAATAAAATACCTGTAAGTCCTGCTTCTTGGACTTTAGAGCAATTGCAGTTAGTTTTAAATAATTCACTGCAAAATCAGCTGGGAGAATACAAAGCTGTGCAGTCTTAATGCCTGCTATTATTATGTTAAACCTCACCAGAGTGGGGGGCAGCTTGCAGTACTTAGAAACAGTTGCTATGCAAGGTTGGAGCAGTCATTTTTGGGCTGGATTTCAGGACTTCACAGTAATCAGCACCCATCCTGTTTTTACCAGTTGTTGTTTTTCACTGATTAACCTTGCTCTCTTCCCTCTCCCCGAGTACCAAGAAGGGTCTGGGGCCAGTGTGGCTGATGGGTTGGGTGATGGACAGCTGCTCTAAAAATAGATGGCAGGGCTGGAGGACAAGGCAGTCTGGTTCTTCCTGCAGGCTGAGATCCTCCATATCACATATGGTCCTGACCTGCCTTTGGGATGGTCTTCTGGGGGCTGAACTCAGACATGAGATTCATTCCTGCACAGTGGCTGAATAAGTTTAACGACAAAACTCTGAGAGTATTGTTAAAAAAGAGTTTGGTTTGCAATACTGTCTGCCGTGGCTTAGCAGGGATTCTCGTACATGGGATGCTTGGAGGATTTCAAAGCCCGGGAGGACCCAGGGACCTTGTAACAATGGTCCGGGTGGAGCATGAGACTCACTTCTGCAAAGTCATTTCTCCCCCAGCACCAGTACACTTCTGCCTTCCCTCTGGGAGAGCTGTTTTGAGCTGTGAGGGGCAGAAGGAGTTTGCAGTATAAGTCCTTTGCGAAGATGCTTTGCACAGCCACACACACCTGCACAAATCAATGAAGAGAGAAGCCCACAGTGATCTCACAGATGTCAGTCATTCAGGAGGTGGCATTAAAGTGTCATTTCCACATGCTGGCAGTGGCTAAAAGAGCGGAATTTGCCCCTAATCCTTTGCCTGTTATTAATTTTTAGGGAGAGGTAGGATTTGAGGCTGTTTCAAGAGGAACATTTAAGAATGTGCTAAATTCTAATCTGGTGGTTAAGTTCATTATTTAGCATAACATGCATATGTTTTGAGCTGACTTCAAGAAGGTACTGAACATACTTATGGTTTAATATATGCAAAGTGTTTTGCTGAAACAAGGCCTTACTCTCGAAAAGAGAAGCAGAGGAGCTGTTTTTAGCATGTATGCTTTTTTTATTTAGCACGTACAGGAAGTTTCTAGTACTACATGCTACAGCAGGGCATCCTAAGAAAACTAACAGCAGGCTTAAAAGGGAAGGAACTGTGCCCATTAGGAGGTTAGTAGGACAAAAGTAAGAAATAGTAGATGTATAACAAGCAGCTCATTTTCCTGAGGAGGGGGGGAGGGGAAAGACTATTCCTTGCTTTTTATGTATAAAATAAACAGTAGTTTGCATCTGACTTGCTGGAAAAACTTAACTTCAGGTAAAATCATCCCTCTGGCACCTGCAAGGCCACTACAGCAGCAAGACTGCTATGGTGCTGATTTATTTTAAGAACAGGCTATTAGTTTTATTTTTCTTTTAAAAAGAAGAGTTGGATTTTCTGTGCTTCCCTATTGGACAGTTGGCATAAATAATCCCACTGAAATCAATGGGAACTTGGCTGCCATCGTTGCAAGAAAATGAAACTTGGTATTTGTGTACTTTTTGATGGTGATTTTTAGAAAAAGCTTCTCAAAAGATCTTTCTTGTCTTTCTTTAGTATATTAGAAAACTTATGTGTTACTTTTCAACTTTTTCGTAAAAGTCTTGAGAACTGGAGGATTATGGTTGTCATAAAAAAGAAATCTTGGAGGGCTAAGGGTTTTAATCAGACTGGTTAGAAGCTGTCAGGTTTTAGTTGTGTTTTTAGCTTTTATTTAACTCGACCTCTAGACAATGAATTGTTGAAAGAAAGTTTCCTTTTGAAGGATTTGTCACTCTTGCTTCTTGGAGAGGATAAAGTTCCCGTTCTGGAATTCTCCCAAGAAAAGTCAGGAAAGTCACCCCTCTAACATTTAGCAATATGAAAAGAAGGAAAAAAAAAGGTAATTTACATATTGGTTCAGCTTTGTCTTGTGGATGAGACTGTTCTACAGTTTATATATCTGAAGCGGTCACCCTATGCTCTCTTTGTAGGAGTGGGGAAAAATTTGCCGCAGTACCTGGCAATTCATCCCACCCACAATAGATACTTTAATAGGTCTGCTGAGTCCCAGTCCAGAGATGCCCATCTCTCTCTGCTGGTGATAAAAGGATCCTTGAGGATCTAGTTCACATTCAACTAAGTTTTAGACATCTCAAGTGAGGTGTCATGAAGTAAATTCAACTCAATGAATCCACCTCTCCTGGACATTAGTTCTCTATCCTGGCCCTTGCTTTCTCCAGCCTGTTTGTCCCTTGAAGTCTTCATGCTACATTCAGGCAAGTACTCGTATTGCTTTTACTGATGTCAATGCTATTATTTGTAAATTCTGGAAAAGTGGTTCCTTTTCAAGGAAAGCATCATATAGAAAAATAATTCCTGTGCTGCAAATACCTGAAGTTTGAAATCCAGCTACAGAGATCACTTTGAGCAGGTAGAGCTCGTTTGAGGAAGCCATGTGGAAAACAGGGAATAATCTGAACACAGCAAAATTGCCTGTTCCATAGGGAGGAATGGAAAATGTAAGTTATTTGAGGCAAGAACTATGCTTGCTATGCTTGCATTCTTTTTTTTTTTTTTTTTTTTTTTTTTTTTTTTTTTTTTGCATTAGGGAGCCATCTTTAGAGTTTCTGTTCATATGTGACTTTGTGCAACAGATTCCTGGCCTGGGAGAGGACATTAATTTGGGGTAGGTTAATGTAAATGCATGAAAATGCAGAAGCCACATTTGTGTCTCCCCCAAGCTTGAGGAGCTGGTGTGCAGGGGGTCCCAGTGGACTGAGTTAACATGTTTATCCTAAAAACCCTGTCCTTTTAGCTATGTGGTAGGACCATGTGATTTATCTGCGAGTGGGAGCTGTCTCTCTTTTTCTAGAGAAAAAGGGGTAAATGTGACTCCATTGTGCACAAAATGCATTTTTCATTTAATTTTGAACACTCCCATTTTCTCACCATATGACAAAGCTTCTGATGATGGCATACACCTGAGTGTAGCAATAAATACTAGAATTGAAGAATATGTTATAACACACAGCCTTGCTTCCCTACAGACTTTAAGGAAGCAAAATCTGATTTGATAATATCTCCATCTCTGTCTTTCAAAGGTGCTTATCCTTGACAATTTTGGTTGAGAATTTTATTGTGTGTGCTGGTCAGAGAAGCAGTGGTGCCTGCTCTTGGCTGAACAGAGTGATTTGAAGTTATTGTCAACAGAGCTTGTGCTGCACTGAGGATTCTTTTAACAAAAGACTGTTAACATTGATCCAAATAAAATAATAATATGACTGAACATGTTAGGGAGGTGAATCAATACAATAGTTTAATGTACAGTGGTAGCACTTGTTTCCCAAGAGACCACAGCACGAAGCAAGTACTAGGGCTGCTACACTGCTGAAAACATAATAATTTAATGTAAACTTGAAAGCAATTCAGATTGAAATAGAGAGAATATTGGTTTTGATTAAACCCTTCAAGGCTCTTGTCCCCCTTTGTTAGTCAAGCTCATCTACTCGATATACTCTCTTGTCTTCAACTCCAGCCTGAAGTGAAAATAACCACTATTCCTATTATTGTTGCTTCAGTGCAACAGCATAGTAAGTGCTCACAAGAACACACAATCCTGCTCAGGTTAATCCTTGTGTCTGTGACCTGATGCAAAATCTTCTGAAGTCAAAGGAGTTTTTGCACTAAGGTTAATGGCCTTCAGATAAAGTCACATGAAAATGCAAGCAAGAATGGACGGCAGGAGAATGACCTATAGATAAGGGGGGTTTGTTTGTTTTCTGTCCTTGCTTCCTTCATTACTTGGTTCCTTCCATATAAGAAATGCCACCTCAGCTTCACTTCTGCTCAGTATTCATAGGCTTATGCAATAATTCAGGCTGGAAAGGACCTCAGGGCTCTAGCCCAACCTTCTGCTCAAAGCAGTTTGCCAAGTTCCTTAGGGCTTTACCCATTCAGGTTTCAAAAACCTGCAAGACAGGAAGGAGACTGCACAACCCTGTCGAGTGGCCTGTTCCACTGGCTGCCTATTCCCACGCAGACAGTTTATCCTAATATTCAGACTGAGCTTCTCTTGTTTCAGTGTGTGCCTGTTGTCTGTCATCATCCCACTGTGCACCTTGGTAAAGATGCCACCTCCATTGTATTGTTGACATATGTTCTGCTGGGTCTGCCATCCCACCTCCAGGCTGACAAGCCCAGCTCCCTCAGCCCCTCCACACAGGCCCCTGAGTGTCTGGGTGGCCTCTGCTGAACATGCTTCAGATAGTTGATGTCTGTCCTGTACTGTGGGACTCAAAACTGCACATGTTATTGTAGATGTAGGTTTAATGAGTGTTGAGTAGTGAGGGATGATCACATCCCTTGACTGACTCTTCATACAGCCTTGATCCTGTTGACCTTCTTTGCCACCAGCCACACTTCTATCTCATGTTCAGCTTGCTGCCTGCCTAAAAACCCTGTCCCTTTTCAGCAGAGTTGCTTCCCAGCCAGTAAAACCCCAGCTTGTGTTGTTGCAGGTAGTTCTTTCCTCCTTTGTGCAGGACTTCCATTTGTCCTTGTTGAGATTTCTGTCAAAGTTCCTGCTGGCCCAGTCCTCCAGCTCAGCCCTCAAGCATATCAATTGGTTCTCCCCACAGGTTGGTGTCCTCTGCAAAGTTTCTAACCAAGCGCTACATAGCCTTTTCCAGACTGTTGATAGACTTGATTAGTCCCAGGATAGACCTCTGTGGTACCCCACTCATTACCAGCTTTCAGGAAGTGTATGACCCGTTAACAATTTAAATGGTAACAGGGTGGGTTTGGCTGAAGACAGGAATGATCATTCCTCTGTAATGGTTCTACATTTTAAAACATGGTAAAGAAGGAGTGAGTGATGGCATCTTGCACTTTGGCACAAAGTTTACTGTACTATTGACTCTAGGGAGTCAATGAAGGCATTAATGATCAATAAATCACTCCCTTGAGATATTTCAGCAGCAGCAAGGAAGACAGCAAAACAGCTGTAGTGAGCAAAATGACCCCCTCTCAGTCTCTGGCCAGTGAATGGTGCTAATAAGCCTGCACATAAAGATTTGTACAAAATCATCAGGCTTCATAAACCCCAACTTTATGAGTCATATCTAATAGCTACTGAAAGAAAATCAGCTGAAGTAAAGGAGCTCATGACCCGACACTCTAAACTATCTAACTCTCATCTTTTTCTGTGCAGTGTATCGGTCCTTTATCAGCTAAAGACTTGGAAACAACAACATAAAACCCCAAATAGTTCGAATGTCTGGAGGACAGATCTGTTCCACTGAAGGCCATATAACATTCCCCAAGCATCAACAGAATTCAGTTACCTTAAGTGTAGCTCCAGCTGTGAGTAGAGGAAGTGAACAAATGCCCTTCTTGCCACAATTTCTGCATGGCAGTCGTTGACCGCAAGCCCTTGGTCATTAATGTATTCCCCATTTATACATTTGGTACCCGATGACAGCACAATAACCTGAGCTTGCTTGATGTCCAAACCTGTAGGAAGAAAAACAAAAGGGCTGTGAAATTGCCGGGGGTGAGTATGATATCATGATTGTTAAAGTTCTCACAGCCCACGCTTTGATGTGGCAGCCCAGACAGCCCTAATGGGATGCTTGTTAAGGTGATGATATGGCCTTTGGAATATGCAGGAATCTCACATCTCTGTGTTATTAGAATAATGAAGGCTCTATTTCAGTCTTGCTACTAATTCCAAGATAAAAGCTTGCCACGAAGTTTACTTGTTAAATCAATAACTACATCATAGGAGAGCATACGCTGTAGGGAGGTAATAAAGATCTCCTGCAGTGCTGATAAATGGCCAGGTTTTTATGAGCTGTTCAAGATATTTTCTAGTGGGAACACACACTCCCTGTAATATTAGGTTTCATTGCTGTTGCACTATAAGTACTAAATAAAATGCAAGCAACACTTCTGGAGCTGCTTTTTTAAAATCTCGGAGAAAAAACAGATCTGGCTTTCAGTCCGGTTTCCTTTTCATGTCTCCAAGAGCAGCTACATTGGTGCCTTTTCCACTGCAGTCTCAGGGATGGAGCATTCATCACTGAGACCAGCTTTATTCTTCCATTGCCGCTCCAAGTAATGGTGATGGCAATTGAAAGGCACGCTTTTCTTGTTCCAGGTAGACACTTTCTAGGATTAAATCCTGATTTCTTTGGAGTCAGTGGAAAAATGCTTACAGACTTCAATGGGACCTGTGTTTCACTCTAAAATGTAGCTCATTCAGCCCTGTGGACAATTTCAAAGAAGAGTTAAGAATGAACTGAGCCCAAGCTGAAATCACTTATTGCACAGCACATTTCAGGATGCATTTTTCTGAATACCAAAGAACAAAGGAGCAGATCTTGGAGAAAGAGGACTTTTCTGGCTGATGGGTGCTTCTTCTAGATGTGACAAAGTAGCCTAAGAGTGTTGGACTGTGTTTGACATTGTACACGATGACTGTGTGTACATCAGAATTGCTTTGGTGTCACTTTGCTAAAGGGTCACTACTTTCATGAGAAAAATAATGGATATCTTTAGATCAGACACATGTCCATCTAGGTAACTGTGTCTTTCACATGGACTAATACCAAACATTTCCTGAGCCCCTGTCTGCAACTATGTTTAAGTCCCACTCAGTATACTTTCCTGAACAGTATATAGTATTTTCCTTGGTTGGAAGGTACATGATAAGAATCAGCCTTTTTTTGCCTTTTTTTTTTGTTTGTTTTTGTTCTATTTTATTTATTTACCGATGTGGACAGTCTTATTTTCCTCAGTGCAGCAGAAATACACCAGGAGACAATTCCTTGTTCAGAAACCTATGAGCCTCTCTGCTTGCACCTGAGGACCCCTGTCAATACTCCTCAGGGCAGTGAGACCAACTGCTTCCTTCTCCTTACATTAGCATACCCCTAATGTGCCTCCTCATCTCTCCCTTCACCTCACAGTCAAAGCACAAGGCTCTGCAAACACAAAGCAAACCATCTGGGGCAGCCATCCTGCTCTCCTGCTTTCCAGGAGCTATACCTTACTCACCCCTCCCCATCAGTCCAGTGCACTGTGATGCCTTTTATTATTTCAAATATTTTATCTATAAATAAGCTTAACTCTTTCCCTCTTCTAGTTTGAGATGTTCGTAAAATGATGAAAAAAATTTCTGTGAGGTCTAAATTTATTCAGAAATTAAACAGAGGCCCCCAACCCCTATTGATGCAGCAATAATATGAATCCCTCTGATGTTGTTTGCTATAGCGACACCCACCCACACAGCAGTAGCAAGTGTGCTTGGGGTATTCATTTTTGGGTGAATTAACTCCATATGTTGGCTTTCAGTGGTATGGGACCCAGCAGGTAGTCACATGTGGACACAGCCTGGGGTGTCTGGCAGTCCTGGCAAGGTGCATGTGTTTGCAGAACATCACTTAGATGTTGCCTGGGGCTACAGGCAATGGTTTCCAAGAATTTGCAGAACCAGCCTGAGTGTTAAACATTAAAAATCTCCATGTATTTTCCATTTGCAATGACAGAAAATAACCCATGTTCCTCCATGCTCAGAAATACCCAAGAGTTACGTCTCACTACTGTGGTACTCAGAAACACAGGTGTACATGACTTATGCATTAGCTCTGAAATATTTACACCTCACTGGGGAGCCAAATGGGGAAAGTGATCTGTGACCAATGTAGCACCGTTCAGTGCTGCATGTGGGGGCACCCAGCGTGATGAGAAATATTTCCAACAACCTGACTGTTGCCTGATGTGTTCAGGAGCATATATGCTAACAGATTGTCCTCTTGCATGCCTTGTTTTGTACACACATAGACTTGGAGTTTTATCCCCTGTGAAATGCTTGATATTATTTCCAGTGAACACAGAAGGAATTTGTCTCTGAGAATAGGACACGTGATGCCTAGTTGATGAAAGCAAATTTTAACATTGACTGATCACATTGGCATTTTAGGCAGCATTTCCAACTCTTGAGCCTAGATACTTGCTTCAGTGATTCAGAATTAATAGGCATTTCTGTACATTGTCTGTTTTGCATAAAAACCAGTCATTAGTAACTCTTGTTATTAATGTTTGCTTCCTATTTTATTTTGCCTGCAGAATACTTCAAATTTCTCAAGTGATTTCTATATATGAATGCCAAGTTACCTCCTAAATGTTGATTAATCTAACCTTAGACATGTGGCAGATCTAGACCAAGCACACCATCAGGTTGTGCCTAGGAAAGCTAGTGTTGGGTGTGGTAAAATCCTAAACTAGCACTAACCTAGCACCACCAGCCAAACACCACCTTCCCTGACTAGGGGTGTACGATCCCAGGTGAGGACTGCTCTCGCCAAGACCCATGTTCTTACTGAGGGGAGCCAGTCTCAGGTGAAAGACCCAGGGATTTGTGCTCAGGTCATTTGACAAACAAGAAGAAATGGGCTACATTATTGTGACCTTAACTCCTAATCCACTGATTGTCGGAGTTCATGAGGCATTTCATCCCCTCACCACCTTCTGTGAAGTAATGTTTGAGGAGACATTAGGTTAAAAGTAACTAGTGAACTATTTATAACAGGCACCTGCATTAGGTCTCTATTATTTGCCTAAAGACCCCTGATAGTTTTCAATTTGAAAAGGAAATGGAGCAGGGGAAAGGGAACTGAGGAGCTGTGTCAGCATATTGGCTGGGTCCTGGCTAATGCTGTGTTGGCGGGGACAGCTGGGAGAGGGGGAAGGGGATTTGCTGCCTTTTATTTCCAAAAATTCGGTCAATTAATTAGTTGCATTATAGAACAACAGTCACAGTTGTTGTTGACTTTCATGTCACAGGTGAGCCATTGGAAAGAAAGAGGTTTTCTTATAAGCCTCTTTGTTTGCTGACACCAGTGGTGAGATCCATTTCAGCTGTTCTGGATAACTAGCATTCAGATGTCTGTAGCTGAGCTAATTGCTGTAAGCTGTGTAGTCAAAGGAGAGGAATTTTCCTGGGAGGTGGTTCATTTGGCCTATTTTAGATATTTGCTTTTGGATAGTCCGCGTTACACCTCAGCATTGCCAGCTTCTCTCCATGAACTCTGAAGACCTGTAGACCGCCAGCAGAAGTACAGCTTTCTGAACTGTAGACAGCTGCTTGTAGTAAGATTTCTCTTATTACAAGTAACCAAAAACCATGTGTGAATCCGCACTCCCCAATTTGCAAGATGGTAAGCAAAGCAAACCCGGTGCCTTCCACAAAAATTCTCCTGATGTTCAACCTTTTTTCCCAGTTTTCCCCCCAGAACAATTAAGGATAATTGTTTGTATTAATATTAATATATTAATGGATGGTTATATTGCCTTGAGCTGGGCTATTACACACATAAAGCAAACAATGCCGTCTTCTCTACATGGCCTCCCAAAACATCAGTCCTGCAGCCAAAAAGCTTGCAATAGAAATAATTCAGAAAGATGCTGACAGAAGACACAGTAAGCAAGAAAAAATAAGGTTTTCCCAGCAGATAGGCTGGATAGAGAGGACTGGCTGACGTCTTACAGACTACAGTTATGAGCTGTGCTTTTAAGTCAGCCATAGCCATAGCCATAGCCACAAACTGTCTACACCCATCTGCTTCAAGACACAGCTCTACCAATAAAACCAGAGAGTTTTGGCCAGTCTAATCAGTGGTTCTACTGACTTTAATAGAGTTACTGTCACTTCTAATGTGCTGTGATCGTTAAGACCTACCATAATACAGAATCTGTAGTCCTGCATATTTATGTGTTGGAAAAGGAAAATCAAAATCACTAGGTAATTGCAAGAGGTGTTGACTGTTACGTGCAATCAGAAAGCAGAATCACGTTGGTTGTCTATCTGAGAGCTTCTGTGAAATTCACTGAGCTTCATTCACATTGAACAGGATGGAGTTTGCAACTGCTCATACCAGCATACAACTGGGATCACACTTTAGCTTCTCAGCAGCTGGTGCAACACGTAAAGAAACACCAGTCACTATGCAAACGTCTATTTCTCTGCATGTTTTAGACCCTGCTAGTGGTAATGAAATCTATCTTCTTTTTCAACATGACACTGTGAAGACAACTCACTGCTTGGAATATATTCCTTTTAAATTAGAAAAAATAATCAGAAAAAAACAGGTTTGATTAACTAAAAAAAAAAAGGGGGGAAAAAACCCCACCTTTTTTATTGGGTTGGTGACAGCTGACACAAAATCCTATGTGGTAAAAAGGAAAGCCAGAAATAATGATAGTGTAACATCAGCCCTTGTGAATAATTCATGGGGTACAATTTCATGTTATTTTAAACGGTGCTGTTTCTCTCTCTGATAAGCAATAATTTTATGCTCTTCCTTTGCCTTTTTTAACAAATCAGTCAAAAGGATTGTCTATTGTTATCTGCAAAAAAGTGTATTTGGAATAATTTTCAAGGCAGCTTAATAGAGTTCTGATCACAGAGGAGGTTTGTGGTTTTGTTTTTTTGGTTTTTTTTTTTTAATACCCTCTACTCTGAGTAAGTTCAGGTTTCTGTTTCAGGTTTGTTTAGGGAAGCAAAATTTCTTGACGCTACATAGCACTGACAAGTCCCACATTATTTTCTCTTATCTTCTTCCCTAGTAGTTCTGCCACATCCTTAGAATGGTTTTAACTTTGCAATAAGAGATAGTCTAGGCGTGAAAGGGCAGTGATGCTGGGAAAGCTGCCTGTGAGGACATGCTGTGGGCAGTCTTGCACCCCTGCAGAGCCCTGCGAGGGACTGCACTGCCAGGCAGTGGGCAATGCCCCATGCAAAATGCTACTGCAAAAGAGGTGAAGAGCTCTTTTCCCCATCTCCTCCCTGAGAGAAAGCAAGGAAAGGCCACGTTTCTCTGAAAAGAAGTTGAAAATATTTTCCCTGTTTGTTAATGCTCGCACAGATGTAGGTCTATGATTAGAAGTGAGGGATATGTTTAACCAGGTCTATCAGTCCATTTGCCCCGTAGCTTGATGATGTATCTATAACCCAAGCAACTCTTTTCTGAGGTTTCAAGGGGTGTGAAATCAAGATGCACATGCAAGGAGGGAGCTGAGGATCAAGGGACTGGGGTGTGTAGCATGGTGTACCCTGCCCTTCAGTTTCAATGTAGAATATGCACTCCTGACACAGGCAGCTCTGCGTGGACAACAAAGCCACACTCGTGACTGAAAAAAAAAAAAAAAAGGGAATATGTAGCCATAAATGAAGAACTGTGTACAGCAGGCATGATTAACATATGCATATAGCTATTAACAGTATGCATTTATCTGCCAGCCATAAAGACTCTGCTGCAACTCCATTTTTTCTCTCCATTTTCTACTGTACCAGTGGTGGTGATTGTGATAATCTCAGTGACAAATGGGAACCTGGCACTTCAGTGAGCACCCCAGCTGTATCCCATAGCTCACAACTGAGTGTCCCGAGAAGAAGCCCTGAGGGAGGTGGGAGCAGCTGATGGGAAAAAGTGTCTGACAAAAAAAACTGGGAAGGAAGAAGCATGTTAAGGGCTTATGAAATGTAGCAGCAGGAGTCTGAAAAAAAGGCAATTGCATAGGTAGCAAATATCGGGAGTGAAGAAGTGGCTGGCAGTGAGGTTAGAGATATTTTGGGGTATAAATGAAATGTAGTCTTTGAAAAACTGGAGTTGTGCAGGGTTTTCTTTTCCTGACGTCAAACTGTGAGATATGTGAAAGTGAATATATTGTATTTCTGTGAAAAGAGAGGGTGCAGAGGGAGCCTCTGAGACCCTCGTATTGTCTTCCTTTATTAATGTGTTGGGTAATCCTGCCCCGAAGGCACTGCCTGGGGAAGGTCATTCTCTGCAGTGCTCTTCATCTCTGTCAGTGAATGGGCAGGGACAGAGGAGCAGTCCTCTCTGTTGTGACCTCTGATCCCTCTGTGCTGGAAACAAGAGCCAGGGTATTGTCTGAGAGCAGCCGTGGTGCTCCTTTCTCAGCCAGGCACAGTAAACTTCCCCCAATACCATGGGGTGTGGGTTTGAGAACAAAAACCAAATTCATTTCCTTCGGAAGAAAAATCCCTCTCTGATACAAGCCAGTTTTGAACTGCTCAATCACATCTTCAGATACCTGAAAAAGGACTGTTGCACTAATCAGTTTAGCAAGATCTATGCAGGACTTTCCAGTAACCCTCATTCACAAGGAGGATTTCCCAGCCCACAAATGAATGGACAGGAGGTTGCCAAAGTGGAGTTGAATCAGAAAAAAGGGACAAAACTGCTGAGGGTATGACTCAGCAGGAAAGAGTACAAAAATTAAATATGTAAATCTTTGGTAAACAACACCTATGAATGTGGTACAAGTTCTTCCAAGTGTCTGAAGGGTGCAAAGCCCAAGAAGGGAGATGGGTACTAAATTTAGAGCAGTACAACTGAGGACCTGGCATGGCACCGCAGAAAATGAAAGACAGGCTGAATAACTGGTGAGAATTATTAACAATGAGATCCATTAGACTAGAATGGTCTCCCAAGGTAGTGTTGAATGCCCCATTGCTAATTGATTCATTTAAATCTAGACTGGAAAAAGCACTGGGGAATGTACCATGGGGAACAATGTTATGCTTGCAGGGAAATGGACTGAATGACTTAGCGGTCTTTCCCAGTTCTAATTTCTATGGTCCATTTCCCTCCTCCCCTTAGTGGATGGAAAAGATGAAATCCCATCAGCTTTGCTTCTGAGGAGTATGGAAGGAGACAGTGCTGTGTTTGCAAGCGCCGGTTCCCTTTGCCTTCCCTTCCTTTCTGAAGCAAGAGGAGGGACAGTCAGCCCAGGCCCTTGGATGGTTCTTTCCCATACTAAATCCATGAGGATTTTTTTTTTCCACTTAAATTGATAGTGGTAGTATCAAAGTTATTTGAGCATCCTTTCCCTTCATGTGAGTTTGAACACTGCTTTTCTCCTGAGACAAAGAGCTGTATGTGGGCTTACTGGTAAATCTTAGTTTTAAAACAGGACTAAACTGCGCTTTTCCTGCCTGGTCCTGAGTGCAGATGTCTGTATTTCTCTAATAAATGCTGTGCCACTGATAAGTGAGCATTAAGTAAATTGACAGTCTTATATGCTGGTGAGATCCTTAATTACAGTGAGAAAGGATGAAATCCTGAATGTAGATTTTGCCATATAAGTAGAGGACAAACTTATTCTTAATTTTCTTTTTTTCTTTTCTTGTGTACTTGCCTTTAAAAGATTACTTCCTATGTGTTTTACTAGATCAGTAAAGTAAAAACAATGGTTGATGTCACTAAGCCTTTATTCACCTAAGAAACTTCTGGTTTTAGGGTGAGATGCACTCTTTGTATTGAGACTAGGACAATTTCCAGTTTGGCTTATCACAGGGGAGAATGAAAGTCTGAACTTTCCAGCTCCTTGCTTCACACACTTAGGGATAGAAACATTCCCATGTTTTATGTTAATTATTATACCCATTCTTGTGGCCAATGCAATTATATGTGACACGGAGCCAGGGCCTCGCTTGCATCCAGGTTTTGAGAGATGCCAATTGCTATTTCAATTAGAAATATTATTTAAACAGCAAGAACCAAAAGCTATGTCGAAAGACAGTAAATGGTCTGGGATAAAAGGCTCAGTGTCTGAGAAGAGCTAGCTGCTCTGAAATGGAAACCAGAACAACCAGCAGGCACGGTGGGGAAGGTGTTTGCTGCTGGAGCTGCCCTGAAGGCATCAGGAAGATGTGCTGGAGACACCTACAGCTGGTGCAGCAGGTGGAAAATGGGGGCTCAATTCCCTTCCCAAGTTGGGTCATTCTCCCATGGGAGTGCCTAAAACTGCTGGTATAAGAGGGATGTTTTCCACTCTTCTTGCTGAACCTGTGCTACCAAACAGCTAAAAGGACAGAGTTAGGTTCGACAATAACAGCAAGGAGGGGCTGTGTGATGTGCTGGTTGGGGTGCTCACCTCCAGAAGTGAAGCCCTTGTTCTGTACTTACTCCCAGCTGCTGCACGCATTTTGTCACATTTAGTGTAAAATATACAATTTGACCTGGAAAGATGACCTTGAACCTGTTTTTCCCTACTCTGTGAGAGGCTGCTGGGCTGTGTGTCCCATCTCATATTTTCTGTTTCTAAGTAAAGTATCTTCAACTATTTTCTGTTCCATAGCACCGATTTAACACAAAGGAGCAATATTGCTCTTGTAGGGGGAGTACTTGCAGTGGCACGCCTGAGCCCGTATTTAAAAAAAAATGATGAACCTGGTGGAGCCACAGTTTTAACTGCAAAACCTCAGATGTCATTTGAGCTGAAATTTAGAAAACAAAATCTGTTGGGCTGCAGGAATCCTAGTCTGCCCATTATAGATTCACATTACAAAATCCAGGAATAGAGTGGTGGCTGTGGAAAAGGGATGCTTTCATAAAGTTCAGAATTATTGAGAGAGAATCTGAAGATTATTGGTTTAAGGTTTATAAACAGAGAAAAACAGATTTCTGAGAAAGAGTGACATATATGGTTACTAAATACATATCTATTTATCTATTTTAAAATATTTTGAGAAAACCTGTCATCTGCTGGTGATGTGTCAACCTGGACACATGTAAGAAAAGGATAATGTTTCCAAAAATATCAAATGACTTTGTGACATGTCCTTAAGAGCATCAGGCAACAGAAGATAAAGAGACCTCATTAGATTTTCAAAAGCATGTCAGCAGTTTGGGCACCCAATTTCAATTTCAGAAATTTAAGTCTCATTGAAACACTGAGTCTCACCGGGACCAGGCTTTTAGCATCTGTCTAACTATGCAAATGGGACTGGAAAGCCTAAATTACTCCTGTGACTCTCTTCTTGAAGGGATCTGCCCTGGGCACTAATCTGTAAATTATTCACACTTCCTCCAACTGGTCTGCCTACTTGAATCCAGCCTGGGACGGAACAGATTGATACTCTACGCAAGGCCTGAATTTTCTACTGTATTTTACTACTTTACAACTTCCCTTTTTAAGCTAAGGATCAGAAATCAATTTGCCATCAATATTCCTGATTGTACTTTAGACGTCAGGCTTTATGAGTCTTAATATGACTGTAAAGATCCATGGAGACATATTGTCAACTTTACTTTTTTCTGTTATTCCACTTAGCAATGATTAAGATCCGTTCCATGAGATATGGATGATAATTTCCCATCTTTTATCACAGCATGAAATTGCTATTTAGGGCTGCTTTGTCCAGTTCATCTTTATTTCATACAAGATAACTGAGAAGACCTCCTAGTTTGCTTTTAACATCAAAATGATTGTCAGCCTAAAAAAAAAAAGATAGAAGAAGAGAGAAAATTGAAGTGAGAAATCAACTCATAACCTTTTTCTGTGAATGCCATGCTCCTGTGAAAAGGACTGAACTTTCTTAATGCTTCATTTTTAACAGAAAGCATGACAAAGAGTTCCTATCAGTATTTAAACTGCTAAGATTTGTCAAACACGAATGGGAAAATAGTGTTTAAATAGCAGTCTCATTTTGTCCGTAATGATTATGCGAGGGTTTTTTTTCAAAGAGGACCTCAGCAATAATAGATCATCTCTGCACTGAGTGACGGGAATTCTTTACTGTGTCCAGTGATTTCAGGTAGAGCACAAATGTATGCCCATATCTGTTCAGAGCTGGCAAAGGCAAACTCTGCCTGTGGTGCAAATAAACAGTGTGAATGCCGGCATCCTTCAGATCACAGTGCTTGGTGCGCAGCTCACACCTTCACCTCCCACCCCACACTGCCCTGCCCTGGGGCTTCCTACCTCCCAGCTCCAGAGGCCAGGCAGCACTGTCCACGCTCTCTCCTTGATGACCCATGCACTGGTAAAGCCGGCTGCCCTGCCCCGTCACCCATGGTGGGACCATGCTCTTCCCCGAGCCCTGCACGAGCTGCTTGCTCACCAGCAGCTGCACAGCCTCTTGTCATCCGATAATCTGTGACTGTGCATCAGGGTGGAGGTACATGAGAGTGTTGTGGTTTCACATTTGTTGCCCTGTGTGAGAAAAAATTAGCTTGCTTGACCTTGATTTTTTCCAACTGTGTCAATTGGCATATTATTATTATTATCATTACTGTTATTATTATTATTAATAACAACAACAGTAATAACAGCAACAATGACAATAATAATAACAACAATAAATTATTTCTCCCTGCAAACTTTTTAGTAAAAAGGTTCAGCAGACCAGTTGGTCAAAATAAGATGTCCAAATTGCACGTGAGACACAGAGTCACATAGGAAGAGGGGGAGCTGGTAGGTTGCCTCAGTCTGCGACAGCAAGAAACAGTATGTCCAGCTATTGGTGTTGAACACCCTGGAGTGAAATATTGGTTGATCCTGGCCAACAGACAAACATCCACCCAGCCTCTCGCTCACTCCCTTCTCCTGTGGAATCAGGAGAAAACGGCAATAAGGCAAGAAGACTCCTGGATTGAGAGAATGACAATTTGTGGTCGCTTGGCAAGCAAATGCTATCCCTCCTCCTTCTTTCCCTGAACTTTTATTGCTGAGGACAATGTCATATGACATGGAATATCCCCTTCATCAGCTGGGGACAACTGTCCTGGCTACACCCCTTACCAGCCTCTTACCCAACCCCAGCCTACTCGCTGGGGGTGGGGATGGGAGAGAGAAGGTAGGTTTTGACACTTTGCAAGCACTGTCCAGCAATAGCCAAAACATTGGCATTATCAACTGTGTTTTACCAACAAATGCAATACACTATGAGGAAAGTTAACCCCATGCATCACATGCCTGGATATGCATGTTCTGAGGTGATGGTTTGTCTTTCAAATGATGTTATCTGGACTGTCTTTTCCACAGGAGAACTGATTTTCTTAATTTACCATATGTGAACCCATCATATCTTCAGAGAAGTCAGAACTACTGTGAATAATCAGTATGCAATAACACTTAACTTCTCATTAATACTATGCTGCGATAATAAGTGTACTTACTGATCTCCTTGAAGATATTCTATGGGAATATGATTTTCTATACATGGAAGATTTGAATGCAATGTCTTACTTGTTAAACAATTTTTCCTAGGGTCAATCAAACAATTTTTGATAGAACAATCTTCTCTGAAATTGTTTCAACAAAATTAGAATGTGTTAGAGGACTGGTAGATTTCAAATACATTATAACTGGAGAACTGTTAAATAATTTACTTCAACTATTCCGTCTTTTGAAACAGTTCAAGAATGCTATGTTATGTTGTTTTAATTATTATTATAATCTTTAATTATTATATCAGATAAGATCACATTAGCTGGCATCTAGTGTGATAATTTGCTCCTAACTAGGCAGATTTTTTCAAGGTTATCTTGATGTCTACTAATCAAATGTTTTGGAAAATTACTTTCACAAAAATACAGAGATTTTAACTTGTCATCCACAGTTCAGAGCAAAACATATCTAAATACACTGGACTGCCTGTTTTTCTGACTACCAATTTATTACTGTGGAACATTCACAGTCAGTCAATAGCACAATTTTCTATGGTTTTTTTTCCTCATACTTTGAAATTTGCCCTAGGTGCTACATCATAAGTCAATTACAGTGCCCAAATGTAACTCTCTTTGGTTTCCCTCGGAAACTGAAGTAGCAGAAAAAAATGTCAGAGTTCAGGAAAAGAAAACCAATCTAGCACACTTCTTGTTTGTCTGTAGAGATTTTGTATTATCTTAACAGCAGTTATCACAGAATCACATTGTGCTTTTTACCAGCTTTGTCTGAGAATTGTACAAGCACAGATACATCTGTTTCAAGTTGGGATGACACTAAATTGAAATGAATGTAAAAAAGAATTAATTTTTGTCTGTTATGGGTGTGTATGGTACCAAATGCAACAAGACATTACCAGATTTGGTTTTGTTGATGTCATTAGTAAATTGTTTGCAGAGATCTAAGGGTTTTTCTGCCAAGTTTTATGTTAAAAACACAGGAAATTGTACTTATTTGAGTGTTTGATGTGGAAAACCTGTCTGTGCCATCTTTGAACAGTAGGTCAAGATCCTTGCTACTTCTGGGAATGATGGTGGGGAACAGACAACAAATCTACAACTTTAGTACAAAAAGTAATGACACAAATGGCAAATGGTCTGTCTTGCTGTCATTGGCAGACATTCTTGTGCTGAAAAGAACTCAAATCTTCCTGAAAAATGTACCAAGATAAGGCTGTTTCTAACTTTGCATCTTCTGTGAATCACTTCATATATGTGAGTTTCTTTCTAGGCTCCACAAACCCAGTAAGATACTGACAGATTGGATGGCTGGCAGATTGAAGGAATTAATAAAAGGGAATTCAGAATTAAAAGAGAAGCCTTGAGGGAAATGGTTTGTGAACATAAGTAAAATTATAATTTGTCTTAACGCTGACTAAGATGAAATATGAAATACAAATGTGTAAAATTCCACTAAAGGCATGGAACTCATAAAAAAATAAAACAAAACAAAACAAAACAGCAGGAGGACACTTTCTTCCTTTCCCCAAAGAAGAAACACAGACAGCCCCAACTACCCAACAAGGCTAGCAGGGGTCTGCAGGTGCCCCTTCCCTCCCCTAGGACTGCATGCACTCAGCAGCCACAGTTTTCTAACTTATGACTCCTTCAGGTGATTTCTCTTCCTATATTGTGTGAGGCTTTAAAATGCTTCTTTGGTCATATAGCAATGAGGCTGCATTGGCTCCATAATGCTTTTTAAAGCAGGTCTAGACCTGGGCTAAAGAATGCGGGAGTACTGCCTGGGCAAGATAGAATGGGTTGAAATTCTTACAGGCAAAATAAACACTGAGTGTAAGAAAACTGAACAGGGTCACTGAGCTGGGTACAGCCTCCCTTCAAAAAGTGGTTAAAACAACAACTTTCGGCTCCTGCAATGTAGGTTCTTATAAAAGACATATTTAAACATTCTTCTTTGTGGTCCTGCTTGGAAAGAGCTCCTCTAAATAAGTTACTGCATTTTGTTTAAATCTGATGAGTGTCACAGTTGTCTGGCTATGACAAGGCAGCTGGAATGCTGAGTCTAGTGTGCATTTTCCCCATTCCAAATCAATCACACTCTCCCTTTTATTTTTCTTTGTACTAAGTCTCCTGTGGTCTATAGGACTTATAAACTATGTTTTGTGTTTTTACAACACTCTGTCTGTGCAGCACTTTAAAACTGGAAGACTTATCCGTTATTCCAGATCCTAAAGCAATGTAAAAAATACCTAACCAAAGCAGATAAGGCAAAATTATAACAAATTTCACTGAGAGGCAGTTCAGTTTCAACCAGAGGTCTAAAAGACTTTTAGGTCAACTTCTCTACTTCTAATTTCAGGAGAGGATTGCTTACTCTTTTTACACCAGAAAGGAGGAGACTAAGTTACTCTGCACAGAACTCTTAGCTGTATTTAGGTTCTGTGGTTGGAAAAGATCCAGCAGATAATCCTGTCTCCATCCTGCTGCCTTGCAATATTCACAACTGTCCCTACTGATCTAGCTAATGTGATTGTTGAAAGGAAGGAGTAAGACAAACCTGGATGAATTATACATGACTTTCCCCTCTGAGCTTATCCTCTCATTTCTAAACTCAATCCACTGCTCCACGTGTCTGAGTGAGAATGAAGTTTATGGCAGCATCTCCACTGCTGACATCCTCATAAATACTGAGGTGCCCGAACTGAGGTATGCTCACAAAGAAAGAAAGACCATCTGTGCAACAGTTTTATCAATGGGCTAAAGTTTTCTGTACAGTATGTGTCTACCAGTCAAGTCTTAACAGAAGTGAGTATCAGGTTTTGGCCCTGATGATAAATGTATTTCCCATGGTTAGAGAAAAGAAAAATTAAAACTACATATGTTCGGGGTTTGTTTCTTTTGAAGGGAAAGGAAATGGGCTGAGATTTGCTTTTGTTGTCAGTCTAAAACAAGGTTTATGGCAGCCTTGTACAACAAGAACTTGGTGTCTCCAGATCTAAAAAAGCAATTAATAACCAAACTTTTTATTGATAACTAAAACCCACCAGCTATTAGGAAACGCAAAATCAGAAAGGTCTGTATTTTGTCCTGTAAGCAAAGCAGTGTAGAGACATATTTATGAATAAATCTTTACCTCTGTTGCCAATATTTTTTGTGTGAAGTTGCTTGATGTGTAAATATTTAATGCTTCTTTTCTCTGCGTTACTATTTATTTTTCTGTGTGGAAGTAAAGGTATCCTTCAATACTGTGGACCAGCTAAATAATGTATTACTTAGTCATCAAAAATTCCAGAGGGAAATAAATGAGAGGATATCTTACCTTTGGTCATCACAATGCCTGCAAGAGTTTTGTGGCGTGCATGCATGGAAGTGAAATTGTCTGTCAGCTCCTGGAACTTCTGTGCAACCATTTGGTATACAGAGTCGGCAAAATCCTGAAAGACACAGTTAGAAAGAATATTTTCACTTCTTTGATCGAGGAACCTGGGCGTTTCTGCAAATTAGTCACCTGCTGTCAGCTGCTGAGAGGTCCCTTTTAGAATTAGACACCACCTCCCTGAGCAAAGATAAAAGGAGTATCTCTCTGTCGACTACCCACATCACCCTCAGAAATGGCCAAATGAATGGAATTAGAGACCTGTATTGACTAGGATTAGTGGTAAAGGGAGAAGTTTTCAAGGCTGACTTTTTTTCAGCCTCCTAGGTATTGGTCCAGGAATATTTCACAGGAAATTTGTTGGTCCTTAAAGCAATTTATTGTAGTGAGCTGCAGAGGTGGACGCGTGTCCCACCAAACCACTTATTTCCATGAGCTCACTGAAAATTTCCATTAGTCCACTTTACCTGAGCCGAGGCCCAGGTTTTAGGTAAAGAACACCTACTTCTGCATTCAAGGTGAGCTTTTAGTGACTCACAGCTACTGAGGCAAAACTATCAGCTGAGAAATCCGGGCTGCATTTAATACTTTCAGAGGAGTACATGGTCTGCCTTGCCTCCCCCTCAACAACCATTAGGAGGAAGGGAAGGGTAGCCTCTGTGTGCGCATCCTACCAAAGATGTTGCTTGCACGGGTTCACTGGTGTGCGGTAGTGTTGGGGGACTGGTCTGCCAGGTCCCCTCCTGAGCATGGCAGCTTTGTTGAGAGGTCAAATTTTCCTATGGACTGGGCTCTAGAGACTGTGTGGTCTGAACCCTCATGTCTGAGTGAGTCCAGTCACCAGGGAGAGCCTTGGGAAGCCAGTTAACTGAATCCAAGCAGGGCAAAAGGTCTGAAAAGTGAATTCTATGGACTGCATATGGATGAATGTGAATTTAAATCAGCTCTGGTGCTCCTGAGAACACCACTACTTGGACCATTCCCCTGATGCAATGTTTAGTATCTTTTAATTTACTTAATCTCTGCACTTTGTTTGGCATAGAGCCTTCGAAGCTCTACACATTAGAGAGAAGTCAGAGGAACACTCTGTGAGCATGAGTTGTTCTTAAAGTGTTTTGCAAGTCAGAACACAAAAAAAGTAAGATCCAAAGGTTTATTATTTTAAATTTTTTTTAGCTGTATGATTTCTTGTAGGAAACTAAGCTGTACCTAAAAATATTTTCAGGAGCAGTTCCTGGGGGCTGGAGCTTATTCTGGGGTGCTGACAGACCTCCTGACATCCTGTATTCTAGTTAGCCCTGAGTGATCTCACATTTGTTAGGAAAAGAAGCTCAACTAAGCAACAATTCCAGTTTTTCTCCTGGTGTTGGGCTAAGCTACCTGGGGGAGGTCATAGATTCATAGAATCCTTTAGGCTGGAAAAAACCTTTAAGATCAAATCTAACTGTAAACCCAGGACTGCCAAGTCCATCACTAGACCATGCAGATAAGTACCACAACTGCAGTTTTTTAAACACTTCCAGGGACGATGATTCCACCACTTCCTTGGAAGCCTGTTCCAATGCTTGACCACCCTTGCAGTGAAGATTTTTTCCCCTGATATCCAGTTTAAATGTCCCCTGGTGTTACCTTGAAGCAGTTTCCTCTTGTCCTGTCGCTAGTTATCTGGGAGAAGAGACCGACCCCACCTGCCTACAGCCTCCTGTCAGGGAGTTGTAGACAGCGATAAGATCCCCCTTGAGTCTTCTCTTCTCCAGATTAAATACCCCAGTTCCCTCAAGCTGCTCCTCATAAGACTTGTGCGCCAGCCCCCCCCCAGGTGGTGATAAAACAGGCCCCCTTGATTTCACCTGGTTTCTTTAAGTGGGTTCATGGCACACATGGAGGAAAGGCTGAGTCTGATGTTCAGCTTCCCTCACCCTGAAAGATCCACAGCCATGCAGAAGTAAGGAAATGTATTTAAAAAGATCATATCCATTCTTTTTCTCCCAAAACTCTTAATGGTGATGAAAACATGTTGGTGAAAACACAGTGTTTTAAACTGGGAGAACACAGAGCTATTTTTCAGAGGAAAGCAGCTTCTAATTCACAAATATTATCAGTAATACTACTGCCACTGAAGGCCTCTGCAGGCTGTACACCATATGTTTCTACAGTTTGTTGCAGAAAGTCAGCGTTATTTTTAAACATTATTATAGCAAATATAAAAAATCTAATTAAATAAAACATAACAGCAGTTAGGCAACCCCCTTTTCATAAAACCTGGAATATTTTTCCTATGTACAATCCTTGTAAGTGATTGTAATTTGCTTGGCTATATAGAGGATAGGATTTCTTTGACATGATAATTTTTGTTTTACTAAATGCAGCTGTCCAATGTATTGCTCTAGGAACAGACCATTTGCCCAAAAAGACAGTTTAATATAACATGGAATAAAATATGCTGGCTTGTTGCAAAAGAAGGAAAGAAGCATATAAACAGTTTCGGGGAGATGCATGCAAAATTCTATGTTAGAATTAGATGAAAACTAAGAAAAATTATCAAGAGCAGTTTGACAGTTCCTATATGGAATTTCACTTTGACTGCATTTATACCTCTTCTAATCTAATTGTCCACAGCCACCATGTGAGCAAGGTATTGCTCATACAGCACTTCTGAAGGATGAATTTTGGGTCAATTCTCATTTGTCAAGCATCAAGGCACCCTTGTGATATAAATGCAATTATAGTTGCTTTACAGATGAATGAGTGAAGGCACTAAAAGGGGCGAGGGACTGGTCCAAGGGAATAGCATGGAGCCGGGACAGCCAGGTGTTCTGATTTCCTGATGCTCCGATTAAGTGCTCAGCACTGGAACACTGCCTGTCTTTCATAATATGAAAGTTTAGAAACAAACTTGTTTTCCCTACTGAAGAGTGACTTCATCCATAATGGAAAACTGAAGTGTACTTGCAGGACTGATATAACTGGGCCCCATATGGTGGATTGAAAATCTGATCAGCTTTATTTAGACTAGGAAAAAAAAAAGAAAAAAGAAGTGTATCTCAATAAAACTATCTACACCAACATTTAAAAAAAGAATCCAATAATAAATTTCATCTCCTGCAGTATTGCAGTCCAATTCCATGCCTGCATTTCTAGCATACCCTCCAAATCTGTATCCCAGGGCATTTTGTGCTCATTAAGAGTTAATTAGCTTAGAGGCACATACAATTCCTAAAAGAATAATTTTAAAAATGCTAAATAGAACAAATAACTTTTAACTTTGGATTTAGAAATCCCCACAGTCAGAGCTTTCTTTACTTCATTTGGCAGTAAGTTCCAAAGTCAGAGAGCAAAGAGACTCACTAAAGGCAAAATAACGACATGACTTCAGATAACATTTAGGGACGATAAGGAATTCGGCATTTGCTGATCTCAAGGAGTGACCTGGGACATTAAAGAATAGCAAATCCATTAAATGTGAAGCCTCTTAGCTAAAATAAGTCAGGCGAAGATTTTCTGTCTTGAATTCGTTGCCTAAAAGGATGCCAGCGAAATTAATAGAAGTGAAAGAGTAACATACATGAATATGTGTAGGATGCAGGAAAACCAACCAGAATCATACTGTCTAACCTGAGGGTCATTTGCAGGCTATCGTATGACCCTAAGTTTCCAAATGGATATTTCAAAGTAAAAGGGAAAGGAGGAGAAAGAGCAGTCTATTTTTGCAGATGCAGAAAAATAAGAAGTCCAAGAGATGCATGGGTCAGCCCTGTAAGAAATTTGGTACCCCGAGGACTGATCTGTGTAGTGCAGTATCGATTTCAGGGCCTTGAATACTGTGGCCCTGAAGGCTGGCCCTGTGGCAGAGCTGGCTATAGTGTTAACATTCCTGAGCTATACCCATATGCTACAACAGGTGTAGCAGCACACTGCCTTCCCCTCAGACGCACACCAGCGCAGCTATTTGGCCTGACCCAGTCACGTGCAATGAAATCAGTAACAGCATTTCTGCCTATTTAGAGCCTTTGAGCTTTTAGACTGCTTCTCAATGTTTCTATGAAACCAAAACTGGTTACACACATATCTAATGCATACAGGACAAATACGGAGGAGATAAGAGCAGGCACATCTACCACTGCCCAGTTTAAAATCAGAGATTTCATTCCAGAGGTTGTCTTGCTTTAAACAATAATCCTAGGCTACTAAAAGTTAGATAACCAGATGATCATTCCTGATAGGATATAAACTGGAAAAATCCAGCTATTGATGACTATTGTGAGCCTGATTGAACTTCTAAGATACAGGCTAGACTATGTTATCTTCCATCAGAAATAACTTAAAAACCATACACAAAAGGAACCATTCTTTTTTTATTCTCTGCTATCAAAACAATTAATCTCAGAGAAAAGTTGTATTTGGTGATACCACAGTCCCTACTGCCAGATATGAATGAAAATAAAAGTCTACATCTGGCGTAAGTACAAGAGCCAAATATGTCTTGGCAGCTTCTGAACTATCAGGTTAGTAGTAGAAAAAGGGAAAATTTCAGAAGACTGAGGGGGAAAAGAAAAGTAGAAACTTTCCTTGTGAAAGACATTTGGTGCAATTAGTAGAGGTGCATGCAATTGCACTGATCACATAATGGCAGAGAAATGGCAGCTTGGGGCAGGGGGACAGGACAGAAGAAAGTAAAGATACAGACAGTCAGAACACTGAGAATTTTTACCAAGGCACATGGGAGAATAAATGATCAAATACCACTTTAGTTTCGGACCTAGGAAGGACTTTTGCTTAGGGGGTTAACTTGGAAAACGGGGATCTGCCACAAAATGCCACTGAGGCCAGAGGAAGCGTGCCTGACTCTAAGGCGTTCCACGTAAGGCTCAAGCAGCAAGGGTGGGAGCTCAGGCATGCCCATGCCCCAGCCAGGCAGGATGAGTTCAGCCATACTGGCTTTGGGGGTGTGTTTGGGGGAAAAAAACCATGACTCTAGGGAAGAACTGACCTCATGGGTGCTGCATTTCTTTCAGATCCCCTGCTTTGGTTTGCCTGCTATCAAAGTCTTACGTTTCCTAGGCCCTCACATAGATTGTTCTGTATTTGTCTCCAAAGCAATATCTTTGAGATCAAAACTTTGCTCAGTCTTGATAACACGGGGAGTGATGTGAGTAAGGCAAACAAGACTGCTAGGCTGGCACTGAGGGGCAAATCTACTTGCGGTTACACTCCAACCATGCCCATGACCTAAATGCCTACTCTGGTGGAAGCAACAGTTGCTTGGTCAGGCGCCTGGCAGAAGAAAGAAAACCTATTGCTAAACTGTTCATTGTGAAAAAAGACTGAGATCCTGAGGTACTTAATGAGCTATAATTTAACATACACAAGGAGGCTGAAAAAAGGAAAAATAGATGTCATTAGTATTAAAACTTCACTGTGTTGTCTGAAGTATTCATCTGGCCTTGATTACCATATCAAATTACTTGTGTTATTCACAAAGGAAAATCAAAGTTTAGATCATACCACTACACAACCAAAAACTTTTAGTCATTTCTTGGCACTAATATTTCAAATGGCATAAATAATTAAATGTGTTCAAGTTTGCAATGGGAGTCTTCAGGGTAAAACTGACATTCAACAGGAGTAGTAAGGATATTAAAATCAATAGATTATAAAGGAGAAAGCCTTTAGTAAACATTTTCTATTGAAATCCTGTCTTAGGGTTTATAAGGTTGAAATATCAAAAAGGTTAGATTTGCATATGGATGGGAAGAAATATTCTGCTATACAGATATCACCAAGGGCTCTGTTTCTCCTGTCTCCCAAGTAGTTTATTTTCCAGGAAATCACTGACATTTGGGGGTTAAATGTTGCACACAATGAATGAGGATCAGGTTGAATTAAGTTCACAACTCTCTTCACAGATAGAAGCAGATGCACACCTAGTTCTTTTTACTGGCCGAGGGGGAAACACGCACTCGTTGACAGTGGAAATTCGTATTTTTTCCTGCAGAGAATTCTCACTGTCTAAACAGGAGGGGAGGAAAACACAGCACAGAGAATATCAATCCTGAAGCGCTGCTCCTGGTCAGGGTGTGTAGCAAATTGCTACACAACACACTTTTTCCCAGGCTTGTAAATAAGTTTGCTGTAGCTAGCTGGAGATTCATCGCTAAGTGATTGTACCCTCGAGCCAATGAATTAGTCAGGCTCTTCCCAGGTACTACATCATCTTCAGGATGCAGCCTTGAGAAGAGAAATAGCTGAGGGTCGTGGGCTGCCCTCCACCATCAGTCTTCTAGCATCAATTTAACGCCAGGAGTTCCCCCAGCAGGGTGGAAAGGGCTGAATGAGGACCTGGAGGAATGGACAGGCAGGGATGACCTGTGGAAGGAGGGCAGCGGGTCATAGGCAGCGGGTTGTAGGCTAGGTTCATTCCTTGCCCTGTTTCCTGGCAGCTTCGGTGCAAACCGCTTGCTTTGCCATCAATCCCACTTCTCCTGAGGTAAACGGGGATGATTTTTACCCACCTCTCAAGAGAGCTGTGAGGCAAATGGTACTGATGCTGCTAAGACTCTCCAAGCAGGGTCATGCAAGGACTTCTGCAGCCAGACTGGAGGCTGCAGTCCACAGCCCCTCGTAACTCATCCTTCCTTCAGCATGCACAGGCATTTACAGAGTATTACTCAAAGAACAAGGCACTGCTAGGGAATTCATTGTGGTTCTTTCCTTGAGATGTGCAGTAATTATTTCACCCTGATCATAACTCCTACAGTATTGATCATTATGTCTGGTTTTGGCTTATCCCCCAAGGCCAGCGTATATGGGCTTTATTTTATCTTAGATGGACGTGGCTTTATTTTGTCTGGCTATTTGTTTTCATTTCAGCTGACCACGTTTATATATCCTGTGTACATCCTGATGCAGAGAGGTCTTCTCATTCATTCTTCTCAGAGGAGACTGGGCGCGTGCTGCAGAGGCAGCAGCTGGGTACACGTTCACACACTGAGCTTCTAATGAAAACTCCAATAACGCACTTCTGACACTGAATAGCCTCACGGTTTTCTTATCAAAATTGATGGGGAAGATCAACTGCCCCTACTGATTCAGCCATACGAATCGCTTTCACCAACCCCTCCCATCTGTTCATAGTCCTGTTACAAACGTTTTAGCTACATATGATGCTGAGCTACCACAATGAATTCCTGATTTCTATAATCATCCAACGGCCTGAATTTGCTCTGCGCTCATGAAGGCTCCTCAGTGGCTTGGCTGACCTCGCCTGACTTGGCCAACTCATTCGGACTGTGCAACGGGCTCCTGGGCTCAGAGCAATTATTTGCTGGCTACTTCCCTTTCCTCCCCTCACCCCGGCTGGAGGCTGATTGCTCTGCTAATTTCCCAGGCCCCACAAAACATATTTGCCTCTATGCTGTTGCTTGTATCATTACTGATCATTTACTAAACATCAGCACTGTGCTGGCTGCTGTATGAGGCAGACTTTGAAGATAGTCCCTGTGTGGCTGATGGAAGAATGACAAAATGCCCCGAAAACCCCTAGAATGGGAGTCAGAACAGAAAATTCTTTCTCCCACCCATTTATTTATTGAGTTTCCCAGTAAACCTTGGACTTTATGAAAATGACAGCCACCACCTGTGCTTGGGAGGACACAGCATGCATGGAGAAATTAAGATGAGACAGAGGTGGAATGGGAGGGTTAGGTAAGGTCCATCTTTGGTGGATCTCAGTACCTTTACACCTGGGAGGTTTCCCAATGACTTCTTTAGGTTTTAGATTCAACTTTGGATTCAAGTCTGTTCTAATGAAAGTGAGGTCTGCTAAAAAACCATTTTATCAGATTTTGATTAATTCTTCATATTTCCAGCATATGCTCCAGCAGCGATTAAAGGCTGCAGTAAGCTTCTCACTTGTGATGTTTCTTGAGGGGCTAAATGTAAGCTGAGAGTCCTTCAATCCATCTGAAACCTTTTTACTTAGGAACACAAAAGTCTCCCACTAAACTCTGTTTTGAATCTCCTCAATGATACTTTCAGTCATGACTGGGAACCAGGTACTGTGTCAATGTTCACAGAACTTTTCTTAAAATGTTGAATTTTTCCACACAAATACCAAGTTTGAAATGCGGTGTACGTCAAGTTTTATTGGGGCATTTGGGGAGGGAGGGAGGGACAAATTTAGAAACCGGTGGCTATGATGTGAGTTCTGGTATAATAAAAAAGCTTCTGAATTTTTGCATGAGTGCTACTATGTGATCCTGTAAATGAGATGAATCAATGTTAAATATCTCCAAAGAAATTTGTAGCAACAGTAGAAAGTACAAAGATCAACAGGAATTTATTCTACAAGCTCAGTGAAAAAAATTGGTCTGCTTTCTCAATATATCCCTTGACTACAGGGAATCAATCAAATGTAATATAATGTATCTTTTTATTTGTTTCAGAAACCCCTGGAGTGACTGAAAGAAAATAGAACACATAAAATAAGCATACTATTGAAAAAGGAAATGCTGTCAAGTTCAAATGCCCCAGCTCCTCCAAAAAGTATGGTTTTCTATTTAGTAGGAAAACATTTTGTTTGTAGGTTTAATTAGAATCTTTAAATTCACATTAGTGTGTTAACGTTAGGATGCTAACATATGAGCCCCTCTATTTGAGGTTGATTCATTGCTGTCTGCATTCATCTTGCTCTAAAAAGATGGTACCAATAAGTATCATTTCAATGAATTTAAAAGAAACAAGCTTTTTCCACCGACATGAACAGTTGTTCCCTAAAGGAGGCCATGCTAAGTTTCCAGCTTTGATTTTTCTGAGTACAGCTCTGCATTTATCGCTCCAGTAATGAAGAATGTCCATACCAATCTTGTAGAATCATTCTTGGAGTCAATACTGCACCTGCTAACAAACTCCAGAAAGGAGGGGCTGTTTGTTTGCCTTTTTTCTTTTCTTTTACTGATCCTTAACCCAAAAGCCGTCTTCCTACAGATGCACACATAAGGTTGGCTGCAAGTGCTGAATAATTCAAAACAATGAAGTAGTGTTTGCTTTGCAGCCTTGTGCCTGCTTTAGGACAAGCCTCAGGTGTCAAGCTGTCGTACACTACAGATATTAAATTAGCACGAATGGTTTTTCTTTAACTAGATAAAAGCTCTATAAAGCCACCAGTGCCTAGGAATGGCAAACACTGTAAAGAGGCTTTTATGCTCTCTATAAAAACCTAGATTTTAGATTCATATTATGAGCTGTCTCTCTTTAATAAAATCAATGCTTTATCTGAGAAATGTCCTTTCAGTTTTCTGTTTCCTGGCTTTATCTTTCTTAGGTGCATTAAAACGAATATCTTTTGGAAACTAACGGTGGTAAAGCCCTCATCACATACAATACTCTTGGCTGTTCGAGGTCCACTCTTCCCAAAGCCTAACCAGTTAGCAGCTCTTGGGTAAATGTTCAAAGCAGGGAGAGAACAGTGCTTGCTCAAATCCCTTGAGCATCACTTTGAAAATCTACGCCTGTGTGTTTATGGTTCTCATTAAGGGGCTGCGCTATTAAGAACCTTCCCCATCACACATATGCTTTGTTAGATAAAGCAGGGTGCAGGCAGTGTCCAAAACAAATTTAATCTATTCTGAACTGCTGATCCCAGCAAGGCACTGCACAATTCAGCTTTCTGAATCACTGCAGAGCAAGGCATATAATACACTGCATGGCAATTACTATACAGACATTGGAATTTTTCCTTTCTTGTTGTTAAAGATCTTGCTGTCATTTGCTGTAATGACTTGAAATCAATCTGTAACCTTGCTAACAACCCTTTCCTTGGCTGGGAGGGGTGGTAAGGCAATCTACATTTCATGTTACCTCACTCTTCTCTGGGCCTCTCCTCAAATGTGTAATTAGCAGGGACAGTTCTCATCATCTGTGATGGCTTTGTGCCAGGAGAGGCAGAACCATGATTGCGGTTGAATCCCCATTGCCACTCAGGCACCCAGCATAGCCATTGGGGACTGCTGTGTGGCTGGGGCCAAAGCTAAAACCAGTCCCTCCCTGACTTACTGTTCCTTACTGGACAAACACAAGTGATTGACATAACACTGCTGAAATGAAGAAAAAGTTTTATTGTTATATATCTGCCAATATAACCTGCATCTGAAGCTAAATATTCAGCATTACTCTTAGCCCATGCTCTAAACCCCAAATATCACTTCCCCATCACCCTCCCCTCCACCTCCGGTCAAGAAACACCTAACCAAGAGTCCACACCTAGAACCTGGGAATGGCCTTTTTTAAACCCTGTGACAACACTTTTGGGCAGATCCCATTGCTTCATCAGACTCGTCCTTAAGCAAGAGCCCAGGGAAGGACTGAGCATAAGGCCAGGAGGCTGTGGAGTGGTGCTCTCTGGGCTGTTCTCCACAGGATGACTCTCCCATAGGACCATACCTGTGAGAGGGGTGGAAAGAATCTGCCTACAGATATGTGCAATGTTACAGCTTTCACTTACAGCTCAGATTTCTTATGCCAAATGAAATCTAAGAAAACTTCCTCATCATGGAAAAGTTGCTTTTAGAAGACAAAGAGTAAATGGATAAACCCAGTAATTAAATTAAAAAATATTTCTATTTATTTAAGTACTCACACAAAAACCTCAAAGCAGTTTACCCTCAAATTGACCAAACCCTATAAAATTCATGTCAGATAGGAAATTATATTTATTCTTATATAACTGATGATCAAATAGATGAACTTTAATATTTGGTTTAGGTAAGTCAGTGCCAAAGACCAGAATGTGCAATTCTTCTTTTACAGAAAAAAAAAAAAAAAAAAAGGCATAATACTAATAGGAATAAATTTCTTTTATTAGCACACTGTACTTCTGGAAGGATACCTTAAAGGATCTCTATGGTGTCTGGCTTTGTACGTCTGTGCTCCTATTTACAGCCATGGAGTAAGAAAGATTCTCCCAAAATTCAAACAATTCCAGAGAAAAAAAGAGGAACAACCAGCTTCATACTCAGCTCTCAGAATATATAAAATTATGTCACTAAACTGTGTTTTTAAGGTAATCACTGGATATTAGCTCACTTGCGAAGATACACATAACCTAAAGGGCATTCCAATAAATTACTTTCAGCATCTTTCTCTCTCCTGTGTGACTCACAGGGCTCCTCAGTGAGGAGGAGCTGGCACACAAACCTTGAACTACCCTTTTCAGTCTACGAAACTGTCCTGCCAGAACCTGGTGCGGTCTCTCTGTGTGTAGCACATGAGGGCTACACAAAATTCTTGGACTCAAGAACGGACTAATATGGACAGCAAGGTAAAACATGCTGTTTGGAGCCCCTGAAAACAACAAAAGCAAAGAAGTGAAGGTTTTCAAGGCTGTCTGCTTTTGCACCTTTGTCTTCTTGTGTTTCTTCATTCCTTCTCCTCCTATGATTCTGTATTTAACCATTTCCCCCACTTCTTCTGTTAAGTAAATCTGTGCTTAGCCTCACAGAAGCATTGTCTAGGTGGTCTGGAAACCCAGACAAACTATTATTCAAATCGAAGTCTGTCCGGTTTCTGATAACACCAAAACTAATTTATTTTTTGTTTATACTCCACTACCTTTGACAAAGCTTCCTCTAGAGATTTATATCTCCATCCTTACTGCCTTCCAACTGTTTGTCAATTTTTTTGTTTTGCAACCGACAACAGAAAAAAAATATCTGACATCAACCTTGGAAGAGGTACTGAGTGCAGAAGTTTTTTTTTCAGACGTGATAAAATCTTGCCTAAAACCATGTCCAACCTTTTCAGTAGAAAGTCCAGATGGCTTTGCAGCCTGTACAACAGACTTTATTCACTGATGCTTCTCTAAGTGTCAGCAGGGTGTTGTCTTCCAGAACTAGTAAATGCGCAATGAAAGGCAGCTCGGAGGGGAGAAATAAACACAAACAAAAAGAACCCTCACATAAATCCCCTTGCCTCCCCCCAACATCAAATTAATCTGAGAATTTCTACATGCATCTGACTGAAAATTCCCCCTTGGTGGAGAAAGGCTTTGCAAACAACTGGAGGTGTAACGGATGGGGTAGCTGTTCAGGCAGCTCCAGGGTAAGCAGTGATTTATGCACTCACTGCTGGCTCTAGGTCGCCCCTGCCCGCATTGCAAATATTTCAACTACAGGATCAGGACCATTCCCAAGTCTGTATGTAGGCTTCAGCCTGCAGGATCCTCTAGTGCTGTTTTCACTATGGTCAAATTAGCACAAAGAAGAAATGGTAAGCCTGGCAGGAAGGCAGGCAGGGAAGGAGGTGGGTGAAGGCGCAGAGATTTGGGCCGAGTTTCTGCCCCTGTGCCTGGATCCCCTGCAGGCACATTTTGGTGAAGCTATGTGTGTAACTTCTTTGATATAGGTGAGGGTTAAATACTGTTTTACTTCAATTTATGGCCAAGGTCACCATGGGATTAGCACTGTCCTGCCCATCCCTCCACTCTGCATAGTGCCTGGCTTTAGACCTAGGCAATGTGGGAGGCTGAGCAGTAAAACAGCTCTGCTACAGCCAGCACTGGCCTTGCGGCTGTGCCGAGCCCCGATAGCAGCCAGGGCTTGCACTCAGCAACACGAGCATGGAAGGTGTCTGTCTGGTCTACACCAGGAGGAAAACTGCTCTCTTGGTACCACTTCTGAGTTCTCTAAAGGAATCAAGAAGAGGACAAAGCTCCAACCAGTATGAAGCTTAAGCAGCAATCACCATTTTAACCACCATGCATGTGATACTGGTGGTAGTGGTTAATACTGCAGCCACCTTGTTAGTATTCCCAATTCCATTAAAATTGTGTCGCTTTTCAGTTGGCAGCACTCTTGCTCCATGTCTGTGTAGAGTTTCTGCCAACATGGGTGTGCTCCAGGACCAGAGAGCCTTGGTACAACTGCAAGGCAAATAATAAATGATAACAACAGTGGGTAAATTCTCAGAAAAGAGGAAAAATAAAAGAATAGGAAAAATAAAAAGAAAAAAAAAAGAAAAGAAAAGGCATGGAAAAAAAGAAAAAATAAAAGTAAAAAAGAAAAGAAAGAAAAAAAGAAAAAAGGAAAGAAAAAAAAAGAGAAAAGGGAAAAAAATAAAGAAACCTGTTTTACACAAAGTCCTTCCAGCATGTCTCAGGTTTTGTTTCTTGTTGACACACTACTCTTGTTTTGAGTTGACAGCTGTGGTCCAGTCTTTGTCAGGTAATTAATCTGGGTAGTTCATTTTCACAGGTGAGTAGCAGGTTGGCACAGTCTCCTCTAGCATTGGTTTGTGGGTTTGTTTTTTTCTCTTTTCAGAGCAGCAGGGGTATGAAAGTGTGTGTGTGTGTGAACATGGGTACACAACACACTCTCAGACCTGGCCAGCCGTTTGTTCCTTCCTCATGGAAGAGTTATATGCTGCAGGTATAACTCTTGTGCTTTGCAGTGTGAATGGAAGGAAACCTCAGACAGGAATTTAAAAGCATCAGACTTGCTGTCATTGATTACAACTGACAAAACATTAAAAACCCCAAGTTCCTTTGCCAAGATTGAGCACTGCTGGTGTGACTCACACAACAACTTCTGTGTCTGTTTAGAAAAGAAACTGATTAAAAAAAAAAGAAAAAGAAATGGGGAGAGAGAGAAAGAAAAGCCGTCATATTTCTTGGTGGGGAAATGGCAGGTGATTTACTGCATTTTAACATTTGGTTAGTTGTGAAGTAATGCAGTAATAATAATAATATTTTGCCCATACAGCAGCGACAGCTAAAATGAGCACAATTTCTTTTTCGCAATGCAGACAATGCTCTGCAAGGTCACCAAGCTGGGAAACGTGATTCTATGGTTCTTGTGTCAAAGTGCCAAAATATCCTTTCACTGAAGCTGTATGCCTTCAAGCCATCCCTGAGCTCCACAGAACCACTTTCTTCTGTTTGATGGTTTCTCGCCACTTCCACACTGTGCCCCAAGATATCTGTCTTAACAAATGGCTGGGTGATACATGGCTGGGCAACACAATTGTACCTCAGCGTCTCTGTCCTCCACAGTCAAGACAAGCTTTCTCTATTTCTTCTTCCTTATATTTCTTCTTCCTTCTTCTTATAATCCAGTATGTTCTTAAAAACTAATCTGTGTATTAGTCTGTTTTATCTGTGTCCTGGGGTAGTCCACCCCTCTGCTCCCACAGGCAATCAAGTGGTTGTTCAGTTGAGACTGTGCTGTGAAAGGATGCTGTGTTACATCATACATTTTTGTCTCCTTGATTAGTCATACTAAAACGTACTTTGAGCCAAACAGCGTGGCGAGCTGTAGCATCTCTCTGTCAGGGATAACAAGCTTTAATCCCTAGGGGCAGGGTGCCCTGATGGAAAGCAGTGCAGTGGTGTCTAGGCAGTTGGTGGCACTCTTTGCCTTTTCTTGAATGTTTGGGGTTGTTATCTTTATGTGAACATTTTAGTAACTACCCTCATCTCCAGCGCTCAGCCTGCAGTCATGCAAGAGTCCTAAGTGATGGCCATATTCTGGCTATCTCTTCCCGTAAGAGACTATTACTCTTCCCTGATCGTATGGGGTGCCCAGATCTACTGGCTCTCTGCAGCAGATTTAATAGGTTGTCTAACCCTTCAATTTCATTGCTGTAGTGATAGTGAATAGGTACCAGTAGTAAGTGATCAGAATAGAGTGATTTCCTTATGCCAGAAAATGGAATAAAATCCCCTCTCCTAAATCCCATTTAGCTCTACATTCATTACATTGACATGCTTTTGTAGTGAAATGTTCAGATCCTATTGGAATGTCCTAGATATTAATTTTCACTGCCAATAACGGGAGTCCTGTGCACTTAACGTTGTCCTTGGAACACACTAAAAATATGTTTCGGCAGCTAATGAAATTATCACAGACCCTACGACCTGGAAAACAAACAGAGTAAGACAGTCTTACCCTTGCTGGCTAAAATGATGTGGTACAGCTGCATTTTGTCATGTACTTTATATATATATATATGCGTATGTCATGCCAAATTGTAGATTGCCATTTTATATATATATATTAAGGTGGTTAAGGAAGCTTTTTTTAGCTGACATTTCCAACACATCTCAACAACTGTTTTGCTAGAATCTATGCCATGTATCATGTGTTTTATGGTTTCTTTTGCACATATAGAGTTTAACTGTTGGAAGATAACATTCACCGGCTTCTAACAGGGATGTAGTAGTGTTACCCCTTTTTTTCTCTATTCAAACTTAACATCTCAGGCTTTACTACTTTTATTTTGTCCTTAACATTTTTGTGCATATAAAAATAAAAAAAACCCTCAGAACAAACTCTCATCAATGAGGTACAGAGATGTCTTTCAAGGTAAGCATGGTGGGAAATCTATCAGGGTATAAAATGGGGAGACACTTGAGGAAATTTACTGTCATTGCAAAATGTATTGTCATGCCACAGAAAAGGACAACACCTGAGCTTCCCTTGGGTTTTTAAGTATCAGACTTACATAGGTAGATGGTTGGAGTCCTTTGAAAGCTCAGTGTCATTGCAGGCCCAAACTAGATATAAGGCTGTCCTTTTATGTTATATGATGTCAAGGACATAAGTCTCTAATGCCTTTTGGTATAGACATGACAGACCTGGTCAGAAGTTGTGACCATTTTGTGAAGCAGCTATGGAATCCCTCTACCTCAGGTTTTTTACCTGCATTTATCTGCCTGCAGTACAACAGGGATGACCTCTCTCATGGTCTCAGTACATAAATCTCTGTGGCAAAGCAAAGCATTGCCATCACAGCGTTAGCATGTTAGCACCATGGGACAGCTCATCTGCATCAGAGAGACAAAATTAACACTTACTTCTTTTGCAGGTGAAATTCAGCCATAAAACCAGTCACTCAACACATTCAACACCAATGGGAGATGACACTGCAAAACCATCCTTCCATTTGTGTTCCCCTGTGTTTAACATAACATGGAAAGGTGCTGATTTTGCCTTCTTGATCGCCCTTCTGGGAAGGCACAGGTGTGCATGGGCTGCCGCACCTTGCAGGCGGGAGGACAACCACTTTGCACCACGTGGGTCCAGCAGCAGCTGCTTGCTTTGGGTACTGGCTGGTAGCAAATAAACAGCTGCAAGCTCTCTGGGGAGGTACACAGTTGCCCCACCAGAAGGATACAGCAGACATTGACTTGTATATCACTGGTCAGAGGCAGCCTCTGGGAGACTGTTTGGGCATGAGCCTCCATCACAGCCAGTGACATCAGTGCCATTAAGGGCTACTTATTTTAAGGAGAAAATGGCTTGCTTGGGCTTAGGGAGACCAAGGGCTGATTCTGATTCTAGTTCAGTACCTGGCAAGAGTGAAATGCTTTTGTAGCTTGTACCAGCTTCACAGGTATTGTACATAATGAAGGCTAAGGGAGAAGGAACCTCCTTGGCTGGTGGTCTTGTTCTTCCCCAGGAAGGCTGAGGATCCAGGAGCATTCATATCACAAAAATTTCTAAAAATTGCTTAAGAGATTAGCAAAGTCCCTTAAAGGGAGTGCAACTACTTCATAAATTTTAGTTTAGAAAGCCTCAAACATAGAACTCACCTCAAAAGGCTTAGACTAGCACAAAATGAAGGAGAAATAATTATTAATGACTGGAACATTGCTCATGCCAGTTTTGGCAAAGGAACCACAGCTGCTGAGGTTCTCAATTAGTAAGAGTAGGGCGAGCTACATTCATTTCCATGTGGCAAATCCAATTGGACATGGATGAGACTGCCATCCAAAATGCTTTATTTTTAGTGGTAAAGCACTTCAAAACCCAATTTCTAAATCCACCATCACTGATAATTTTAAGAAAGTTTTTGCTTTTCCTTTTCCCTCCACAAAACCTCCCTGCCAGACTGTAGCTGTGTTACGCATGGAAAGAATTCAGACTCTGAACCAAACCTTGGAGAAATCCATAGAAACATTTACCTTTGCTGAAGCAGGCATTGGTTTGGACTTCCTGTGTCTTTAAAAGTGGAACATTTCTTCTATTTCATGAGTTCAACTTTTAATGCAAAGCTTTTAAAAAAATTGCTTGTGCATTTGATTTCAGTCTACATCTGTAGAAATTTGGAATAGGTAATGGCTATCAGTGAGGCCTACCAACACATTTTTTTCAGGCCAACTGGCCCTGATGTATACCTGTAGCATGTCTTTTGCTAACTAGTACTATTTCTAAAAATCTCAATGATTTGCAAGAAACTCAAGTGACTCTGAACTTACAGCAGGGGATTGGAAATAGCAGCTCTCAATTATGGAATGCAGACAGACTAAAACCCACTGTATGAAACAAGGGATGGGATATTGAAACAGATTCACTCAATAGGACAAAAACTTTACAAGTGTTTCTTGCAAAAATGCAAGAGAAAAGGACAGTCAGTTGTCCTTGTCCCCTGCCTTTCCCTCCAGATTTCTCCATTCTTTCTCATGCACTACTTGCTTGTTTACCCTTTGGCTTTTTACTGTTTCTTCTGAATAACTCTCAGATGCTCTTTATGAAGGTTTGTCTTTCTTGTTATCACATGTGAACTTCTTTCCCTTTTACCCTTCATTTTTTCTTTTTCTTTTTCTTTTTTTTTTTCCTTTTTTCTTCTGCTACCATTTCTAGTCTGCTCAGAGAAGAGGAGTATCCTGAGCAGTACAGGTACATGGCATAAGGGCATAAGAAGGGAAGATCTAAAATTCTGGACCTGGGTGGTATGACCTAGCATTGGGCAGAGACATGACACACTTAGCCAAGGATGTTACTCTGTGCATACACTAGAAAATGTGATTGTCCCTGCCATTGCGCAGAAGACATTTTGCAGATGGATGGATATTGTGGGTTGGTAGGAGGACTATCCACTAGCGAGGTGAATGCAAGTCCTGGCTTTGGGTCAGGTAGTGGATGAAGAGGGGCTGCACATAACAGGAATTAAGCTCATTTCTTTCAGTGACTTTTCAGCTCTACCCCAATTTCAGAGCTTGCCCAAAGCTCCTCACCACTACCTATGGGTGGAATGAGAAAGCAGAAAATAGAACAGCAGCAGTGAAGTCCCTGGCTCTTTTATCTTTTACTGCTAGAGAATGCTAGCTAGAAACTAGGAAATCACTGCTGTGTATTTTACAGAAATTACAAAATTTCAGCACTCTGATCTAAAATGTCCCCATCGTGTTTTTTGTGGGACATAAGAAAAAAATCCATCCTTATCTGGAGATTAATATGAATGAAAAGTCATGAAGTCCAAGGTAAGTGCCTACTTTCCAGAGAAAAGGACTTAGGGATGCTGGTTGACAGACGGCTGAACATGGGCCAGCAGTGTGCCCAGGTGGCCAAGAAGGCCAAGAGCATCCGGGCTTGTGTCAGAAACAGTGTGGCCAGCAGGACAAGGGCAGCAATCATTCCCCTCTACTCAGCACTGGTGAAGCTGCACCTCAAATCCTGTGTTCAGGTTTGGGCCTCTCACTGCAAGAGGGACGTAGAGGTGCTGGAGCGTGTCCAGAGACGGGCAACGGAACTGGTGTCTAGAGAACAATTATTGCAAGGAGCAGCTGAGGGAATTGGCGTTGTTTAATCTGGAGAAGAGGAGACTCAGGGGGATCTTATCGCTCTCTACAACTCCCTGACAGGAGGCTGTAGGCAGGTGGGGTCGGTCTCTTCTCCCAGATAACTAATGACAGGACAAGAGGAAACTGCTTCAAGGTAACACCAGGGGATGTTTAAATTGGATATTAGGAAAAATTTCTTCACTGAAAAGGTGGTCAAGCATTGGAACAGGCTGCTCAGGGAGGTGGTGGACTCACATAGATGCTGTGCTTAATGACATGGTTTAGCTATGGACTTGGCAGTCCTGGGTTAATAGTTGCACTTAACTAGCTTTTCCAACCTAAATGATTCTATGATTCTAAGTGATGGGTACACAGGGTAAATGGATGGAGGCAAAGGCTTTTTTTGGTGACTAGTGCTACAAAACCCCCAAGCAGCTAAGACTTCACAACTTTACTGATTTTACTGTAAATGTTTTTGCTTACTCAAGCAGCAGATGGGACTACTGTACCAACTCCAAAGTGAATAAAGATGCTCATAATCCCAGTTTGGACATACTAATTGCGCAGGCAAGCAAGTGACATGCACTGAATAAAACAAGCTTGGCAGTGGTTGGAAAATGGCCCTGCTCTGCTGGAAGTCCCCTCTCAGACCTGCATGCACATCCCACCACACAGGCACTGTTCTCCTACCCCTTCCTGCAGCTCTGGGCATGCACTGCGACCGGGTGAGTGCAAAGTAACCCATGTCACCACTGCCACAGCCAGCATTTTCTATGCCTCCCAGGGAGCCATACATTATCAAATATTGATACGGTTCCAGTAGGCTGCCACTCCTGACATTTGATGTATAGCTTTAGGTGTTCTTGTTTTAATTCAGAGGAGTCAATGAGGGATCAAAGGAAATGTATTTATCCTGTGCAGGGTGCAGAGTGACACGTCTCGAACCGGCGAGGGAGGAGCTACAGAGCTGCTGAATTCCCCACTGGCTCTTTCCCTGGAGTCACCCAGTAAAGAGGACGAAGGCCAGGCTTTTAGTCAGCAAATGAATACTGTTGCCTGCCCTCCAACATTTCAAATATTTATCGTGTTAAATATCAACTTGGAGAATATTGCGTTCGTTTAAGCTTTTCACGTTCCAATGATTTTTTATTATTTCCATCGACCAAAATAAATGAAGAAAATGTTTCAGACTACACATGAAAGCATGTAAAAATCAATAACTGGATTTTAAAAGATCTAGAATGTCTTGAATAAATTCATTTTTCAAACATTTTTCTCTGATCTTTAAATGGCTTTTCTTGGAGCATAACATTTTTTGAGAAGTCAAATACAGAGCATTAAGGGTATAATTACCATTTTAATTATAACTCAATCATCCTATCTACTTTGCATAGAAATTACAGCTTTTATGTCAGGATTTTGGGTACTCACAAACATTCAGGAGTAATTAATGCTAGAGATTTTTACCATGTATGAACTTTACTTTGTAGCACTTATTTCAACCTGGCTTCATTCACGAAATGTAAATATACTGAATTTTATATTCATGATTTCCAGGCAAAAAATCCTTCTTCATAAATACCTGTAAAGCTAAGACAAAAAAAGATCAAAACTTGACAATCCTGAAAACAAAATGTATTTGCCTCCCCCTTCAAATGGGATCCATCTGTTTAAATATGACCCAATCAAATTCCAGTGGCAGCAATGAAAAAAATTATCACCAATCAGTATCTGACCAGGTTCATGGAGTGTTTCTGATAATTTTGTAAATATTTAAATATTTGCAAGTATTTAAGATTTAAAATCATATTTCTAGACACCTTTAATATCTATTTTTCCTGTTTGAGTTTTTATGAAAAAGAAAAGCTATTTTTAAAGATTTATTTTAGAAAATGAGTTTACCTTGCAAATTTGCCTGTTGTATCTCCGCAATTATGAGTATATGTATGTGTGTGTACATGCGAAATTTAGCAAAATCAGTTACAACAGAGCTGCTTTTCATTTGATTAACCATGATATCAGATTTAAGCTATTTCTCCCTGTCAGTGTTGAAATAGGAAAGAAAATATTTTTGGGGTATAAATATAAGGAAATAAAATGATACTCCATTTACAAATGATCACCGCTTCTTATTTTACTGACTTTTTGCCTGTTCTGCAGGTCACAAAAGACTATTCCATGCATTTCTATCATTCTCCATGTGTTGTGTTTTGCAGTGTGCTGGAGCAGCAGATGCTTTTTTTTTTTCTTTGAAAGCATGATAAAGCCACACAAATTTTACAGAGGGGTCTCACAGAATGTGTCCTCTGTCTTTGTTTGGATGTTAATGATAGCATCACATTTTCTACGCTCACTTATAATTTTTTGGTTCAAGTATGTTTTGGGGAGAAAAAAGGCAATTCTCCCAATAACAAGGCTCTGGCTCAAGTTGCAGCGCTTCACCCCCGCCCAGAAGTGGCTGTCTTTGTGTGGTGCAGTGGGCTCTTCTGTGCATGGAATTGCTTTTGCCTTCAGCGAAAGCTTTGCATGAAAGCCCAGGCCAAATCATGCCCCTTGTCTGGGAAGTGCTGCGGGATCTGGAGGGAAGATTCATGATTCTTATTATCAGCCTGCACTTGAGACAGATGCCTTACAGTCCCAGTGTGGAGCTACAAGTAGGTTACATCCGAAATGCCTGTGATTAAAGCGTTCATGCCGAATCACATTGTGCATTCTGCATATAGATGTGTAAACAGCTTTAACTTTTTTGATGGATGAATGAAAAATATTTTCTTATTATACCCATTAGCAGCATAAAGTGAAGGTGAATAGATTTTACACTTGGACTGCTCTGTGTTCTTGACGGTTTCGTAAACAGCCCTCTCAGTCTCTCTCTGCCCCTAATCTTTGTCAGATGAAACTAGGATCCTGATGTCATTTTAACAATGGTATCTAAAAAGAGAAAAAAATAAATAAATGAGGGAGGATGTGAAACGGGAGGCAGAAAACAGATTTTATCAGAATCAGTCAGCTGGCCTGACTTGGAATTGACTTGCATCTCGTGTAGTCACTTACCCCAGTGCTAGAGAATTTCATAGTATCTGGCATAGGGGAAGATTTCAGAAATGTCTGAGCCCATTGATTTCCTATAAACTTGAGTCTTGTCCACACAGAGAACTTGCACCTGCTGAATTTAAATCAGCTGTTAAACTGTGTGAAGCTAAACCAGTGTAACCCCATGTGCAGCCACGCTATTGTCATGTACTTACAAGATGGCAGGGAGACAGGAATAAATGCTTCTTCCTCCCTCCCATTTTCATTTTTAAGCAAGAGTCAATCTTAATTTCATCGTCAGGCTCTGGAAAGCAGGAATTGGGCTGACAAGGCTCAGTTAGCCCAGAGGATGCCTCCCATTATCCTGCTGGACAGGTTTTTGTGTGTTTGAGCACTCACTTGATGGGTGAAGCAAAGTCTGCTGCCCAGTGTGAGCTGTTCTAGTGCCCAGGGGAGGACACCCCGCAGGCACAAGAGCTGTCGTGGAGAATCGCTTGGCACCCTCTCCTGCCTCTGCACACTGACACTGTTGAGCCAACACATTATGGGCAGTAGGAACAAACCCTGGCTGAATCCAGATGACTTATACCATGCAACAGGGCCTGACCTGGGGCCTTCCACTCATTAATAACCAGGGCTAGATTTAATTAGGGACCTGAAAGAGCCTGTCCAGAATGTAGTACTGTCCTGGCAGGTAGTGGGCTGGATGAGAGTCTGGTTTATCTGGTGTTTGCGGATGCTGCAGGTAGAAGCCCTTTCCTGCTGAGGAGCTGACAGATGCTGTGTCTTCAGCCAGGGCCCTCCCGTGAAGCCCACCATGGTGGCACGCAGCAAGGGCGTTCTGGGCTTGAGGGAACTGCAGAGCCCATACCCAGCTGCTCAGGCTGCCACAGCACTGCCAGAGCACACGGTGGACTCCGTGTTATAAATATGCTTACAAGCACGATTTTCCCTCCCTTGAGCTGTGCTGTGTGGGCCTCAACGGGAGCTGGGGCTGTGGTCAGGCCTCCTCTCCCAGTGGCAGCCATGCTGGCTGGAGACCTGCCACCCCCGGCAGCCCCTCCTGGCCCAGCTTGCTGCCAGCAGGGATCCTTGTTCCAAAGCAAAGGCTTCAGGTCACCTTGACTGTGGGCGCTAAGGTTAACCCTCCATCTCCAGTGGATTTCAGTGCACTCCTGCAGGGTGTCTCAGCAGGAACAAGCTGCCTTTCTTTCGTTTTGTTTTCCAGTGGATGCTGTTTTGTTAATCTTTATGTCAGCACTCAGCTTAAATTTGGTAGATCTGCCCATCTGCATTACTGATCTGCTGCTGAACTTCTAATAAAACAAAATGCCCTTTTTTGGTTTTGTGTTTAGTCTTTGGACTACCAGAGGGGTTTTTTATTATACCCATACAGTAATGTTTTTGGAATATTTATTCACTATGAAAAATTTTCTATATAAATTAAGCCATTCATCTGAATGTGTTGATTCTAATCTATGCAGAGCTATAGAAATTTCCCATTAAATGTTAGCAAAATCTCAGCTTCAAACTGAGATTTAGCATCTTTGCTACAGGAATGAAAGAGCAGTACTAGAAAGCATCTGAAATAATTCATTTTTATTTTTATGTCACTCTCCTGTAAATTTTAACAAGGCTAGGCTTAGCCCTCAAAGTGTTTTAAAAAACGCTTTCCCACACACAAGCCTGGACTGCAAATGAACCCTGATCTCAAGGCATGTGGAAAACAGGATTTATAGTGAAAACACTAGGTCAGCAAAAACCATAATGATGCTGTAATGATGCTGAGGACTGGGCTGGTTCTTTCAGTTTGTTTCTTATAGAACGAAAAAAAAAAAAACCCAACACAAAAAACCTGAAGAGGTGGATATCCTTACTTAAAGAAAAATGACCATAGGGCAAGCAATAATTCTTACGTTCTGTTTTGGTAATACCTCCAATTTAACAACTGTCTGTGAAAAGGAGTTTCTCACAATGAGTTATTTAGTCACTATGCCATCTAGGGTATAACTGTCATTCTGAAGGGAACATCCATGCTATGATTTGCTGTCAGTCTGTTGTACACTGTAAGTCCATTCATTTTTTCCCTTAACAGGTGGAGATAATGCTATGATACACAGTAAGAGATAGATGATAAAAACAATTCTTCAAGAAAAAAAAATAGACACAAGGGGTTTGGCAGGAAAATATGATAAAATGTTCCATTCTCCCTTTTAAAGTACTATAATAAAACATGTCTGAATTGAAGTACAGATAACATAAACAGCAGAGCAATCTCAGCATGATATTGCATAAGGAGCAATCATGAAGCATTCCCACCACAGCTGTCTGTCACACATTATTAACAAGAGTGTTTAGGACTATTAAATAATTGTGCTAAAGGGACATGATCAACTTATAAAAAAGGTGTTGAATTTGTATCAGTTGCATTTCACTCGGCAGAATTATAAGTAATTTCAAACCCAAAGATTTTAAAGCCAGAAGGGACCATTTTGATCTCCTCATCGAGCTTCCAGCACAGCGCTTACCATGAAAGTGTTGGAACAACTTTTCCTGAAATTCGCTCAGTAGCTTGCAGCTCAGAGGAAAACCAATATGAAAATACCCTGCTCTATTCTGCTCCTGCTCATGGTAACTGGCAGAGGTTCCTGAAGACTGGATGAGAGCAAATGTCGCTCCTACCTTCAAGAAGGGCAAGAAGAAAAATCCTGGCAACTACAGGCCTGACAGCCTCACCTCCACCCCTGGGAAGGTGGTAGACAAAATCCTCCTGGAAAGCATTTCCAAACACCTGAGGGACAAGAAGGAGACTGGGGAGCTGTCCACATTGATTTAAGAAGGGGAAATTGTTCTTGAGCAACCTGATAGCCTTCTATAATGAGGTGACTGTCTTGGTGGATGAGGGGAGAGCAAATGGATGTTGTTTACCTTGGCTTTAGAAATGCCTTTGACACCATCTCCCACAGCAGCATCATAGACGAGCTGACAATGTATGGGTTAGATAAGTAGACAGTGAGGTGGACTGAAAACTGGCTGGAAGATTGAGGCCAGAGGGTTGTGAACAGTGGCACAAAGTCCAGTTGTAGGCATGTCACTAGTGGTGTACCGCAGGGCTCAACACTGGGTCCAATAATATTAACATCCTCATAAATGATATGGATGATGGGGCAGAGCGTACCCTCAGCAAGTTTGGCTGTGATACAACACTGGGCTGTTAGGCTAGAGGATTATGCTGGCATCCAAGGGGACCTCAGCAGGCCAGAGAAATGGTCTGACAGGAACCTGATGAAGTTCAGCAAGGAGAACTGGTAAGTCCTGTACTGGGATGCAACAGCCCCAGGCACCCAGACAGGCTGGGGGATGACCAGCTGGAAAGCAGATTTGCTGAGAAAGAGCTTAGGGCCCTAGTGGACAACAAGCTGTGAGCCAGCAATTTGACTTCATGATGAAGGCGGCAAAAAGCCTCCTGGGCTGCACTGGAAAGAGCATTGCCAGCAGGGTGAGGGAGGTGATCCTCTCTGCTCAGCACTGGTGAGGCACATCTGGAGTGCTGAGTCTACTGCTGGGCTCCCCAGTACAAGAGCAGTAAGAACATACTGGACTGAGTCCAACAAAGGTCCACTAAGATGATCAAGAGACTGGACCACTTCTCATATGAGGAGAGGCTGCAAGAGCTGGGGTTGTCCAGCCTGGAAAAGAGAAGGCTCAGGGGGACCTCATCAATGCGTATAAAAACCTGATGGGAGGAAATGAAGGCAAGGGAGCCAGACTCTTCTCAGTAGTGCCCAGTGACAGGACAAGAGGCGATGGGCAGAAATTAAAAACCCTGATGTTCAACGTGAATACAAGAAAACACTTTTTGTGTGTGTGTGTGTGAAGATGGTCAAACACTGGAACAGGATGCCCAGGGAGGCTGTGGACTCTCCATCTGTGGTCATACTCAAAACACAACCAGACATGGGCTTGGACAATCTACTGTAGCTCATCCTGCTTGCCTGCTTGAGTGGAGGATGGACTAGAAGAACTTCAGAGATTCTTTCCTTCTTCAACTGTTCTGTGATTCCATCTATCAAAACCTTATAAATAACTTAATTCTTTCAACAAATTTCATAGTGGTCATCTTTTTTTTTTTTTTAAATTTGAATTGTTCAACAATCAGGCAGCAAAGAAAGCTAAAATAAATAAAATAATCACAAGCTGTTTCAGAAAGATGTAAAGTGTTGTATTTAGCACTACTCTTAGTTCCTTGCCTAGGTTTCCAGTTGACAATATTGCTTTAAACTACAAAAGCAAAACCAGCCAGTGACACAGCCAGTTACTTTTTTGTCACTGTCTTTTTAGGCCACTTGGAGATATCTGCATTGATATTAAAAAGCCATTATAAGCAATTTAAACTCTGAATTGATCCTGACACATACATTCAGGTCTTCCTCATATGGCCTTTCAATAGCTCTCGATTCAACTGAGGACAAGCATCACCCTATAAACAGAAGAGATAATTATGCTTTATTGATTAGCCCTTCAAGGTATGAATGGAAACCAGGCAGCTATTTGAGAACAACCATCAATGTGGTTTTTAAATTGTACTATCTCAGTCTTTTCCTTTCCAAATATTCCCTAAATGTGCTCCTCTCACATGGAACCTGTACCTAACAAAAATTTGCCACCAGCTTCCGTGGAAACCAGTATGTTAATATAGATTTATACATGGTGACTTCATATACTTCCCACAGTCGTGTCCCAGTGTTACTCACTGTTATGGGTTTATCCTGGCAGGCAGCTCAGCCCCATGCAGCTGCTCCCTCCCTTCCTCCCAGATGGATGGGTAAAAATGAGAACATTTGTGGGTTAAGATAAAGACAGTTTAACAGGTCTATTATTAATGCCTTAACTCTGAACATCCCCCTCTTCCTTCTTCCCCCAACTGTTATTGCTGAGCATGACATCATACAGTACGGAATATCCCTTTGGTCACCTGGGGTCAGCTGCCCCAGCTGTGCCCACTCCCAGTTTCTTGCCCAACCCCAGCCTTCTTGCTGGTGGGAAAGGGTGAGAAGCAGAGAAGGCTGTGACGCTGTGTAAGCACTGCTCAGCAGTAGCTAAAACACCCCTGTGTTATCAACACTGTTCTGGTCACAAATCCAAAACATCGCATCATACAAGCTGCTATGAAGAAAATTAACTCCATCCCAGCCAAAACCAGCACACTCACTTAGTTTCCTCTTAACACTGGCTCATTCATCTCTTGATGTATTGCACACAAACCCCTCAGATGCATTGCAGACTGCTCCCTTTCTCTAACAAACTGCAAACCCCTCCACAGCTGCCAAATACAACAAATGCTGCTGTTTAATCCAGTGTCAACATTGATTGGCTTCAATTTTGCTAAGTAAGGATTTTAGCACCTGCCCCATCTATCCTATAATAAATGTGCCACAGTAGACTCATCAACAGACATCTGACTTACTATATTTCCAGTTTACAGCTGAACCTCTAATCAACCATTTCTCAACCTTCTGCTTTTTGCTAATTAAGCCCCTCAGAAATCAGAACCAGGTATGTTAGAAAAAAAGAATTTAATAATTCTATGTCTGAATTTATCTTAGCATTTGAGAGAACCAGAAGGAGCTTTGTTAGGATTACTAGCAGTCCTTTGAACTGGCAACATACTGCATTGAAAAACAGTGAAATTGTTCACAGCTGTTACTAGAATGCACTTAAACTCAGAAGATAAATTTTAGGTTACCATCATAGGTACAAATAAAAGAAACAGTACTTTTTTCTTGCCTGATCCCTTGGCCATACCAATCAAGCACTGAGATGACTGCCCTCATATTCTCCCTTTCCATTTTTTTCCCAGACTGACATGTGGGCTCAGTCTCTCCATCCACAGGGAACCCGTCAGAGTGCGCTTTCCTTGGTTTAGTAGAACTGTGCCCCAGTCGTTAGCACAATGTCATCCGCTACTTCATTCTGTACAGTATAAAGCAAGAAGAGGCCCACAGATCTCATAAAAAAGAAAAATTTTCTGTATGAAAATAATTAATACAGTCAAATCCAAATGTACACAACAGAAATCTGCTGCCTCCTGGTATTCTCTGTTCCTACATTGACAGCTAACTGATGCTAGAGGGCCCACACACGCATTATAGAAACAAGACTTCTGGATGCAATGTACCCCTCTGCAGAAAGTATGAGGTGTCCATGGCAGCCAGGTTGCCCCAAAAGAAAGTGCAGAGACTTCATCCCTTCATAGTGGTATGCCTCTGCTATCCCATTGACCCCGTGCTTGCAACAAATGCCACAAATACTCCTCTTCCAGCCGCCTTCTCAGGTGTGGGAGGGAGCTGCCAAGGCATGGCAGGAGGGGCTTTTGCACAGGCTCTGGGTGTGTATATGCTGGAGCCAGGCCTGCACTGTTGTGGGCTTCTGGGCTCAGTACAGGCGCAGCTTGGCATTAGTGAACCTGTGGTACCCTCAAAGTCTGGGTCGGTGTTGTACTGCCAGCAAAAGTATTCCTGCCAGATGCTGAGGTCAGAACTGGGTGGCTCATGACGCTGCCAGATGCCTGCATTTTTATGCAACTCACAATCTAGCCTGAAAAATTCCATTTTAAGTGAAAAAGTACAGCTGTCTCATCAAGAAAACAAATTGAGATGCATCATATCAAAACCTGTTTCAGGTCACAGCCACAGAATTGATCCATTGTGTAGGCTTTAATTAAGAAATAGTTTGATAACATGCAGCTACAAGGAAGCACTTATAAAGCCCAAGACTCCCCTTACAGCCTCTGTGACTCTGCACTCTGCATGCTCAAATAGGCTCATAACTCTAAAAAAGAGGACGCCCAGGGCCCCTGCATTAAGAAGAGAAGCAACAGGACCAAATGGAGACACCAGTATGTGTTGGTACACCTTGCCAACATGCTGCCTGGCCAGCTTACTGCTGCGTTTGGGGTAACTGCATTGTTCTCTGTGTGGGACTAGTTTGGGTTGCTCTTGCTTCTACAAAGTTCCCATTTTTATATTGAATATATAAAGACCGAGTGTCTTGAGATATCTCCTGCTGTCAAATATCATTGAACAGTCTCAAGGATTACTAGCTGCAGCAGAAAGCTGATCACAGAAAACCAATTTTATTAGGAAAGCCATCTGAAAACATGCACAGAAGTCTCTTCTGCAGAAATATTCACACCACACGAATGGCTGCTACCGTGAAGGAAGATAAAAGGATTGGCAAATTTCTCTGACTGCTTCATTGGCCCTTCTAGGTTCTGCACTGCAGCAGCAGCACAAAACTTACTGAAAGAGGACAAAAATGTTTAGCTGATAGCTCCATGCCCTACAGGAACCAAAAGTTCCCATGTATTCATTAAACTTATCTGTAAAGAAGCCTAGCTTTGGACTCACAGGGCAAACGGTCCCTCTGCAATTGTTTTTAGTTGTAAAAGCTTTCTGTTCATGAAACACTAGATGAAAAAAACACAATTTGCTGTACCCAGAATTATCCCAGTAACTGAAAGTATGAGAAGGCTGAGTGATATACAGGGCATATTTCCCCCAGTGATAAAATAAGAATGACCTCTGTGACTTCATTTAGGTTCCACCTCTCCTGAGTTATGAGCCGTTGCTCACTTGTAGGGTATATCCCATATCTCACTCAAACTCCCAGTGGACCACAAAACTCCCTTCCAGAAAAAAACTGTGCTTCCCTCAGTCTGTGGAGGATTACCCATGTCAAGAGAAGTTATATTATTGTCTTTAGTGCTGCTAGGAATTACTTTCAGGATGTTTCAGCTCATTACCTCAAGTCTTCATCGGCTATTTTCTGAGCACGGTAACCTTTGTGATGCAGGTACTGTATATATCTATAGTATTGATTCTGCCTCTCCTGTTACATTACATGCAATACATGTAAACAGACAAGAGTGTTCCACTACTGGCTAGCAAGGTGCAAAATGGTAGTGGATCTTGCAGCTACAAAACGCAGATAAAACCTCGAAGTAATCAGCTGAACTGTCATGGAAGTAATTCCATGATATAGTGGAAGCAATTATTTGCACTTGTATGTCTTATTGTAAAATACAATCAGTGCTAAACCAATCCTGTTAGTGTTGTCAAGGACACATTTAGCTCCAAATGCTCCCCTTTAATCAGTAACCGGTTATTAATTAATTAGGTAGTGATCATGTTGTTTTTCATACGTGTGTATTATTATTGCACTTGATTTTGTGCCTCTGCACAGATCACTGTTAGTCTGCTGCAAGTGCAATCACGTTAATGTGCTCTAATGCAAGCAATTATCACAAGCACGGGGCACCTAACAGTTGACCTAAAATTTTACTTAATTGTTCATACAGCTGCTTTCTTACTTCCAGCTCCAGCCTGCTCCTGCCTGGATGAGGCGTGCCAGGAGAGAGGAGACCAGTCCTAGGAACAGCAGTGTCAGAAGGGAAAATGGAAACCTGCAACAGGACAACCAGAGCCAGGAAAGGGAATCAGGGCTCAGGACTTTGGAAGTTGCGTGTGACCCCATGCTGTGGGAGGCCGTGTCACGGGAGGGGGGACTGGCCACGCGTGGGGCACGGCAGAGCTGCCTGCTCGCTGCCTGCAGCCGGGTGTGTGGGGCTGGCAGCTGCCTGACACTGTCAGGGCAGAAGGCAGCTGAGAAAGCAGATGAGCGAGTAAGCAGAATATGCAGCAAACTGGAGGTGTCTCACAGCTCTCGCTTGTCTGCTGTGCTGCAGGGAAAGATGTAGTCCCCTTTTTCTTTTTTGGTCCCAGCTTTGGGAAATCATCAGTTTTAGTGGTGGGGGTGAGACTGCCTGTGGAGAGCAAAATATTTGTTAACAGTTAACACAGAAGAAATCCTTTGTCCTCCTAGCATTAGTGATGCTTATGCTTACAAAATAATGTATTTTTTAGTATATATTTCTTCCAGTCTGAAAGCTTTTAGCAGGAGCAGATACCGTCTGTGTCAAGAGACAAATACTAGTAAAAAAAATTCTTTATATGAATTGCATTTAATAGGGGCCAGAAGCAGTGAACTCAGAATATTCAGCTGAAGTAGTTCAGTCAGAGATATTTAAACTTTTTACTGTGTTCATTTAAATAGAGAGGCCTGAACTGGAGATTAGCTATTTATCAGCTGCATGATGGAATGAGAAACAGCTGCAACATATTTCAGGGTAAGTTTTATATTTTATTCACTATAAATCCACAGGTTCAAATTCTGCTCTGGTTTATGCCTGTGGGAATATGGAATAAAGGTATTAGCTTCCCACATTGTTTTGTGTCTTCATGCCCACATATATCACAGCAAATAGTTTATGTTGGTTCAGTTATTCACCTTAATTTCCCAGCCACAAAAAAGACTTTTAATATTTGTAATGCTAGCATGTATATGCGCAAAGAAATAAGCTCCCAGAATATAGCACGTGGCATAGGCAGCAAAACACAGCTCCCAGCTACCACCAAAGCGTTTCCCTATGTGTACCTTTGCAAAGATTTCACTTCAGGACTGTGCTGTAACTCCAACAGCTTCCTTCCCAGACTTGGGGGTTTTGCCTGATTTTTAACAAAGGTGTCAATTCTGCTTCTCATACCAAAAGCTGTTCCTAGGTCCTCAGTGGAGCAATTTCTGTATTTTAAGCCTCTATTCCTGACCCCATCAAGTCTCCCTCACATCTGCAGCTGGGAGCAGCCCTGCTCCCACACACCAGATACCACTGCCTAGCAAAGGCAAATCTGCCTGTGCTGATGTCCCTGAAAGCATCTCTTGTTTCGAAAGGGAGAAGGAAAAAAACCTTAGGCTGCTAACAGCTACAGTATGAGTGTTTAATTTGCTCAGATCAATTTCTGTCAAAGGCAGCCTGGAAGGCTTTTTTTTTTTTTTTTTCCAGCTTGTCTTTGCAATGTTTCTTTCTCTCCTGCTGCTCAGTTCAGCCTCATTGCATTTATCTGGTGACCTGTTGTTATCAAAGGCTCCCCAACAGATCCCCCGGATTTGCACAAGTTACTCCTGCTTTACCATGGTGAAGCTTTGCTCAGATATCTCCTTGATTTCAGCTCATTTACATGGTAAGGGTGTTAACCTGCCTGTAAGGACTTTCTAATTTAGCTTGTTTGCTCGACTTTTGATATATAAAGGAGATCACTTTTTCTTCCTTTTTTTTTTCTTTCTTTTTGAGAGAGGGAGGGCTTAAGATCTCTCTAAGTCCACAAATGTCCAAGAAAAGATGGAGGCAAAGATGTAATTTTCTGAAAACTTACACTCATTTTAGGATCCTGCCTATTCATAGAGAGATAAATTTCAAAATATCTACATCAAAGACAAAATCTGAAAGATCTGTTACATTCTTTTTTTATGAATACAGGATTTGAGATGAAAATTTATGCATTGTAGCTTGTCAGTGTTTTGAGGAATGCTATTCATTTCTTCCCATCAGTGTTCTCCAGAACGTGGTGACAGAAGCAGCCTCATCCCTCCTGTACATTGATTTCCCTCAAAGTCAAAATGTAAAACATGCAGCTGAAGGTTCTTGCCCTGCGGAAGCAGAGGGCATCTCCTATCAGTAGGATTATTATGATTGTCACCAAAAATATCCTACACTAAAACAAAAAAAAGGAAGGGAAAAAATAATTTCTACTTGAGGGTTCATATGGCAATATTTTGTGTTTTTGTTTTCAGAACTTTTTGTGGATTTCAGTAAAATCATCTGCTTTTTTAGTAAATAAATAGGTTTTCAGTTGCTTTGCTGTCTTGTCTAACTAGTAGCCAGCACCTAGTGGAAGGGCAAATACAACACACAGACTCCTGCAGTCAGGCTGAGATGCTTGCCAGAGTTGATGGTTGATGTTTGGCCTAAACCATCAGAGAACCAGACAGATGTGGATGAATGATGATCAGCAGGAATGTGCTACACCACTGAAGAAGGTTTCTTTTTGAAGAAGACAAGTACAGAATGGGCAAAGGTATCTCTGTGTTAAGAACTTGTACCTGCTGTTCTCGTAACATCCATGTAACTCTATACAGGAAAAAATCCTGACCACTGAAGGAGGAACATGCAATGCCACAAAAGGCAGCAAAATATGTCAGTGTTTTAATGTGTTGTCAGTCCTGGCTGGGAATAGCAAAACCCTTGGGCTGACCTGCAAGCTTCATGATCCATATGATCAATAGAAATGTACGTGCCTGGGCTTTTTCTTTTTTTCTTGGACAGGAGTTGATAACTACCTTTAGCATTTGTGAAGATGTTTTCCAGAACAGTGACCCTCATGGGACATTCCTCTTCTCTCCATGTTATCATGCTATGAGTCACCATAATACATTATTACAGGACACTGTTTTGAGGCAAATCATGCTGCTTTCCAAGTGGTGCCTGCTAACTTGTGGTTCAGAGAACAGCTTTAAGAGCTATGTGATCTGTTTCCATGGTCATCTGAATTGCTGATACTCAGACACAAAAGCTTCAGTGTGGCTCTGATTTGTATCTTCTGGTGTGCATCAGTCAGCTCATCTGGCTGGCATTGCTGCCATAATCATAAGCCTTCAAGGAACTCGATTTTATGTCTCTTGTGTTATCAACCACTGCTCCCTGTTATTTTCTAGCTTGGCTTTTTTGGCTGCTGCATGTTGATGGCCACTCCCTCGGTTTGCAGTATAGCTGGATCAGGTTTAAACAAGCGTCTTCAATTTCTGCACCTCTCTTGGACAGTGTTTCTCTGCAATGACCAGGATAACCAAGGCCTAACAGTGTATTGGTGGTGCTGTTATGAACTGTTGTCCATATGATCGGTGTACAAGGGTCATTAGGCACCAAGAGTTAGAATTACTTGTATGTGTATCAAGGAGAGTAGAAAAAAAGAGGAGACTGATTCAGAAGTAATGAGTTTATTCTTATATATCCCTGTGAGGATTATTCCTTAAAAGTACAGGGCAGAGTTGATTTGGATAAAAGCTAATTATCAGACAAGAAATTTAGCCAGTGTTGCCGTTCTCACCCTCTTCACAAGACCTCAGAGACTCACGTTATTCCTTGTGTTTAACCTAATAAAGCAATGACACACATAGGAGGGAAAGGAGTTGATTGTAATTATTTCTGTGAATAATAGTGCTAAGTTCATAGGAGATGGCCTAAAAATAGGAACTCAACAACTAAATGACATGAACAAAGAATCTAGAGGTCATGGGACACTTAGGCTATTTCTCTGAACAAACCAAAACACATTCATTTTTTTCATTTATCTATGTTTGTTCAGGGACTGTTCTCTTTCCATCTTTAGTTTTTAAAGGTGAATTGGATATAGAGAGTGAGAAGAAATAGCACACAAAGAATTTATACAGCAAATCTTTGTGGTTTCAGTAGCATGGGCTTATTTGGATGACGTCTCAGTGTAGCACTGATTTTAAGGTACCATTGTCTGAATTCGGAGCTGATTACAAGGCTGGTGTCTGCAGTAGATGTAAAGACAAGTAGGTTAAGAGCAATCACGCTTAGGTGTTTTCATACCAAATGTCTACTCCAGTTCAGAAGACAATAGGAAATAACAGTTGCTTGCTTGGAAGTAAACTATCAACTAGAAAACTTGAAAGGATGAAAAAGCAAAATGAATTTGTCTAAAGACAATGTTGAAGCTTTTAAAGTAAAGGAGGAGAGGTTTATGGGTGCATTAATATTTTATGTGTCTTAGAATTCAGCCTAAGAAGCTGATGGGTATAATGAGACATAGACAATATGGATAGTTTTCATGGAATAAAACTTTGTGATGAAAGGAAATGGATAATTTACTCACTTTCCCAGTGAATATGCATATTTATCTCCCATTTTTATTTCTCAGGAGTTTGCAAAAATATTTTATCTTAACAAAAGTTTACATCATGCATCATGCGCATGAATGAAATATTTTTTTCTCCCATTAGAGATCCAAACTCACATGTAAGATGCTCATATAAAGAAAGCACTAAATGAACAACAAAGGATTTTACTCTCAAAGAACATGAACCAGTTCTCTAGTTTTGTTTGGCTGCATAAATGGCTAAACACATAAATCACATTTTACATCCATTATAACAAGTCTGAAGTCTGCTCTGTCCATTAATTCTCAACTATCCTAAGATTAAGCCCTAAATATATTCCACCTATTGAATTTTATGACGTGCATACTATTTTGTGTGTGTGTATGTATATAATCCTTTCACATTACAGTATGCGTGAGCAGTTTAGCTGAGATAAAGGGGCAGGAGAAACGTTGGATTTCTCTAAAAATACTATACAAATGCACTATTTAAAGGCTAACGGATGCAATAAAATAAAATGGACAAAGACATTCCCTGTTATTCAGCAGGAAGGGAGTGGTCCCTCTGCTGCATGTGACACTGGGCTTCTCAGCAGCATCACTGGGGAAACTGCAGGCTCTGAGCTGCTGCCTTTCCAAGGTGCGCTGGCATTTTGTGCTACTAATCTTCCTCTCGCGCGATGATCTGCCTGCCACACGGTTGGCACAAGGACCACAAGAGGGAGGTAGTCATCGTAAAACAAATGGTAGGAGCTTGCTTCTGATACTCTGTATATAGAAGAAAAAAATATCTGTTTGAATAATTAAAGCTTCCTAGATGTGACTACAGATAAAAATAGATAAAGAACGTGGTTTTGGCATGATTATAACACTTCAGCTCAAGCAGAGATGGCTTTGCATGGAACTCGACCAAAGAAAAATTCACTGCAGGCACTTGTATTACAGCTCCATTTAGCGGAGCAGAACTATCATGGCTTGTATTAAGTAGATAATAATGAAGCATCATAAACTATGTCAGGATGCAAGTCCAGGATGAAGCGAGAGCTTTAATGAGGTCCAGCTTACTGGGAGCTTTTTGAAGTGTCCCTAGCTCACTTACAAAGCCAGAAAGCAACAAAGACGACTCTGACAGCTGCGAGAGTGTCTGGTTTAGAAGGAAGTTTTATGTGTGGATGACACCAGGCTGGGATTCAGCTTTTATGTACTAACTCACTCTGCTCGCTGATGGAGCCTTAATCATTCTGCACAAACTGTCTCACCATAATGGGTCGCACAAATAGTGATTTTTGACAAATCAGATCCACACCACCAGCTTCCCGGACTGGCAAAGCCAGTTCATTGTGGTAAATGGCAGAAGTCAGCAGAGCCCACACTGTGTCTCACTAGCTATGTTTAATAAGCAATCTAGACTCCAAAGGGAAGAAATCAAACGCTGGTTCTGTGGATGTATGGATGGTATGAAGTATTTGCAACTGTGCTGAAAGAGCAGCCAGCAGCCAAGTCAGATGGCTAAATGAGATTCACCCCACTCTAAATGCACTGTAATCACAGTGGACTCTTCAGAGTCTGTATAAAGTAAAGCTAGATATTTTTATTTTTCCTTTTTTTTCAGAAGAACAAGGGGTTTGGGACACTTATAAGCTTAAATTACATGATTATATATACACTTGAGAAAAATGCCTTTTGGTCTTAAAGGTTTTTCCCTTCAAGATACTATTTTTTCACTTCTTTAAATGAAGATCAGCCATTCATTAACTAATTATCACCATTATTACAGCTCCCCTAAGTATTATTAATTGGGTGAGTAGTATATTTAGACTTTATCATCTTGTTAGAAGAGTTTTGTTTAGCATACCTAATGCTGTAAAAGCCCTGAGCATGTTCTGTATCATGTAAGACTTAAAGACAAGTGCAGGGGAATCTTTTGGGGATTCTGTCAGTCACCTGTGGCTAGGGGAGAGCAGGGAGTTACAGGGTATGGCAACTGAGGAGCAAAAGAGAGAGGTATGGAGGCTGGAGATGGATACACCAACTCAAACACTTCCTGCAGCAGATAGCTGGAGCAATACTGTGGCCCAGCTGATGCAAAGTAGTGTGTTATTTTGCAGTGATGACTGGTTTGCATGTGCAAACTCCTTAATGTGTCTACACATATGTGCTGATGCTATGAAAGCAACCGATCGGAGTCACAAAATCACAGAATAGTCAGGGTTGGAAGGGTTCTCTGGACATCGTCTTGTTCAACCCCCTGCTAAAGCAGGTTCTTCTAGAGCAGGTTGCACAGAATCACAGCCAGGCCGGCTTTGAGTGTCTTTAGGGAAGGAGATTCCAGAGCCTAGTTGTAGACATTGCTAAGATCCTCTCTCAGTCTTCTCTTCTCCAAGCTAAACCGGCCCAGCTTTCTCAGCCTTTGCTTTAAAGGGACATGCTCCAGTCCCCTCATCATCTTCATAGCCCTCTGCTGGACTCCAGTAGCTCCCTGTCGCTCTTGAACTGGGGAGCCCAGAACTGGACCCAGCACTCCAGATGTGGCCTCACCAGGACAGAGCAGAAGGGGAGGATCATCTGCATCAACCTGCTGGCCACTCTTCCTCAAGGCACCCCAGGATCCCATTGGCCTTCTTGGCCACAAGGGCACACTGCTGGCCCATGGCACCTTGCTGTCCACCAGAATTTCCAGGTCTTTTTCTCTTTCTCTGCAGAGTTGTCTTCCAGCAGATCAACCCCTAGCCTGTACTGGTGCATGGGGTTATTCCTCCCCAGGTGCAGGACCCTGCACTTGCCTTTGTTGTTCCCCTCCACCCAGCTCTGTAGCCTGCCCAGATCTCACTGAATGGCAGCGTAGCCTTCTGGGGTACCAGCCACTCCTCCCAGTTTTGCATCATCAGCAGACTTGCTGGGGGTATGCGCTGTCCCTTCCTCCAGGTCACTGATGGATAAGTTGAACAGGACTGGACCCAGTACTGACCCCTGGGGAACATTGTGAGCTACAGGCCTCCAGCGAGACCCTGTGCTGTTGACCACAACTCTCTGAGCTCTGCCATTCAGCCAGTTCTTGGTCCCCCTCACTGCCCGCTCATCTAACCCACACTGCCTGAGCTTACCTGTGAGGATGTTGCGGGAGACAGTGCCAAAACCCTTGCTGAGGTGAAGGTAGACAATGTCCACTGCTCTCCCCTTGTCTACCCAGCCAGTCATTCTGTCATTGAAGGTTATCAGATTAGTCAGGCATGATTTCCCCCCTTGGTGAATCCATGCTGACTGCTCCTGATAACATTCTTTTCCTCCACATGCTTTGAGATGACCTCCAGGGTGAGCTGTTCCATCACCTTTCCAGGGATGGAGGTGAGGCTGACTGGCCTGTAGTTTCCTGGATCCTTCTTGCCCTTTTTGAAGACTGGAGTGACATTGGCTTTCCTCCAGTCCTCAGGCACCTCTCCTGTCCTCCATGACCATTCAAAGATGATGGAGAGTGGCTTAGCAATAACATCTGCCAGCTCCCTCAACACTTCGGGGTGCATGCCATCAGGGCTCATGGATTTGTGGGTGTCAGGTTTGCTTAAGTGATCTCTAACCTGATCCTCCTCCACCAAGGGAAAGTCCTCCTTTCTCCAGACTTCCTCTCTTGCCTCCATGCTCTGGGATTCCTGAGGGCTGGCCTTAGCAGGAAAGACTGAAGGAAAGAAGGCATTCAGTAACTGCCTTCTCTGTGTCCTTCATCACCAGGACACTCACCTCATTTAGCAGCAGGCCCACATTTTCCCTAGTCATCCTTTTCCTACTAATGTACTTAAGAAGCTCTTCTTGTTGTCCTTGATCTGCCTTGCCAGATTTATTTCCAAATGGACTTTAGCTTTCCTCGTTGCATCCCTGCATACTCTGACAACATCCTTACATCCCCAGTGGCCTGTTCCTTTTTCCACACCTTGCAAACTTCCTTCTTCTCTTTGAGGTTTGCCAGAAGCTCCTTGCTCATCCACACAGGCCTCCTTCCCCCTTTGCTTGATTTCTCACTCACAGGGATGCAGTGATCTTGAGCTTGGAAGAAGTGATGCTTGAATATTAGCCAGATCTCTTGGACCCCTCTACCTTCCAGAGTCCTAAACCATGGGATCCCTCCAAGCAGGTCCTTGAAGAGGCCAAAGTCAGGTCTCCTAAGTCCAGGGTTGCAATCCTACTTGTTGCCCTGCTTCCTCCATGCAGGATCCTGAACTCCATCATCTCATGGTCGCTGTAGCCAAGGCTGCTCCCAACCTTCACATCCCCAACCAGTCCTTTGTGTGTGAATACAAAGTCTATGAGTACACCTCGCCTTGTTGGCTCCTCCACCACCTGCATCAAAAAGTTATCATCGATGCTCTGCAGGAGCCCCCTGGACTGTGTGAGCCTGGCTGGGTTGTTTCTCCAGCAGGTATCAGGGAGGTGGACATCCCCCATGAGAAACAAGGCCCGTGATCATGAGGCTCCCTCCAGCTGTCTGTAGAAGGGCTCACCAACTGCCTCTGCCTGATCAGGTGGCCTGTAGCAAACACCCACAACAGTGTCCTCCATGTTGACTGGCCCCTTAATCTTCACCCAGAAGCTCTCGACTCATTTTATATGCACCCCAAGGGAGAGCTCGATACATTCCAGTTGCTCCCTCACATAAAGAGCAACTCCAGCACCTCGCCTTGCTGGACTGTCTTTCCTGAACAGTCCATCTCATCCCTGACAGTGTTTCAGCCATGCGAGCTGTCCCACCATCTCTCTGTGATTGCAATGAGATCATGGCCCTGCGACCGCACACAGATCTCTAATTGTTCTGTTTGTTTCCCATGCTGTGTGTCTTGGTGCACAGGCATTTCAGAGAGGTAATTGAGCATACGTATCTTCCAGGAGGGGTGCAAGAGGATCCACCGTTGTGCTTTCTACCCTGTTAATTTGTTTCCCGTGACTCCATGTAGGTAACCCTTCTGTATCTCCCTTTGATCTTGCATGGATCATATACATTAAAACATGGTAATTTCTTCATCTAAGACTCAAGCTGTAATCTCTCTAGGGCAATAATCATGTTTTATGTTGGACTTGTATGAGGGGTGAGGAGGTGGTCCAGGTTCCTCAGTTGTGAGCCTACAAGCGACTGCAATCTTATTAGCAGCCAGGATAATAATAGCAGTATCCGAGGCACTAATGCTGTGCCTCTAAATAGGTTCTTTTTCTATTGTTTTGCTTAAGAAACCATAATCCTATAAATGTCTCAACTGCCCGTTGCTCTGATTATAAAAAGCAAATTTCCCCACCTACAGAGTCAGAAATAGATGGTTGAAAATCAAACATTATTTGTATTGCAGAGGCATCTCTCCAGTCCCCACCATTTCGCTTTCTTGCATCTCACTGTCAGGAGCTACACACACACACACCTATCAGCTGTTTCTTTTGGTGCAGGAGACAACAGAGAAGGTTATTAAAAATGTGCCTGGTCACTTGACCAGACAAGGCTTTTCACAGAAACATGCTGGAACAGCTTCTTAAAGCTCAATGCCTGCTCTGTGTGCTGTTCCTCTTCACACTGGAATCAAATCTATCAATGCCAACCTCAGCCCCAGCCTTAATTGTGACACAGGCCAGAGGGCCTGGTTGCAAGGAAGTTGGAAAATGAGGATAGTGAGAGAAATAAAGTGAAGGAGGCAGGAACAATGGATACTGCATGAAAATGAACCAGTTTTGCAACACAGGTTTCTGGAGGGAAGTGAATGAGAGGTGTAGGGTATGGGGCTTTCCCCGTCATGGTGGTTGTTCTTCCCATGACACTGCTCACCAAGGTGACACTGAAGTTAGCTGGCAGGGATCCTTGACCTGGTCAGGGTAAAGGATCAGTACAATGGGGATATTGAGATTGGTTTGGTCTGCAGACAAAGCCTTTGGCAAATATGGGATTTAACTGGATTCAAATGGTTAGCTTTATTTGCCAAAGGAAAAAAAAAACCTGCTTCTTTTGGATGATACACAACACAAAACACAATGAGGTTTCATTTAAATAAATAAATTGACAACCACTGCTCTGGCAGTTCTGGATGTGAACTAGTAACAGCAGTGTTAAGCCATTGCAAAGCGGAATGAATGTGATTTTCACACCTATTCTTTTTTAATTTAGGTCCATTTGAAATCCAACCACCCCTCTATTACTAATTTGTTATGGCAATATTAATTAACGTTTTTGCTTTACAGCAGTAGAGAATGCTGTTTAGACTGAGTGAGATAGATTAGAAGGTCTACAAGATTAGAAAAACAATCTGTAAACTGGTCAGATGCAGTTGAGGGTCACCTTGATCTCCTGAAGTGAGTACACTGCACTTGGAAAGTCTGAGAATGTGTGGATGTCTTTCTGCCAGTGCAGACTCATTAGGACAGGATAGGTCAGCACCCTTTGCTGTTGTCTCCTATTTTGGAATGTAAGAAAATTAGCTCCCAAGATGGGTAAAAACAATTGTTAGACTTCCATAAAAGCTGGTATTTGAAGAAATTGTGCATTATTTGATAAACAAAATTAATCAAGACCAAGTATGCTAGGAAACAAGGAGCAATATTTAGTGACTTAGCGAAGGTTCACAGTGATGCGTTGTAATTTCCCTTCTCCTGACTCACTTTATCTCTGCCATTAGTTTAGCAGATCTCCAGGCTCCTGTCTCAGCTACTGTGATCAACATGGTGTGTCCAGCTTCAGACCATTAATAGTATTTATCTTGCATTTTAGTGGCATAGCACAGATAAGGCATCTGGTTTGAGGAAGAAGAGTAGCAGGCAGATAGACAGGCAAATTTGTGGCCTTTTCAGCTGATTCTTGGGTTGTCTCAGCTACCTTCTATTCACCCTACACATAGGCAAAAAGCTCAGGCCCCCCAGCCATCACTGCATCTGTATGAGAATTACAGAAGTTGATCAAAACACTGTTGATGGTGGTAAAGAAGCCACAATCTCAATTATTTTGGCTTTAAATTATGGGATTAAAATTTTTACCTTGTGTAAAGTGTGGTATGCTTCGGTTTACTTTTTGGGTATAATTTTGCAGTCAGCCCAAAAACACTGGGGAACAATCACAGGGAAGAAAATCAGAGGCACAGTGATGTCCTTTTAAGACAGCACCGATATTGTAAAGTGCTCACAATTTCATTGTGGGTTTTCAGCATTGGCAGGTGAGGAGCAGGAGAGGCAGCTGAAGAAGCAAGTTGGACTGTAGCTGCCCCAGGGAATTAATCTATTTCTGGCTTTGCTATTCTTGCATTTCTTTGTTTTGCCTAAATCAGAAGGGATCAAGGTGGCAGTATTTTACATCTATGCTCTGAATTCCCTGGTGATTCAGGAAGCCTTTTGTGTAGGCAGCACCTCTCAGGACAGACTGGAGGATATGGTACCTCTTTTGACATTTTACATTGAATCTCCCTTGGTCAGCAGGAAAAGTGGCTGTCAGACCGAGGGTATGCCCAAGGCCCAGGCTGAGGGATGCCAAGTCCCCCGGGAGCCCTGATGAGCAAGGCAGAAATGTCAATGGTCAGAAGAGCCAGCTTGTAAGAACATCTGAACTTTCTCGATGCTTTCTTGGATGCTGTGAAATCCATAAGTTCAACACAACTGGACTACCAGTGTTACAAGATTTTTGGCTTTTCCTGTTTCCAGTCAGGCTGTAATCAGGAAATGGCAAATTCTGGCCCTCTAACACCACCGATAACAGCAACAGGAACATGAACAGGGACATGCAAAGTTGGAATACTCTTTGTAAAGGGAAATCACAGAGATAAACATACTCATGAATTCTACAAAATATTCAAAACATAGGTGAAACTGTTACACCTGGTCTTGTTTGCCTGTCTCTACTATCAGTGAATTAACTATCTGATATCCTAATAAATACGATGAAGTTACTCCTTATTCTGTGAAGAAATCAACCCCCCTGCTAATATTTCAAATTCTATCCCTAAGCTGTTTGGGGTTCAGGGTGCTCTCCTGATTTTAAACAGTTTTGGACACAAACCAAGCTAAGCGTACAAAGTCAGAATAGCTTTGAAAATTTGGGTTGAAATGTGTCCTCAAAAATGTGGTTCATAGAAGATCAGGGAGACAAGAAGGAGCCGAAACAACTTTTTGAGCAGCTGGCTCTGACCACAGCTCAATGAGAACTACACTCTCCCCAGTACGGTTACCACCACTTTAACTGAGCAAACAGCCAGATGGGCTGACTGAAGCAGTGAGCAAAACCAGTTACTTGACAAGATACTGCATCACACAGCAAGAACAAGTAAAGATGCTTCTGGATTTAATGCTTGAACTATAGTTCAGCTGAGGCCAGTGGAAATACGTCAGTTGGTTTCAGTGGAAGTGATAACTTGAGTAACACAAACTCAGGTTTTGTGTCATGGCTGCTATGGCTGTTGATGAGAGCAGCTAGTAAGGAGGTCAGCAGAAATCAGCGTTAAGGCTTATATCTCAGTTAATGTGCTGAATGCTGGCATTAAGTGCCTGAGTAATCTTTTAGTTGGACAATACATAACCACCCAAAAAATACCGACAGAAAGTTCAGTGACACCTTTTCAGTGACATTTATACTTCTTGAACAGTGAGAAGAAGATAAGGAGGGCGGAAGTCTACAGAAAGGAGAAAAGGCCATAAAAAAAGGGAATATACATTAAAAAATGTGTCACCTAGCGAATAATCAGGAATCCAGGTAAGATGTGATATTCAGGCAGAAGACAGTGGCGATGTCAAGCAACCAGGGAATATTTCAGAGAGCTCAGGAACTTAGGCAATGAAACTTGTGGCGCAGTTTCTAGAACATGACAATCCATCGATCGATGAATGCATGGTATTTACCTGCTGACCCACCCAGCAAAGTTCACTGGGGGCAGCAAAGCAGCCAGCAGGATGGGACTAGAGATTCCTCTTTATATCCAAGTGCTAGGTTTCCATGGGGAAGGATAGGCATGTCCATTAAAACAAACTACTCTTTACCAGAATTAATTTGGGCAGTAAACAGCACAGATTTCTCATTTTAAACCATCTGTACTTCAGAAGAGTACTGGGAGGATGGAAGGAGGATGGAACTGCCAGGTTGGCCAAGGCTTCCAAAATGCTTGCAAAGCACTCTGTGAAGATCACTGCTGTTATTGAATTATGTTGTTATCCCACTGTTTCATGAAGTTTACAAACCAAAATTAAAAGGAAAATATGGAGGATTATGATGTATTTTAAAATTTATTACTTTTTTCATGTTTTCTTTTTGGAAACATAGGAAGGAAACTTCTGGGTCAACAAATATAATTCCTGGGTCCTGCAGGCAATTGTGTCAGCTAAAGGATTCATCTATCACACTCCTTGAACATATAATGAACATCTTTACTAACGTTAATGAGAATTGCTAATAATTTGCATTTACACACTACTTAAGGATCTTGAAGTGTTCTTTCATATAACATGCTCATTTTTATTACAGGCATATTGGATTTAAATGACTTGCCTAGGGTCTCACAGCAAGCCAGCAGCAGAATGACTCTTAGTGCTCCCGGTGCTTTGCATTAAATCCTGGACATTAACAGCTCCTTTCATAAAGGAAGCTCTGTAGTGGTAGATCACCTCCTGGTGCTGGTGGATCAAACCTTTTATGATAGCGCAAACAAATCAAGAAATTACTTGAACCCATGTAATGCTTCCCAATGTCTGCAAATCCTGGCTTCCTTTGAACTTAGAAAATTGACAAGTCTGAGTAATGCTAAGATAGCCTTTGGCATATGACCAACTATGAAATTTTGATATGCTAAGTATGTGCCTCAGATCTATATTTTCTGTATGAATACAGCAGTAATCTCTACATTTGTTCCAGGAATTCTTCAGAGCTTTCACTATCCCTTGTACGGTTGGAGGCATATTTGAAAACAAAACGCTCCCCCCCCCCAAAAAAAAAACCAACAACCCCCCAAAATTATCTATAATAAACAAAAATCCTTCACTTTTCTAGTGGCAGAACTGTCTGGACAGCTTACTTTGAAACAGGCACATTCCTTGTCATTGCACTCTCCTCTGAATGGCAGTGTCCTCATCAAAAATTAACTCTAAGAAGATGATATGGGGCATCCCTTTGTTTATGGGCTCCCTTCTGTCAAGAAAGGTGCAGTATCACAGAATGACCTGATTTTTCTGCCCGTGTCAATATTATCATTCTGTAGCAAATTGAAACATTGGTATTTCCCCGGGATTTTTCCCTCTCATCTATGCCTCCTATGGAAAGGGCTGCACATCGTACCCAATGATTTCAGGATACTATTTTAAAGCTTTTGCCTGTAGCATCTGGCTCTTTCTATGACAAAGAGCTATTTTGTGGGTGGCACTTGCTATAACATCGGAGGAACCATCCGGTAGAACAGCAACAACTACAGCAATACTGATGCCATTCATCAAAACAGTTACTCCAATGTGGTGGTGGCTACCCAGGAGCTCTCACCTGTGGCAAATGGTGACATTTACTCCTGCTGGGAATGTGGCTGGGCAGCCGAATGTTAAAGAGGGCCTGCAGGGCTGCCTGTGCCGCTTGACCCTTGGCCAGCTTCTTGCTACGTCCTGAGCCTTCAAACGTTCTCCCGTCCACTCGCACCGCCATCACAAAACTCTTGATGTGCTGCTTCTCCACTGTCTCTGACAGGCAGACGTACCGCAGGCCTGACCGCAGCTCATTTAGCAGCACCACTGGGTTCTTCTCACTCTCCGCCTTGGATGCCATCTTGTGCTTGCTTTGCTTACCGTGGCCCATTAAGTCCAGCGTATGGCAGAGTAAGCGCCCGTGTCGATAAGCGGTGGAAAGCAATTCATTATTAACGGGGTTGTAGACTGAAAAGTCCTCGCTGTGTGTAGATGGTTCAAACTCCTTGAACAGAGTATCTGGAAAGTCTGCCTGATCAGAAGTAAAGTCCGTGGATGGGTTGATGCAGTTGCCCATGGCAAAGTGAGCTTGGCAGGCATTGGGGAACTGAACGAATGACTTCAGAGCTAGCTCTGCAGCACGCATTTTAGCTTTCTTTTTTGTGGGCCCTGTGCCTTCAAACGTAAGTCCATTTACTTCCACAGCAACAGCAAAGACTGGAGCATGCACTGGACCTGTCTGGGAAACCATTTTATATTGTAAACCCGGTTTAAGTTCATGTAGCTGAACCAGAGCATTCTTTGGCGTCACTGACCACGAGACTTTCTTCCAGATGAGCTGGAGTTTGCAGAAATGGCCATTACTGCCTTCCTCTAAGGGTCGTTTTCTCTTACTGCTAAGTGTTCCCCCTCTTGCCCTCTCATTAGATGATATCGGATGATCCTCCAGGTTGCCAATGTTTCGATTTTCCTTTACTTCTGCACTACTGGTACCTGTCAGTAAAGAAAGAAAAAAATCTCACATTACAGTTGTCATAGTAGTAGCTGACATTATGCCTAGGGCTGGCAGAATAGCCAAAACAGAAAAAAAAAGTTAATGATAGATATCCTTGCTCAGCCCTTTTTGGTTTTTTTTTCCTCAAATATCTGTATAATGGTTGGTTTATTATTTATAGCACAGATTTTCTGCATGTCCTGAATGTTTACTTGTCCCTAAAGTTCTACTTGTATTAGTCACTTGCCTCCTGTTTTAAAAAAAGATTACATCATTCGAAGATGAAGCATAACTGATGCCATGTGACTTAAATGAACTACTGCATTCACACTGGATAATTACTAGTAAAAAGTGAATAGTTTGTGAAGTCCCCTTAGGCTGAGATTTATTCTATAATCCATGTGGGTGAATGCTTATGAACACATTACTAGAAATCATAAATGATTCACAAATGATTCACAAACAGAAAAATGGGCAAATGCATTGAATAATCTATTTGCAATGAATACATTGACTGGCTCTACTCACACCATAGGATTTCGTGTTGCTAACATCACAAAGCAAGCCTAAGAAATGATATGACAGACTTTCCTAGCATTTGAAACAATAATTTGTTCTGGACTTAGATTCCAGTTCGGTAAGTGAGCATCTTTCTGTCAAATTCAATTGCAGATACTCTAGTTTCTGCATCAGCAAAACTAATATTGCAAAAGTTTTAGATAAATCTAGATGAGACTAGGAAAAGCCAGAGCATCACGATGGGAGTAACTACTGAAGTAAAGAATTACCTATGTCAAAGAAAAGGAATTGGGGTGAGTGACTGCCAGGAGTACCAGGAAGGGAATGAAATGACAGTGGGGAGCTGTGGAAGGAACACTCCGTAGCTGTTGAGCCAATGAATCACACATTGCTCTGAGCTATGCTTGTGCAACGCCCATGCTGCAAGGCACTGCTCTTTGCTACAGGCAGAGAATGGAGATTTGTCTCGCTGATGTCCTCAATGAGACAGAAAATGTGCTGCTAAATAAGCATCCTATAACATTTCTGTCATTTTTTTATGAGTTTGTTCAAATGCGTTGCATTTCTGACACATTCTCCAGTCCTCCTGTGTGTTCCTTGGGGCAGAGACAAGTTGAGGAAGTAAACATGAGTGTAACCAACCAGTGAAGCAACCTGTTCCTGGGGCAATGCACCTGATCCCTTCCTGAGCAGAGCACTGCCTGGCTGCCTGCTGCATTCCAGTCAGCATAGATCGTGGAGCCTTTCCCATGGTTTGTTATTGTCAGACATGAGCATGCCACCTGTGCAGGCTGCGTGAATCCCAAGCACACAGAAGGTCCTGTGGTCCTTAGAGGACAGAGAATGGTCCTCCTACTTTCTGCAGGGCCATGGTCTTACTTGGCTTTCTCTCTACCCTGATGTACAAGCTGGCTGCGAGGATGCAAGGGGTGAGCTGCTAACTATGCCTCGAGGAACCTCTGCTGGAACAGTGTGCCTTTGCAGCAGCCCAGTATTAGGCTGGGCTGATAGATGCACAGGAGCTTGCAGAAAATTATGTGGAGCCAACAATCAAGATTAAATCCTCCTTTATATCCTCTTGCACTTTGTATTAAGTACCCAAAAACTTTTTCCTCTCTGAGCAATAAGTCTGCACTCATGCAAGTTGTTCCACAGAAAGCAGCTAGAAATGAGTAAAAATCGTGGCTTAATTGCATGTGTGTGGACTCATTTGCAGGACTGAGTCTTTAGGCTCCCTGTCCTGAAAACCCTTCAGCACACACCGAGCTTCCAGCCTGCATCTATGTCTCACCACAGTTACTTGCACAGCTACGTGCTGCAGAGCTTTGCTGAGGCAGAACTGACAGATTAAGGTCTTAGTGACTAGTTACTTTTTAGTTTCTGAAGCTAAGGGAAGAGAATGAAGACAGGCGAAGAAGGAAAGAAAAAGAAATACATAATAGGAAAAAAAAGTTTCATCATATGGCATTCAGCTGTATAAAATATGACATCTTTAAACCAGCCTTTCTGGAAATAAGACATTTAAAAGGTCAGGTTAACTAAGACACAGGGATAATGTGGTCTTTTCTCATTGAGTTCACAACTCTATGGAAACTCTGATCTGAGGGGGAAGGAGATGAGAAATTTAACTTTCCTCGATTTATCCTGGCAGTGGCTTTGGCCAGCCATATTCCCCTGTGACCCTTTATCATGTTTCCATCCCACTCAGGATACACCTTTTTGGTTGCATGCATATTTTTTTTTTTTAATAAAGGTGAAATATTTTGACTCAGACATACTTTTTAGCAGGAAGCAGGTTTGGTTCTGTATGTCACACCTCCTCTCTCATCTTACCTAATAGGTTTTTACAGAGCCAATTATGGTACATAATGATATTGTAGTCAGGAAGCATGAAAAGAAAGATAGCTCTTGCTTCACACAATATCCAGGTTTGAAAAGAATTTGTATTTATGCGCCACTGAATAGGAAAACCGAAGGGGTTATTTGTATTTATAATTCATATTGTCTTACTCCAGCTGTTTTTTCTTTCATCGTCAGAGAACCTCAGATTAACGAACATGAATGTGTGACCTTAACATCTTACTTTAATCACTCTCACACAGCAGTTAACTAAAAAACATGGCAACATAAAATAAACATTACTTGCTTAAATTCTGTCTGTGAAATTGTCTAGTCCAGGTTTTGGTCAACAGGGAGTTAGCATTGATGTAGTGAAAAAAAAATGCAGAGATGCAAGTGTAAAACTTACCAGAGATCAGGGACAATGTTGGGCATGTGCAGCGGGTATGTGGCTGTGTTTATGGTATGTTTGGGGCCTAGTAACAGCAAAGGAGACCCATGCAAGTGTCCTTATAGTCCATCAGATTTCTAGAGGACCCAATTCTGACACACCAGAAAATATCTTGGTTCTTCACAGACCTCAGTGAGAGCTGCAGCAGGCCAAAAGTCATCATGGCATGTAAATCAGAGGCAGCCTAAATTCAGCAAGTGCCTCAGAACGTCTGTGAGCCTGATGGACTCGTGTGATACCTGGCAGCTGCTGGGCAACAACAAATTATATCATACTTTCAGGTCTCTGAAATAAGAGGTCTTTGAAATGCGTCTTTTATGAGACCTCTGTGTAGCAGACATAAGATTACCGCTCTAATGGTGGCACATGTACTTCTATTGCAAAAATCAGACAAAGCAGGCAAATGACACCAAACTACATAAGATAAATACTGTAAGCAGCTGTAATAGAACAATCACAAGCAATTTTAGAAATGAAGAGCACTAAAAGGAAAAGGGTAAGTCAGAGGATGCACACCAGGAAAATGCAAAACTGTGGATCATTTTCAGTCCTGTTATCTCTCATAAAGTCTTTGCTCTAGAGTTGCCAAAACACATTCTCTACATTTTGGGGGAAAAAAAAGATAAAAAAATATGGTTCTCCTACGATGAAAGGTTGGAGAATAATAAAATTTTAAGGGGAAGAAGTTAAAAAAAGTGAAAGAAAAACACTTTTTTTTGCAATAGCTTCTGATTTACTGTGTAAGATTTCTAAAAAGCCCCACATCTCTGAATTATAGTATCTTTTCAGGTAACTTTATTCATTGATTTTTTGCGGTTCCACAAGCAAGAGGAGACACTGCAGCCTTGTATTTGCTTCAGTAATTGAATGGAAGAGAGGAAAGCAGTTAGTGAAATATATTTATTTATGCACTATTCCTCAATCTTCTGTCTGCTCTTTCATGTTTTTGTCCTTTTGGTCATTATGCACAGTACAGTTAACGTAGAGAGCCTGCATCATCAAGAGCTTTTCAGAACTATAATGCATCACTAATAATGACACTGCCTATGTCTCTGGGTCATAAGGGCTCTGCAGAACTAGCCATCCGATACGCCACGCTACATTTGAAGAGATAATATTGTTCCTCTTGAAGGTTATTCTGCTGCCAAGCCAACTTCCAGGGAGGATGGGAAAGGAGAGGTGGTAGGTGGCACCTTCATTTTGGCTGGCATCTTTGTGATTGGATTACAAGGAGCAATACATTACTGAAAAGCTATGGTATTGAAAGAAAGAATTTGCAGCCTCTGCAGTATAGTAAACTTCTGATTCAGCTGAGAGCTATGACACAAGAAGTTACTGTCTTTAGAAATGTTTGGTAAACACCAGACTGCTACCAACACATTTTTAACAATACAGGTAGGACATAATTTTCATTTTTCTGCATTTTAGTATCTAACCCTTGTTTGCCCTGCTTATGTAGAGTACATTTTTGCTGTCCATCTACATCGCATTGACTGCAGAGGTTAGAAGGATTGACCTCTGTAATTCCTGGCATACTTGAAAGTGAAAAAAATTAAATTAGAAGCAATAGGTATGAACCCAAGAGCCAGAGCCATGGCATCTTTGTCCAAGATCAGCTAGTACATCAAATGCAATGTAGGGCAGTCTCCTCTCGCAAGCAAGCTAGCATTTTCTTTCACTTACTGAATGCACAATGGAGGACCCGGAGCTCTTCTGCTGCAATTCTTAGGTTTGTACTGCTAACTTTATTATTATAAACTTGTAGCTAACAACAGAAATTGCTCCTTCCTCTCTTACATGAAAACACACAGATATGTATTTTTAAACCTTCACAAAAGAAGTCTGCTTAAGGGAAACCTGCCATGATATTTCTGTTGCTACTGAATAGTCCCAACCAGCTTGCAGGGTTAAGCCTGTTCAAAGCAATATCATTAAACTTTACTGGTGTGTAACACCACACTATGAGGGGAATGATTACCAGGGCAAAAAAGTACAGGACTTCACTGAAAGTGAAGATGGAAAATTTATGAAAGGTGATTGCCATTGCCTTTAGCTGTTTCACAATGAAGATACTCTACTTTGCCCACCTTATTATCTGAAATAACTGTGAAATCCATGCATATATACTATAACTCTTACCAATTAGGAAGATTACTCAAATGACATAACGATCTGACTTAGACGGTACTCGGACTCCAATGCTCTCTGTCCAAGTTAGCAATTAAGTGCATGCAGCAAAAAGCATGGTCAGCCCACAGCAGAAACAGATCCAAGTACATGTTTTCCTAAATCAGGACAGGCCATAGCTCACCTTTAGGCATGGGAGAAATAAAAAAAATGGCAATAGACACAATTTTCAAAACAAAACCAGGAGGGTTGATCCTGTAGGGGATTGCTTGGGGCTCTGACTGCGTGGAAGGGGATATTCACTGTGTTCTGTAGAGGCAGGGTCCCTGCTGGATCTCACACTGTGCAATCAAAAACTCTGGGGCCTCATGCTGCCTGAGGAGGAATTTAACCAACATGCTTATAACCGAGCATGCTTCAGTACACTGGATCTGGGGCTGGGATTCATCCTACAAGACTATTGTAGTGGCTGAAATCCGTATTGGGGACCATCACCATGAGCTTCCTCTGCAGACACTGGGGAGAGGTACAGGCGTGAAGAATGGTGCTACACCACGTCTGTGCATATGGCAGCATTGCGTAATGAGAACGCCAGGAACCATACACTCCTGCTAGAGATACAGCCTAGATTTGCAAGTATCTGTGCCTGGTGGTAGTCCGCCTTGACGCCGTGGCATAGCGTGGATGGAACGATTAAAGATCAGTGACCCGCAGAGGTTTGTAACATCATGAAAGGCAGGCAGGCAGGCAGTGAACAGGGAATGATTATTCACTGCTCATGCAATCCAAGCACTAGAGACAGCAAGCTTGAAGCAATAAAAGGGTGCACTTTTTGACAACACACTAAATCAGTCCCTGTTCCTGGTTGTTACTGAGATCAGAAGTATCAGTGGGCTCTGGAGAGGACTAGACAGGCCTGTTGATGTCTAAGAAATATGACGATTCAGGTGCAAACTCTAGCTGAGTAAATTTTTTGCTGGGTGCTAGAAAGACGTAGTGAGGGGAAGGTCCTATTTAAACTTCCTTTTCTCAGTGCAACACTAACAGCAAATGTTGAAGGCAGTGTGCAGAGCTAAACTCCCTATTTCTAATCCTGTGTGACATTTCTTACATTCTTAGCTACACTAACTTCTGGGAATGAACAGCGTGGTCCTTTTCTCACACATTCAAGATAAGGTCTTCATCGTAGACTGAATTACCCAAAAATTTCATTCCAAAGGTGCATAGTGCCTTTGATACATTTTTTCTAGTATTAGTTCATGGATCATGAAGCACAATAATAGTGTCTAAAGGCTAATAATCACTAGCTGAAAATGCATGTACAGTCAACCTGGCATGGCTCCCTTTGTAAAGAAGGCCTAAAGGAATGTAAAACAAGATTTGTGTTTGTTCCAGCCAGTGGGACCGCCTATTGATACAGCACAGTTTGGGAAGGGGCACTCTCATAGGATGCTCAGTAAGCAGAAAGCTACAGGGATAAGCAAACCACTTCTCTACTTGGTCAGCATTCTTCTAGGCTTTTGTGAAATTGTTAACACAGAAGAAGGTTCCTCCGCTTGTTCAGAGGAAATCACTGAAGCTCTTTAAAACGCTAAACTACTACACAGGTGCATGTGTGCTATAGACATTAGTGGGATTTATACTGCTCTACAAGAAGTGAACACTGAGATATGGCTGATTTTAAACTAATCTTTTTGTTTGTGGGGTTTTTTTGGTGTTTTTTTTTTTTAAGATTCCAATAGTAACACCTAAAATGTGTTATGTGTGCCAAGATACAAATTGCTGCCTTACCACTGGAGTGTATATTTGACGCAAGAAAGGACTAGGCAGGATAACCCTGAAAACAGTGATATTTGTTATTTCCCTTTCAGAAAACATAGCTTACCCTGCCCATGTGAGCTCTTTTAAAGCCCACACAAGCACCAAGCAGTATGGGCATTACAGTAGCAATAAGAAAATGGTGTTACAGTGTTTGGCTTGTACAAACTTCCTACATTATCTAAAAATAACTGAGTAGCACATTTGGGAAACATTATGCAGGAGGTGCTTGCACAAGCTCATCATGTGCATAATATGTTTCCTGTGTGTACTTCTGATATCTCTTCCTGAAAATGTAGCCTCCCTGGGACTAATTTTGAAGGATTTTCAGGATTTTTTTGCCTTTGCTAAGATATGTAAAATCCTGCCGGTCCCTGTGCAGCAGAACGGTGTGAAGTCCATGTGATACCCAGCAGCAGAAAACAGAGGAACAGAGGACTGTGCTCCCTCAGTCCTTCAACAGCTATTCCCGTTGGTGCCACACTATGATCAAACCAAGGCAGATTAGCAACAACAGCGAAAAAACCAAAACCCCACTCCTCCCACCAACTGGTTCTAATAGGGCAACATGTCAAAGTGTGTCTGGCTGGAAAAGAAACCCATCTGGTAGGTGATACTAAAACTCAAATAGTTGTTCATTTCTTTCAGAAAGCTTTCCTCCTTTTTTTTTTTTTTTTTTAATGATTCAAGATGTGTTACAATAAGTAGGGCTGGAAAACACAAAATAATTGCTTCTAGTTGATAAATAGGAGGGCTTACTGAGGGTTATTCAGTCCTAACTGCACATTCACAGACTTCTTGGTGTTTTGAAGGCTTCACAACTCCTTCAAACCGAGCAGCACTTTCCTCCAGCTCCTCCAGCAGTCATGGATTCAGGCAATGTCAGTGGCTTTGTTCAAACATAAGGGCTCAGGAAAATCTGGTGGCTAATTTTTCAGTTACAACTAGTTTATTTAGGTCTGGTTTATCATCTCTTCTCAATTGGATTTGGTTTCTTTCTTTCTTTCTCTCTTTCTCTCTCTCTTTCTCTTTCTTTCTTTCTCTCTCTCTCTCTTTCTTTCTTTCTTTCTTTCTTTCTTTCTTTCTTTCTATCTCTCTCTTTCTTTCTTTCTTTCCTTCCTTTTTTTTTTCCCTTTCTTTCTTTTAGTTTTGTTCTCCAGGTCATATCACAGAAGTAAAAGAGAAAAGAGTTTAAGTAGATGGCTCGGTCCTGAAATCTTTCCTTTTGGAAAAGTCCCTTTATGATCGAGGAAATAAAAACAGGGTGAAGACACAGCATCAAAATGACCTCGTTTTTAGGGACTGTGAGAAAAGCAAGTGAGCAAAATAAGGTAACATAAACAGGAAAGGAAAAGGAGCTCCACAGTCCTGTAAACCTGAGTGTAAACACCCGCCTTTTGTAAGTTTTTCCTTTCTATTTGTGACATACTGTTTACAGCTTCCTCTTGCCAGGGTCTGCACAGGGAAAATTGGGAAGGTGAGCTGAGATTAACCCTTGCTTCACTGGAAATCGCAGAACATCTGCACTCAGCATCAGAGAGTTTTGCATTTTACATGAGTGCTGGACTTACGGTCTGCCAATGTTTGCAAATCCACCTCCCTTCCAGAATTACACCTACACTGTAGAGCTTTTATTTTGGAACTTTATTATTCATCTGTCTATAGAGAAAAAAGACTGCTTACTTAAATTGTCTTCATCCTCCATGGTGGTTGCGCCAGGACTCAGGTACTTGAAGGGTGCTATAAATGTTGACAGTATGCTTACTTTTTCTGGAAGAAAACAAATGAAAAGATACATATAAAATCAGTATTTTGTCATTGCATCCTGATTTACTCCACACTTTTTCTCAAGTCAAAACATATTGGCAAGTGCATTTCTTTCTTGTTTTTCTGGACTCTACAACCCCGCCAAAGTTCACTGAACTGCAATGCTTGTATTACAGCTGGCACGTGCAAATACCACACACATTCCTCCTGGTTTCTGCCCCTGGGTAGTGTTCCTTGGCTGTGCTTCCCAGTGATGGTCCCAAGGACTACAGAGCTGGAAATGTGGGATGTTTGAGCCAGTCCAGCTGGGAACAGGGGAGGCAGTCAGCCTTGGGAGGGGGGACATGAGAACTGCTCTAATGGATGAGACAATCAGCTCATCTCCTCTCATTTCCTCTCTCTGACAGAGGCTGAAGCAGAAGTACCAGAGAAAGCCCAAGCGCTGATGGCACAGAGACTACATCAGCTTTTAATTCTACAAATTGTTGATTTGATTTTTGGAAAACCTTCATGGTGTGCACAGGAAGCTATTATCCAAAGAATAAGAATACTATTTGAGATCCTTCTTATTCACATTCATATTAAGTGCAGTTCCTTCTACCTGCAGTTTCTGTTTATCCTGCTGGGAGTAGGTGGCACAGACATTCACTTCTAGTGCCGTGAACAGGCTCTACACTAGGTGCCAGGGTAGATTCAGCAAAATGAGAACTGATACTGATTTATACTAGTCCAAAATTTGGCTCAAGATTTATCTATAGGGAAAAGTTGCTGTTAACACAAACACTAGAAACAGATCTATTGAATATGTGTGTTTTATTTAGTTTGACAACTAGCTTATTTAGTTTGTTATTTAGCTTGTTTGGCTGAATTCGTCCTGAAAAACTATGGGTGCTTTGCTGGGGACCAACATTAACAGAGTGTCTGCTTTTGGTAGCAGAAGAAACAGAAACACAACCTTACAAAGGTGATACACAGCTTTGAAGGACTTAGGTGCTTTCCTAAAGTACTTCTCTGCTTAGAAAGCCTCAGTTAGGTGGAAATGCTCTGAATCCTGCACATTGTGAACAACTCTGGACCTTCATCCTGTGGCAGAAGCATCGATAGCAAACCAAGCGTGTCTTCTTTCAAGTGGCACAGGAAAAATTATGTCCATGGGGACTTTATGGGTGAGAAAATATTCCTCTGGATTTCCTTAAACTACCTGGCTGCTAATCTATCACTGGTCTGGAAGGCATTCCAGCTAAAAAGCTCTTAAACTTTTTCAGCAGCACATCTGTTAGCTTTTTGGCCTGGTTTATCCTACATTTGCAAATAATCCTTGCTCTGGTTAAAGACTCTAATCATAATCCATCAAAAATGACTGCATATGTTTGCCCTTAGCTAGGTAACACCATAGCTCAACTCTATTATGAGAAATCACAGTAAAAGCTGACTGCTCTTTGTTAAGTAAATACAATAAGCAGAATAAAAGATTGCCTGAAGAAAACCTTTCTCCGTCCAGAAACCTTTCAGCCCAGACTAATATATAATTAGAGCACAAATTAGCCTCCTTGAATGGCAGTTTCATTAAGGGATTGTAGTGATGTCACAAAGCAAAAGAATGAAGCTATTTATGAACGCTTTAGCCAAAAAGATTTTCCTAAGTGAACGCTTTGACACTTTTTTGCTAAGGTGTTGCTCACTGAGAAACGTGGCATCTCTGTGCGACACTATCTCAGTGCGTGAGAGACTGTTGGGCTGTGATCAGGATAAAGGCTGATCCTCACTCCTGACTTTCTCGGCTGGTTTCTTTGATTAAAGTGAAATGAGTGTAGGCTTTTGGGACCTGATCCAAAGGCTACATAGGGTAAGGCAAATGCTTCAGATGATAGACGTAGGATCAGGGCAGTCCTGGGCTTCAGCACCAGCACTGGCTGTTGTGTCTGGGTACTGAGGTGCAGTGAGCTGAGGCGTGCTCTGCCTGTGCTGACCGCTGGTGGCTGTTAGACCTTCAGGGCTAACCCTCAAGACCCTGGGTGTCATATAGAAACTTAAAGCTTATTTGCTGAGAAAATATTCTCAATTCTCACAGAGAGTTAATCCATTAACCAAGCAATGATGACACATGCTTTCTTGTTGAGGTTGCTAATTCTTATTCCTACCACCAATCAAAAAGCAAAACCATGTTATTTTATACCATACTATTACTAAGGAAAGGAAAATTCTATGATTTACCTTTTACCCCAAGTGATTTTGTGCAATTGATAGGCGACATTTACAAGGTGGATTTAAAATGTATCAAAATATTTTCTCTTTTGCCTTAAGAGAACCTTTAGCCATCTTAAGCTTTTTTTTGTTAGTGTTTCCTACCTTTCCATAAAGACCTTGGTGATTTCTTTGTTTTGTGTGGCAGAGAAATGGGGTGGCCTGTAAAATTTACTGCACTTTTAGAGCAGCAATGGATGGGTTGATGTCAACCAAACTCAGGCAGGTCCTAATAACAGGATATCTTTCAATCAATACAGATGATAAAGATTATAATTTAATATTTCAATCCATTGGTTGAGCAATGGAAGATTTAGTGTGTGTCTGGAAGGAGGAGGAGGGCAGGGGTTTTGAGTGAGCAATGCAAGAAGAGAAAAGCTGTACTATGCATGTTGCACAGATGAATTATTGAGCCTATGGAGGAGGGGAACATAGATGACAGGATAATTAAATGTAGGTGTTTACAGGGAAATAATCTGGCTAGGTATAAAACTATTGGTATGATTGTGCACTTCCATCTTTTGCACATTATTGCCTATTACCTTATATGTACCATAGGACCACATACTTCATCTTTGTTGTCAATGGTGATATTCAGTGTTATTTTTGTTTACCACTTGAGAGCAAGATTAGGAGAGTTGTGTATTCACAATTTACAGTCCCCATGTATTTTAATGTCTGTCACAATTAATCTTATTTCCAACAGTTTGATGAAATCTTATGAATTAGCAGAAAGGACATGTCTGGATATGAAAAAGCCATACAGAAAAATATCTTTAAAGTCTCCTTTTTTCTCTCAGTCTCTTTTCCTTCAATGATTTTTTTTTTCCAAAAAGAAGCAGTGGCAAGCAGCCTAAAATTAGACCAGCCTTTTGTACTATATAATTGTAAATGTTCTCTGTATTTGTTGGAGAAATTATTTTTCAAGGCTAGGAGAGAGGGACTAAGAGAAGAAAACAAGACATTTCAAAACCTCTTTTCTCAAAAGCAGAATACATAACCCTACATTTATGAGAACCAAAACAAGAAGCTATTATTGCTTGCATTAAAATTGTACCAAAAGCCTCCAATGACATGAAGGAGCAATTTCATGAGGCATATATGGACATGAAGGAAGCTGTATTTACAATGGAAATTGAAAGACAAAGAGCAGGTTATAGCGGGATTTAGAGCTAGCTACCCTGGAACACTAAGGCATGATGATAGCATCATATTTCGTAGTGTATTCACTATAAAAACATCCTTCCAAGTGATGCCAAGTGGAACTCTGCTACAGTATTCTAAGCACAAAAATCACCATTTCTCTTGATGAGAAGCCCATTATAGGAAGAACACACCCCACCCCCCTTCTGATTTGGGATGGAAAAGGATTTCAGTTCACGCTTCTTAAGTACACATTTTCCAATAGAAAATAGTTAAAAAATAATCATGAACACTGTTTTGATAGTAGCCATGTAAAAACAAATAAAAAACCCCATTGGCCAAGATATGTTTTGCATGAAAAACAGAAAATTATTTGGTACAAAGGATTCAGCAAAGGCTGGCATATAAGGCAGACAAGTTTCCAGTAAAATCTGTTCTTTTTGTGAAGTTGCTCTTGCCCTGTGGATGCAGTCAGAACCCTGGTCACAGGTCCTGTAAAAATGCTTTTATTGTGAAGACAAGAATACATACATACAGCTATAAACAGCATTCATGCCCTTCATAGCTATCAGTATTTGAAGGGCACCAGACAATACGGCTTGATCATCAACTCTGCTGAAGTTCTTTCACTCTCAGTCACTTGAACAAAAGCAATGGGAACGGCAGGAGCTCAACACTTTTAAAAATCAGGCCTTATACATGTTGGACAAGTTGTTTGGCTTTAAGAAGAGCAGACTGAGCGGGGTCATAACAACAGTCTTCCAATACATAAAAAGCTGCTGCACAGAAGAAAGGAGCAAACTGTATCCCATGTGTGTTAACTAGAAGTAATGGACTTAAATCACACCAAGGAAAATTCACTTTAGACATTAAAAAAACCCTTCCTAACAGTAAGAATAGTGTGGCACTGGTACAGATTGTCTAGTGGGGAGGCTGAGGACCTGTTGGTTCTGAAGGGCTGTAGGCAGAGAGTTGGCATCTTCAGGTGTTGCACCTGTTCTTGGGCCCATTCCTTAGAGTCTCCCCTATTCCTGTGGACCCCAGTAGAAAAACTTGTCCTCACCGTAAGATCACAGAGCAGGTTCTAGCTCAGACTTGGAAAAGTGAGTAGTATTTCCTAGTATTAACTAATCTCTGAGCAGAAGCTTGTGGCATGCTCTTTTGCTTGGCACCTAATGAGCACTATTAATAATTGTTTTTTTTAAATGCAACTTCCAAACACAAGAAGGATTAGACAGATGGCTACCAGTGGTTTGCCAGATCAGCATTAGCAATGTTTTACAGAATTAGTTTAATTCTTATATTCTAATTGATTACTGTAAGCTACTTTACTTGTCAGAGGTTTCTTTAACAGTATTCTTTTAAAACCACAATGTGGACATTATAAACCAGTGCTAAGTAATTCATTTGGTTTGCATGGAGTATGAAATTACTCAGTCAGGGTCAACTCTGATGCAATGAGTAAAATGAGCTGCAAAACCTCTTGAAAAAAATTATTTTTATTTCTCTAAAGCAGTATTTGCTGCTACTCAAATAGTTCCATTTGTACAGTTTTTACAGTTGTGTTAGCCTTGATTTATTTTGAAAGGCCAGGGGATATAGGGAGGGGAGAGAGCCTGCACATCAGGAGATTATTGTCTATATTCCTTCTTGTGTCTTAGTCAGCTCAGGCTTGGGGTGACAGTGATTGACAGGAAGAAGGGATTCTTCACACAAAAGAAAAATATGGCAAACTTGTGGGGAAAATAGCTACGTCTTTCTTTAAACCACAGCACTTACTGAGAAGGCCTCGCAGACTTATTAATTATGGCTTGTACAGCCACCGCGCTGCATCATTTAGTTTAAGCAGCCAGTTTCCAGATAGCGATTTACTTGCCCGGTGTCCGAATTTGCCTTTGCAGCTGAATTCAAGAACCAGCTGTTGAGTCACGAGTTACTGAGGCTGCAGGGCTGCAGCAGCATTGCCCAAGTGCTTTTTGCCTCACAGGTAAGTGGGAAGGCTCTGTGCAACGCTCTTTTATACCAACTCTGACAAAGCTGTGCTGGGGTGCCTGTGAATGACCACCACAGCACCAGTGGGGCTGGGAGGACCAGCTCTATCCATCCCCTCTAGGCACGTTTAAGTTAGAAGCATGGCTGCCCTAAACACTTTTGGAGGGCTCATGTTTCTGTACAGACACAGCAGCAGCTGTGCCTGGTGCAGGGCCCCAGTTCTGTGCCTTGCACAGGATAAATTCAAGCCTGCATATATCTGACAGGGGCTCCTAACACATGCCCGTTCCTCCTTGGCTTATTCCGCCTTGGTTTTGTTCTCTCACTCCTACTCTGTGAAGCCTGAAGGTGAAGCCTTGCTGGAATCATGAGCCCTTGAGAACCACTGGTCAATGCAATCAGAGCAGCACATCTAACTGAGCAGCATATGAGGGGGGAAAGAGCTTGTGTGCTGGCGGGTATGAAAGGGTTAAAATACATGGGACTGTTCCCGTCTGCAGGTATGCTGCTTGGCACCCCTGAGAGTGTGGCCTCTGATGTGGACAGTCACTAAGGATCTGCTTTTTATAATTGGTTTTCAATCCAAGGCATTTGCAGTTGTATCCCACCCTGGCCCACGTGGGAACAGTAAGGAAAGCTTCTCTTGGAGGTAGCAGAGGAATATGCTGAGAGAAAAACCTTCTGGCTGAACAAGACTTTTGCTTGGAACATTTTTCTTAAAAGCGGGGAGACAAGGGAATATTCAGATTAAGGAATTTAGGTTTTTAAAAGAAATAAAAAGTATTCAGCATTACTGCCTTTGTTCTCTGCTTCAGCAGGGACCTGAAACGAAGGTGTAAAATATCAGAACACATTTTTTACTTGTCTGATAACCAAAGGGAAGACAAAACCAGGGAACAGTTGGATAGTCAGTGTTTCAGGGAAAGACTTTCAGCTGCACAAGGCAGGTTGTGCCTTGAGTTAGAAGTCAGAGGTGTGAGCCCAGAGCCATGCGGTCTTCCTCTGAAACAGGGCATCCAGTTGGTCAGTATGATGCGGTGCCCAGGCACAGAAGCACCTGTCCCCGTGCCTCGGCTGGAAGTTGGTCATGGCCTGCCAAGTGCAGGGGTCTGCTGTAAATAGGTCTGCTTGCTGCCTTTGTCATTTATTTATCTAGTTCTTGGGGCAGAGAATATCTTTCTGCTCTACTCATGTTCAGTGCTTAGCAGAATGGGATCCTTGCCCAAGGCAAGAGCTCTGAAATGCCATTATATTAAATAGCAATACCAATTTATGGTATTATGATACTGCAGAGAACACTCAATGGGAAACTTTGGTTAGCTCAGGGGGCTGGCAACTGGGCTAATCCTTTTACTTCTGTGCATCCTGTTCTGGCTGTTTACTGACCCAGAAGCACTACCCTTGGAAAGCTTTTCGGGAAGCTCTGTGAAATGTTTTGCCAGTGATGATCCAGCCCCTAACAGGCAGCAGCAGGTTAATGCCCGGTGCTCTGGCCACTCTGCAGCCCCCCAGCCCAACCAGGGCCTCTGCACACAGCCATGATCATTCACTCTGAGGTCAAAGTAACTTCTGGTTTATCACTTATGAAGAGAAAGGGCCAGCTATGAAGCCGTGCATGTCGTTTGCATTGATCCATCCAATATGGTTTGAGATATAGGATATGTTTAATTGATTGCATCATGGGCCTTAGCCCACTTGGGACATTCTTTCTTTCCACAGTGGCATGTCCTGCAGCTCTGTTCTCCTCCTTTTCCAGAATGGAGATTGTGGGTTTTAGCTGCAGTTTCACCATATGAATATAAATACAGGTTTGAGGAGTAAAATCTCAGGGGCATTTCCTTCAGGCATTCCGTAACAGCCCACTCCAAGCTTCTTTACCATGAAAGATCATTTACAGAATGAAACATGTTGTGTTGTGAGATATTAGTTTCTTATTACTTCTAGTAAAGAGCAAAATAAGTAAAAACACAAGGTGGTTGATGGATTTTTTATAAGAAAGGCAATGTATATGTGTGTTGATCTCTATTAGATTCCACAGAAATCAATCTGAAATCTAGTTCAGCCTAGTAAAATTAGATCTAAAACTATTTAATTTTGTTGCAAGAGTGTTTTTTTCTCCTGATGCCTTGCTTGAGGACACACAGAGATAAAAACTCCTGAGTTATTATCTGTTTATGTGCATCTCCATCTGCCTGTTGAATATATTATATTATGTATTTTCTAAGTGATCTGGCTGTGGCTTGGAGATGGCAGTTTAAAAACGATGTCTTCACCAGCTTCTTAAGATATTGGAACACTCATTTTACAAATATTTTTATTTTGCATTCTATAAACTGTGAAAGGCTTTTTCCCTCCCTTTTTCGGGATGCCATTACTTTAGAAAACAGGAGAAGCACAAGAGAGAATAATTGCATAAAATCCATCAGTGCTCAGCTCTGTGTGCTGAAGTCTTGCAATGAAGATCATAAAAATGGCCAGTGGATTTATTAAGCATATAATAAATCTGCATGATTAACACTACCTATGACTATTTGATTGCATGCCAGCCGCATATCAAACAGTATTATCAAAGAGCATCTGTCTACACATTTAAGGCAAACTGGAGGGCTTCTTCAGTTACATCAGAAACTAGTTTGACCAGTATTAAGGTAAACAGGCTAATTTCTCATTAGGCTGTGGCTACATTCAAGTCTGCACTACTTAAGGAGACTTAGCTAAACTGGGAGAGAAAACTAAATGAAAATGCTCAATTTAGCTTAAGAGAGGTTTGCCCATCACTAATTGAAACCGGTTAACTAAATTATGAGTGTGAAATGTGGGTGGTCTATGCCAAAGTAAGAGTATCAGCATTAGCAAAGGTATTTAAAAGGATGTCTGGGGCCAGTGGAGTTGAGGTCTGGGGAAGCAAAGCAGCTGCCTATGCAGGCACTACTACAGATTGCATCTCAGGATGGTGCATGCAGAAGGACATGGAGGATGCAAAGCTCTGTGCTTCACTACCTGATTTTAAAAGGGTTTTCCACCTTCTGAAACCAGCAGTCCACTCAGGTACATAAAGTCTAAGGTGAGGCTGATTTGTTAAAGAAAAACTTCAGTTCCCCAAACTCAGTCATCTGCTGTAAGAGGGGCTGAACAACCCTAGGAGGGACTGCTCTCACTTTGCCTTCAGAGAGGAGACATCAGCATGAATATGTACTGATAAATACCTTCTGAGATAAGTACAATAAATTCCTCCCAGAAGGTGCTTATTAATTTTATTTGGGACCTGGACTATTGATTTAGACTAGAAGAGTAATTTGTAGATCTTCAAAGTTTGGAGGCAGGATTTCTACCCTACCTTGCCAGGAAGTCTTGACCTGTGTTCTGGTGGGCATTATTACTGCCTGTGGCTAGATCTCATGGTGCAGAGGGACATGTCCTGCTTCCCTGAGCAATGCAGCCCCAACCAGAAGGCACTGCTGTTGACAGGTTTTCTGGATACTGTTTCAGTCCTTGCTTTTCACATAGTCCCTGATCTTCATAGTAATGAACTGAACGGTTTGCTTCTGAAAGAGGGATCAGGATGCCTTTATGCTCACAGAGCTCACACTGAGGACAGGAGTTATTACATGGGGAAACTATAAGAGGACGTTTGTATAGGTGCAGCACAGATGAACAGCTAAGTATTTCTTTTATAATTTTTAAGATAATAGTTTTATTTTAAAGTGTGGATCACCTAACGTGGGCATAACGTGCTTCACCTCAACACAAACTGCTCTTTTAGTTCTTCTAAGTTATCATTCTCCAACCTGCAGTAATGCCTACAAATGCACATACAGATATAGCTGTTCATCTCCCCTCTGTAACCGACGAAGGGACCAACTTGAAACAGCTCCAGCTGAGGGCAGACACTGCCTGTCAGCACTCCCCTTTGAGCTCTAACCCTCTCCTTCCCAAACCGAATACCTGCTTAAGCATTAGGGAATGAATAGCCTGCATCAGAAAGGTCCACTCAGCAATTAGTGATGAAACGCTTCTTTTAATCTGCTCTCTGTTCATCTAGTGTAAGCCAGCCGAGTATGACTTCTCTCTCTTGTACTTCCATAATAATGCATATTGAACCAGAATCCTGCTCTGATTTATCCTTTATAACACGAGGCAGTGTTGTGTTAACCAATCGGTCTGTGTGCAGAGAGTTAAAGGCAATACCCTCACAATTTAGGAATGCTCTTACTGAGATACATGTGCTTATTGAGAGCAAACAATTAACTCCAGGTGATATAAAGGGGCAGAGGTTTACAGGGCTTTCTCAGAAAAGATGCTACTGACAGAAGTTAGGTCTGCTAATTAAGCCAGTTATTTAGCACTTAAATTCCCATTTGACCCTAAGGGAGCTAAGACAGCTGAAAGGAGTTGGGGGCTGCTCTGGGGTTGTCCCAGGTGTTACTGGTATTACAGTGCCATTTACTACAAAGCAACTGCTCCAGTTTCCCCTGTTAAGGCATGAGCCTTTAATATTTATTAAGCTTTCTATCACTGTTTGTACAGAGTCTGAAAGCATCAAGCTCATCACTGTTAGTTTGTTAGTATTTTCTTTTTACCTTTTCAGTCTTAATTCAATCGCAGCACAAATGGCTTCAAAACTATCCCTCAATTAACAGTGGCAACAAAGGAAAAGTTGGCTAAAGCTTTACAAAGAAGGCTAAGTTTTCAGAGTGATGCAGAAGAAACTTGACATCTGACTCCCATCAACAATAATAATGGGGGCTATGCATCTAACTGTTTCTGCATTGTGCTGACATTGTACCCTTGAATGTTAGTACAGTCCAATAATTCTCCAAAGATGAGGCAGCTTATTTTCTCTGCCATTGCTGCTTTGCTGGCATTTTTATGGCATTCCCAGAAGTACTACCTGTCAGAGTTAGTACTTCCAAGGATGGCATTGCTTTGGGGTGATTGAGGATTGATGTAATTAAAGAGAAGGCAGTCTACTGCTCGCCCATGGGTATTTTATATCAGGCGTTTCACTGCACAGCTGTTATTGATGATTTAAATGATGACAAAGTTGGGCTGCTCTGTATGTGCAACAGTGATTCAAATTGGGCGTTCAGAGATGTGAAGCCTATATTTTGGGCTAAAAGAACCCTGAAATAGAGCTTTCTAGGAAAACTGCAATCCTGTCATAAGCCATCTAATAACATCACTGAAAACTCCCAAAGACTAGTCACAGGAAGGGACTAGTTCCAGTTCCAGTTAGAAACCCAAAAGATTATTATTTGCGAATTGTTTAGAAAATAATAGAAAATGAAATATATATAATATTACATTATTGAATAAATCCACTGGGTGCAGTTGTTATTGTCTTAAGTAGTGGGATTATCCGATTAGATCTACATATGCTTTTGTACATACCCACATCTGGAGCAGTCACTGTAGTCTTTCGTTATAGTCAGTGGAGATTTAGTCAATATAGCCTATGGCATTAAAGTACATTAAGTTCATCCTAAAGTAAGTATGTGTTAGTCCTGTTCTGTAACTTGAACATGTTAAAAGTCATGTGAAATATCAGGCATATTATTACCTCAGTGTTTACTCCTTAATAAACTGATGAAGTGGTAAAATCCAATAGGAAAGCTGCTCTTTAACACTGCAGGCAGAGTTTGATAGGGATGGTCTGGTAACATAAAGCAGCTCTTTATGCAGAAAGAAGAGGAATCTTACTCTTCTCTTCCCTGCTATAATGTCCATAAACTCCAATTACATTTATACCTTTGCATTAAATTAAATATGTTATTTTACACAAGCACTTAAAAAGTCTACTAAATATCCAATAACAGTTTTCTTTATTCCCTTGTTAGCAGCTGCCATGGCAGCAGGACTCGCACAAGAATGAAAGTGATTTAGTGCATTGATTTGCAGTTGGCACAGCCCTCTGTTCTCAAACAGAACTGATTAGCTTAGCAGGAAAGTGCCATTTACTTTTTATCACGTTTCTTTTCTACTCATCTCCCTTCGGTGGCTGCCAAGAGGAACAGAAGTACTGTAACCTCCTGAGCAGGTTGCTTGCTTTCTTCAGATCCAAATTCTGCAATTCTGAGGACTAATTTGTCTGGATGGTTCTGCAGCATCAATACACCTGCCAGGGTTATTGCTTTGGTACGCTGAAAACTGGTCCCAGTGAGCTTTTCCAGGCTATTTCTACACAAAATTAACCCTGACTATAACCCTCTATGTGCCAAAAAGTACCATCTAAACCAGAATTTTAGGATTTTTTCTTACCATTTAACCCAAAAAGCTCATGGGACATTAAGGTATAATGTCTATCTGGGAAGATTTCTCCTGAATATGTTACTTTTGCTTCATAGACTAACCCTGGAGCTTGCCCTCTAATACATAAAATTTGGAGGACTGTGTATACACTTCTGTGCTTCTGATCATCTATGTATTGAAGCTGCTGGGGAAACTTGATTCACCAGTTAAAAGTAAAAGATTTTCTGCAGCACAGAATGACTAGCAGCTGCAGTAAAAACAGTGAGGTCATTGAATTAGCAATTATTTTCCCTTGAAGACCAATTCACGAGAGTTCAGTTTGCTTTGAATAAGACTTCATAATTTTTAAGGGTCAGATCCTCAGCTGGAGTGAGCCTGTGTGGCTTTATTGAAGTCCATGAACATACACGGAGTCATACCAGCTGAGGTCAGTGGAATTACACTGTTTCAAACCAGTTAAGTATCTGATCTCATAAACTTATCATGACTATTCAGTCTCGTTAGTCCTTCACACTTCTCATGCAAACTGGTCAAAAATTCAACAAAGTCAGACCTTCTCAGAGGTGTTAGATATTTGCAAGTCTTTTTTTACTAAGAAACAAGAAGAAAAAAAATAGGAATGGGTGGGAGGTTGAAAACCATGGTTCAGAGTTATTTCTGGAAACAAAGATGAAAAGGTAAAGAAGAGAGAGAGATAATTTCTTTCCTACTTTCTAGCTGAAATTCACTCTTAATAATATTAATCCTTTCGGACTCTTCACAGTTAGCAGAGATGAAGAGGCTAATCTCTGCCTCTTCTACACTGGAGGCTCCATTAGTTCTACTAAATAGCTGGTGCAGCACTAGAGAAAGAAGTACATACGCATTTACCTCCCTTCTCCTTTGATCTCAGCAAGAGATTATAAAACAGCTCCCATGCCCTGTTATTTCATTTTAAAATGCTAAAGCAATCTGAAACTATCTTCCCTCTGGCACAGGAAATCCTGGTGAGGAGAGGGCCCCTTTACTAGAAAATGTATAGCTCACACTCTTCAAATGTATCTAACTCCATTAGTCACGTGAATTCAGTATCTTTTATTCCCGCTTAGGAGCCATCTTCCCTCTTTCCACAACAACAAAGAAAATCCTCTTTACTGGTAAAGCAGGAGTGATTTGAACTGCACTGATTCAAAAGACCACGGTATCTGCCATAGCTAATGAGCTCTTAACAAACTAGGGATGCGCCGGTAGGGCAACATGACTGCAGTCCTCTCCTAAGCCACCAGAAAATACAAGCTACCCCTTTACAGGACTTAAAGTGCTGCAGATGTGGATATACTCACTGTCAACGAAACCTTACTCTTTTGGTGTTATATACCATTTGTTCTGCCACTGGTGGCAAACTCTAATAGCAATGAGTTGAATTTTAAGATAAGATGACTGATGCCTCAAACTCCATTGATTACAAAGGGAAACTTATGTGAGTGGCTCAGATACAGAGGTAGCATTTGGCCAGATGAAACCAGTGTCCTATGTCTGGTCATCCACAGACCCCTAACACTTGCTTCCAAGAAATGTCCTGCTTGGCTTGCATCTAGGTTTTCTTCCTGTGGAATCTCAGGCACAAGGTGGCAGCAGAAGGGAAAATAATGGCACCAGAGTGTAGGCACAACATGGCATCAGAAGGTGGCTGAGGCTCATACCTGTACTTAGATGGTATAGAAATACAGATAGAGGCATAGGGTTGTGGCCTCCAAAGTGGAACCTGTAACCCTGCATCAGAGCCTAAGAGAATTACTTAGGTTTGGAGAGCATCAGATACCTCAAAAAGGGACACACAGATGTGTCTTAGTGAGGTTTCAATCAAAGTAGTTAGTAATAAACACTGAAGATTAGAGTGTATCTTAAATACCACCCTTCTTCAGGGCTTGGGGAGCTTGCCTGGGGTCACTGGGAGGGACCCTGTCTGTTTGGGACTTCTTCCTGATGTACAGGCCCTGTCTTTCAAACTGGGAGGATATGGGAGCAGGGATCATGTCTTTTAAGAGACTGTAGCTGGAGGATGACAGTGAAAGGAGACCTTTTCACCCAGCCTGACACAATTACTGCATTTATCCAGGGCAGCGCTGTGGCAGGGCTGGAACTGATGGTCCTGGGGGAGGCTGAAACAGGGTCCTGGGTGGTGGGAAGGGTGGGGAAGCCCATCAGTGCCCTCAGGGACCTCACAAGCACCAGGCTTTTAATACAACCTGGCTACCTGCACACACAGTTCCATTTCTATGTATATTTTAATGCTCTTCTACATATATTTTAACAGAGAGTTTCCGATGTTGGAAAAATAATAATGAACAATTAACAGTAATCCTGCTCTTCCCCACTGCCAATTATAGGAGGCACTAATATGCCCAAAATACCTTGCACCAAAAGTCCTTGCAGTAATCACACACTTGATGACCGTGCTTGCCAAAGCCTCGCTCAACTTCCATGGCTATTGATTAAAATATGCTGGGTTCTGTGCTCTGCGCTCAGAACAAATCTGCTGTGCTCTGTTTTGTTCAGTTCTGCAGTATTCTTGTTCAAATTCTGAATCCAGAACAGTGCAATGTATTTGGAGTTATGAGGGTCACATCTGTAGTGCCATGGCTAAAGACCAAGACATTGCAACCATATTTATTAACTTTCCCAAGGCATTTGATTGTCCAGGACCATTCTGTGTCCAGGAGAACTCGTGCTAAGAAAATTGAAGCACTTTGGCCTTGGCTGAGCTTCAGCAGATGGTTCTGCTTCATGTTTGTTAACAAAAGAGAGAGAGAGAGAGAGAGAGAGAAGGGTAAAGAAAAGGTGGCAATTTGTCTCCAGAAGTAGCCACATAGTAAATCTCCAGTGAACAGAGTTTTATGAGAGAAAGTCAGTTTCCACTATTCTGCTTCCAGTCTTTATAGATGGTTTTCAGGATAAATGCAATTGTCCAATGCTGATGATTTAAATGCAAACAATTCCATCGTTTCTTTCCTTGGCCCTGAGTGACATAACTTCAGAGTTGCAATGTGACCTTTGCCACTTCCACAAATGACTTACTAGCAAAAAACTGAACTTGTTCAATTCAAAAAGAAATGGAGAAAAACAAAGCCATATCTTCCCCCCAAAGGGACAAGAACATAAAGTCATGCTCCATATGGCCCTGGTACTGTAAGGTGGTACAGGCTATAGATTGAGGTCTGTGTCACTGATATGTGTAGAGCCTGGGATCTGCCTAGCTCACACCTACTGCTGAGAGAGTGATTTGTACCTAATGCGCTTGGTAGTTATTACGATTGTATCAGACTTTGATTTTTTTGAATACGCTTGTCAGCAGAATTTGCTCAAATGCACTTTGTAAACATATTTCAGCCTACGCAAACTATTTGTTTTGACTGTTCACTACTTATGCTGTATAACCAGCCACCTAAGGCAAACTGCAGTTTTCCAGTGCTTTTTCAGATGACTGATCCCTGAAGTCCCCCGAACTGCTTTGCAAATCTCTACTGTAATCTGTCTCCAGTCACCCAGTAAGGTTACCAAAAGCTATTTCTCAGTCACATAACAAGGGCCAGCGTCGGTTGACTCTTAACAGATATGCTTAGTGTCCTGACAGAAATGAAAACAATGATGGAGTGATTTGCACAAAATAAGTAAGAAAAGGAACATTTTCATGGTTCTTTTTAACTCAAACTCATTTCAAATGTAAATCTCACTTCCAAATCTCTTTCTAAACTAATAATAAATACAAATGCTAGCTTGCAGAAGTCTTCATAGAAAATAAGTACAACGAAGCTTCTATTCTAACATAGATGCATATTAGGTCTCTGCTGGGTATCTCTCTAATCAGGCTGCTGATGAAGAGATCTGGAGGTCTGGATGGCAAGACTACATGCCCAGTTCAAATCTGTTGTGCAAGTTATGGCAATGCCCTATGTTTTTTACCGTGTAAAAAGAGATGTGATTTCTGCTCCTGATGAATGGCAGCAGACCTCCTTTCCCAGTGAATAAGAACAGAGACCCTCTCAAGATTAAACCACAACAAATCCCTTGACTGCTCCAGAGTCTTTCCTCTGGTCAACTTGATGCTTAGCACAGTAATGGCTAAAGTTAGATGAGATGATCCCCACTCTGACAGTCTTGACTTGTGGAAACACCCAGTGCCAGGCTGCTAAAAGACTGGTGGATTAGTACAGAAGTATCACTGCGTCCAGCTGGACAGTCCCCTATAGAACAACGGTGGCATTTTTATGGTTAGTTAGCGTGGCTTTTAGAAAGGAGCTGCAGTAGAAATACAGCTGCTAATGACACCTCTGCGGGCAAAGGTGCCACAGCGTTCGGAGTGCAACAGAACAGTGCTCCCAAACGTGCGTCATTTGTCATAGCTCCACATATGATCTCAGTGAAGTCCCAGGCACCTCTTGGGGACAAGTTTATTTCTCATAATCTAGTTAGATATGTATGTACAGATTAGAATATTTTGCATTTTTTAATGTCCAGACTGGGGCCTCACCCAGATGCTTCCAGCCTCTCAGAAATGACAACCTCTGACTCACAGTGTGCATAATTCAAAATACCTTGTTATGACTCCTTGTGGTAACATCTTTAAATGTGGCATAATTAAAAGCAAATAAAGATACCTGACCTAAAACAGGCAGCATGTATTTTTAAGCATAGACGAAGGTCATTTGGCACTATTATTTTGAAGACTCTGCTGACAGAGGCTTTTCTGTAACATTCTAATTTCAATGCTACTATCTATAGCCCTTTGTGTAGATTTGTCCTTTCAATGTGCACTGTTGTCAATGGAAAGATACCGTAAGCCGGTTTCAAGGTGTGACTCAGAAAAAGCTGGCAAAAAGATGCTCTGAAATTTTCAAAGCCATGCCGCATATCTTCAACTTTAATGGATATACATGCAATCCTCTACCGTTTAGAAAATCTCTTCCATGAGCTGCCTCCCATCTACAAAAACGAGCCAAGGTTATCCAAAAGGATTTTAGCACAGGACAACAATGATTATCAACTCCGGTGGACAGCCTTGGAGCTCTATTATGAACGATGTCTATGAGAGAGTGTACATATACATCACCTTTGCATGCATGCACACATGTATTTACAGGAACCTTTGTGATTTTCCAAACACAGGCACTGGGTTTGTAAATTACTTCCAAACACCTAAACACATATAGGAGCCACCTACACCTCAGAGTTCTTGGCATCCAGCTAAGAAGTCCAAGAGAAAATCTTCATACTCATTTTAAAGAGTAAGACCTGGCAGACTCACTGGTTTTTAAAGCCATTTTGACTAGGCTTGCGGAAGAGAAACCAGGGCCATACAGAGATCTGGGGAGAGGATGATGTGGATGAATGGTGGCTTCATAAAGAGCAGCACAGAATACATATTTAGAAAGACATTCTGTTTTGATTTAAGATGCACAACTATCCCAGATACTGCCTTTAAGCCCATCAGAAGAATGGGATTTCCTGGCTCACAAAGATGATTTTGTTTTTGAAGGTGTGCTCTAAAGTATTATTGAAAGCGCAAAAAATATCATAGCTTCACCCAAAACAATTTAGAACCAGAAAAAGGAAGGCTTCCTTCTGTTCTTTCCTCTTTCTTACATGCTGCTCTGTTCTGACAGGCTGCTCAACAGGACAACAGGGATTTACTGTTTGCTCTGTGGCACAAAATAAAAAAAACCCTCCATTAAAATAAAAATTCCTCTTGTAAATAATTACATCAATTTTGCAATCAACCAGAAAACAAACAAACAAAAACCAATGAGGTCAACACTGAACGTTCTAATCTTGCCAGTGCTCTGTATAATTGAAACACTTTCACCTTGAAATCTAGCATTAATTACAATATGGTGCACCTCCAGGCTGCAGCATTTTAGTTTGTCTTTATGGACCTGGTTAGAACAGAGGTTTGTATGTGAAGTATTTTCTAATGGTTTTGCTTATGACCCATTTAGCAATTATTTTACACAACCTATTTGCTGCATATTAGTTGTTGCTTCTTTCTGTTGCTGCACCTGTATGACTGGGGAAATGCCACAATGCATCTCACTTGGCAGCAAAATTCTTCACAAAGTCATTGAGACCAACGTACTGGCAAACTCCACATAAATCCCAAATCTGTATTTGCATTTAACGCATACAGCATTGAAGAGAGCTGCTGCTGTTGTCCTCTAGAGAGTGACAGGACAGAATTTTTAAAAGATTTCTCAATTTTCAATGCTAGCATTACACGTTTCTCACCTTCACACAGGGGCTCAGTTTAAAGAAGTCTAAAAATATCCTGAAAAAGTGTTAATATTTTTCTGGAAATCTATTTACATAACCCAAAAAGGAGGCACCAAACCTTACACACAAACCCCTCAGCTTTGTCCTTAAATTTAACAGGCAAAATGGATCTCAACCTCGAAGTTCAGAAAAATGCAGATCGTATTTTCAGCTTTAGACCTCACACATCTTCATTGGGTAATTCAGGCTTTTTAGTCAAAATCTAGTCTGATTCTAGTACCAGTCTGATTCTTGAATTAGATTTAAGTTTTGTAACTTGGGCTTAGCTTTAATTTCAATACTGAAGATTTATTCAGTTGCCTGCCTCCTTCTAACATCAAGTGATTTCAGTTAAAGAGATTTGTACTTGAAATGCATGCATTCAGCATCGGTACTGTTAAACTGATAGTGATGTATGTGTGTTTGTAGGCACAGCGACCTTTATTAGCTTCTCATTATGTTGGAAAACAGTTCCTGTTATCTGACTGAATGAATTACGTTGAGAGTTGTTATGGCTCCGATAACCTATTGAAGCTAGTTATTTTTCATCATATGTTAAATGTTAAAACTAACAAGCAGTTAGTTAAGCATTACACTGGAGACTATAATCATGTCTCACATCTTGGAATGGGCACTTTTAAAACTGTTCATATTAAAGATGAATCAAAGCGCTTCAGCTTCAGGGATAGGACTGTAGGTGCACATCACTCCAGATGGAACTCGAGTATAAAATCCAACACAAATTGCTTTTAAAATTTAATAATTCACAAAATCTATGGTTAAGCACAGCCTGGCTGGGGTAGATAAGTAAAATAAATACTGCAAAGTCAATTTTTAATAATCTGTGGCATGAAATTCAAGCACAAGAGAAAACATTTCACAATCAAGTCAGAAGCTTTCTGTGAATGATCAAATGAGAATTTTAAACCCCCCCACCTACCAATGCAAAATACATCCAGTTTATCCTTTAGTCCAGACGGCATATTCCTAGGTTTCTCTGTTTAAATGCCTTCTGCTTCTAATAGTGCCTTTGCTGTAACCCGTTTTTAAAACTAGAGTTATTTTCAACAATGTCAGAAGAAGACAGAGGGATACTGGAGCCTTTTAATTGATGGTGAATTGGTGCATCACATGCAGTCACAGGAAATAATGTAAGCAGTTCCTGTGCTATTCTGGTAACAAGTGGTCTGGTATATTCCTCTAATTATTGAGACAACACATTTACAACTGAGGGATTTTGTTATAAGAGGTTTATAAAACTCTGATTTAGGCTGATCTTCAGTCTCTTAATGCCAAGTAAAAACTGGCCTTCAAGCAACATTTTTGTATGATGAAGAATAAAATCCCAGATGGATTATGACAAGTCCGTGTCGTCCTAAAAGAGAAATCAAAATGAAAATCTGGGAAAATTAAATGGCAAGGATAATATAAATACACACACTCATTCAGGGGGGGAGACAGAGAGAAAATGTGAAGATTTGTACGTATTTTATGCATCTGGAACCAGTACACTAACATGCTTTTTATGCTAAGAGGTGTACCATCTGCAAGGAATAAAGAAAAGGGAGAGATTATACCATATTATGGGGAAACCATATTTTGACTTTATTATTATGGCTGTGGCTATTTTATGAAAAGGAGTTGGATTAATAAATGTCTAACCAGCCAAAAAGGAAAGAGAAAGCAAAATGGATTTTTCAGAGAAATAGATTATTTCTCATGCAATAGGAAGGAGCTTGTGCAATAGAGCAGAGGGAGGAAGAGAGGGCAGCGACAAGAAATGGAGACCGAGTCTCACGGTGGGAGAGAGGCGGGGGCTTGGATGTCTGCAGGGCTGAGAGTGACTGCAGACAAAAGGGTGAGCATCTATCAGCAGCTACAAAAGCAGCACAGCCAGTGAGGAAAGAGTTCTTCTGGTGTCCTGGACTTACAGCAGAGAGGGTGTCAATGAGCCACAAGACTTGGTCGCATGTCTCCTCCGCCCAGCTGCCTCCTGGGGTGCCCTGGATGTGGGCAGAAAGGAGGCAGGGCAAGTGGTTGCTGCAATGCCGAGAGGAGATCCTGCAGCAAGGGGCTCATGTGGGACGGGAGGTGGGCTAGGTGGCTATGTCCTCTCACATCCCCATGTGATGTCCAGTGTGGATGTGAAGAGAGGGACAGGGCTGGGCAGGGTAGAGAGAACAATGGCGCTGGGAGCGGTCCCTTAGTTGTAAGCTGTTAGGAAATGATTTTCTGGGAGGAAACTAGGGAAAACACACAACGTTTCAATCTAAGGTAAAAGAGCAAAAAGCAGGTAATGCTTACCCCTACACCGAGGGTCTGGATCAGGCCTCCTGCTCCTTTTATTTGCACTCTTTCATTATGGGTATTTGACATACGTTATTGTATGTCTCCCCCACCACCTCCTGCTCCTGCCCCAGCCCAGCGGCTTTTTGTTCTGAATGGAAGGACAACGCTCACAAAGGCCATTTTTCCTGAGAGATATTGGTTTAATTTACAGTGGGCTAGAAATGCATGTGCTGCAGTGCCCTGGGCCTTTCCATCACCCACTGAGAGCACTCACTTTTCATTGTTTCCATTTTAACGCTGTTCTTGCAGCTGCAATTGCAGCCTCTTTGAATTAAATCTGGGTTAACCGTCTGAGGACAGATAAGCCCCAAGAGAGGAAATGATGTAAATCTAAACAGCAATTCTTTAACCTATTCCTTTTTTTATGACAGGCTGGAAGTCCTGCACGCGATCGGAAGCAAAGTGCATTTTTGCAGTCTGTTCTGATTTGCATAAACCTTTCTCTTGGTATTTGCATATTTTTTCAATTAATCACCAGGACGATAACTCCTGAACGTCTCTCTCCCAGGCATTTAAAGTATTCTTGCTAATATAAAAGCTTTAGACATCGATGATGAGGCCAAGGCCTGGGGTTTTCCATTTATTTCACACGTAAAACCTAGTCCAAATGTTTACTGTACCTTACACTCCACAACGAGTGCATCAGTGATTACTGAAAAAGCACAGATGGGACATAGACAGTTTTTCATTCCTTGTTCCATATGATAGAACTCAACACATCTGGTATGCTATGAAAAGCATCTTTGCACTAATTTGTTTGTCAGTATCTATTGAAATGACTATCTGTCATCCTGTCGCATTTTGGTTGCCCTGAGATGTCTGAAGACAAGACTAGTCACAAATTGCGACTGCTGGCCACTTGGGACTAACTGGTAGAAACCAACAGCTGTTCCAAGGATCACCAGTGGTGTGTTTGTGTCTTTCTGTATTTTTTTACAAGTGGAAATTTCAGTTTAATCTCTCCTCAGACGTTTTGTATTTGCAAGAAGAAACCAAATCACTTGAGCAAGGGACAGTTTGTTTGTCCTCGCTATCCGTGTACGCTTTTCCATCTGTTTCTACAGCTGGGTGAGTTTTCTTTGACTGTACAGGAGGGATGCAGGGGGCAGAAAATGCACTTGCTGGTGGTGTGCATGTGGTGATCTTAACACTCATCTTTGTATGCTAGGTTTTTAATGTCAGGAACCTGACCATAAATAGATTGGTTTGTCAGGGAAAAGTAAAGATCCTAAAGGAACCTTGGTGTTTATATGGATTGATCAATACAGGCTGAGAATGTTTTCTCCCATCATTCTTCATGCTGATCATCTTCTTGAAAGACAGTCCTGTGATTTATGATTTGTTATGTTTATTTTGCCTCATTTCCCTACCAATGAATCAGTGTTGGGTGCAATTTCTTTTCCAGTCTGATTTTTTTATTTTCTTATTATAAATGTCTTATTACACTAAATTCTGATTGTGTGACTAATTTAAGGCATTTCTCTTCAGTCAAGAGCTATTCTGTGCAGGTCTGCTTGAAGGTGTGAATTTCAGGTTCTACTAATAATTGGGCAATATATACATAAACAGCTTTCAGAAATATGAGAAAGCCTATGAAACAGAGTGGAAGCATTCCCGTGTCCATTCAATGGGCACGTAACTTCCAAAAATACTGGACTGAACTGTCTGTAGTTAAATAAGTACTCATGCATTTTTATAATTAATCTGAATGATCAGCAATACACCAGCGTAACTGGCACTTAATGACAGCCATTTTCAAATAATGATAAGATTTTTCTACTTAATGGCATATAATCCTTGGAAACTACTGATCCAAGTAACAGGCCATGCCTTGTTTCTCTAACATTACTGAAGGAAGAACTAGCCCCTTATCTGTATGGGAACGATAATGACATAGTGTATGCTTGCTAGCTTTTCACAAGACTACACAGTGTCCAAGTTGTGCTCCTAAGCTTTAAAAATGAGTCCCAAGTGAGTTCTGCCTTAATTTAATGATGTGTTGTGATCCAGAGGCTTCTGTAAGTGTGAAGAGAAAGAAAAGCATTCACACTTTCTCTCTGCTAATAACTGAATTACATATGAAAGATACAACCCAAAACCAACTTAGCAAGGCGAACACCTTCAGACAAGTGTTATCCTCTCCAATACATACAGTTATTGAATAGTTTAGGGCTCTGACAAAAAGATGGGCAGACCTTCATTATGTTCTGGTAACCTGAGATGTTTACTGCCATTTGGGGCCAGATTTTTCAGATGGTCTGAGCCAATACATGCCATTTAGCATCATCTAAAAAACTGGCTGCCTCAGTTCCTAGTGTCTCATGTGAATTGTCCCCTAACCACTAGATGACAACACTCCTTTTATCCAAACATACTATCTAAGCAGTACCAATTTACAATATTCAGAAGATTTGGTCATTTAATACTCGGATTTTTTACTTTGTCTTTTGTTTGTGAATATCCAATTTGCAGAGATAAGAAAAATAGTGACTAACTTTATTAAAAGCAAAATTCAGCTTAGTGTAATTGGTGCAATACTAACAAGCCTGAGAAGGAAAAGCAAAACAGAAGTTGGCTTGGTGTCAGAGACTCACCCTCAGATAGATGTCTCAGGAGGGTATTGACTGACAGCCAACAAAGCCCAAGATGCAGCATGATCCTGACTGTTTGCAAGAAGGGCTCCCTCTGTGAGCAAACAGTGCAAGAATCGGGCCCAGAACTGGCAATCAGATGTGATGGAAGAGCATGCTCCTCACTCCTACCAATACCTATATTACAGTGTATGAGAATGCTGCCAGTGTGTCTTATTTTCTTAAATACATTTTATGTCTCTAGTGGGGTAAACCTTGCTTAAATTGCGTATGCAGACTTTTATTTTGCCTTTTTTTTTTTTTTTTTGGGGGGGGGGGGTGGGGTGGAAGCAGTGACCTAGTATACCAGAATAGATATGCTGAGACAATCCTTAAAAAAAAAGACAGCCTTCCATGACTGCAAAGCACATTTTGAGCTGAGTAATTTGAGGATTAAACAGCCCATAATGTGGCTGGTTTTACAGAAAGTCTAATTTGATAATGAAGTGTTCTCACACAATTTAAGCTTTTCACATGCCTGCTAAACACAGAGGTGTGGTGTGTGCTAAATAAGATTGTGTTCTAAAAAATACTTGCATTGGGCGTGTAGCTCTGGTGGAAAGCAGCAGTATGATGCTGGACCGTGGATTTATATCAAAATTATATCTTTGTAAAGCTCAAAACAACTGCTTTTGCTATTTCCTTTTTCACCTTAACGTTAACGCTGAGTCTCTCACTTAGTGGTCTTGGCTTGAAAATCAACTTTGAGGTTGCAGGATTCATTACAGAATGGTTGAGGTTGGCAGGGACATCTGGAGATCATCTAGCCAACCCTCTGCTCCATCAGGGGCAGCCAGAGCAGGTTGCCCAGCACCATGTCTGGTTGGGGTTTGAATATCTTCAGGGATGGAGACTCTGCAACTAAAGCCGGTCCTAGCAGTGGCAGCTGCAGGTGCCCAGGAGGATGACTGGGGTCTGAGGCAGAGGTGTTGGCAGGCAGCTCGCAGAGGAAGGCTGCATAAGGCCAGTAATGTCTGTGCTGAAGTATTTTGCCTTGGCTCTGACTCTTACCCGACTAGTTTGAGGGATGCTTTCACATCGGAAGATAATAATTTCCCAGGTTTTCAGAAGGTGGTTATACATGCACCAGAAATAAATCCGTACCTCATCTAAGAATCCCAGCAAAGGAGCTGGGACTCCAGGAATTGAGAGACTTCACTTTCCTCCTTCTCTCCTTACCCTGCAGGTCTTTCTGTTACACATCCCATTCCTTGTAGAACTTCAAAGCCTTGGAGGATATCTGATGAGAAGAGCTTTTACCAGGAGACTTTTCTGTATATTTTACATCCAGTGGAACAGAAAATCAGGGTCAATTTAGAGAGAATTTGATTGATACTGCTTACAATCAAAGCCAAAGCTAGACAGCACAAGACAGGCACCTGAGAGGCAACCCAATTTTAGCATCATTTGATTTAAACTTCATAGGACATTGAAAGTCTGGGCACATTTTTTTCTCAGTGTCATACACTGACTCCATCAGGGTCAAACAAATAAAACTTTATTTGAAAATTCCTTACTGTCTACTTCTGTTTGCCTTAGTGCAAAATTGATGTGACAGAGATTTCTGAAAACCCTTTCTTCCTGCAGGGATTAATTCTGGTGGGACTCTGTGTGTTAGGGTTTTTTATAATCTCTGCTGGCTGTGAAAAAGGACTACAGCACCTATGGAAATGATCACGCCGTTTGCTTCTGTAGTTGCTGTCAGTTCTCAGTGAAAACAGAAAGACAAAAACACCATGGGCTGAAACTGGTGCATGACGGGAGACCTCCAGGTTGGATTTTTATTGTCTTTAAAATCCCACATTTCTACTGTTTCCTGCTTCTCTACCACCTTCGTTCTTTCAGGCCAAGCAAAAGATGGGAAACCTGGGAGGTGAATGGAGAGTGTACAACAGCAAGAATTGATCCGCAGCTCTTGAGTCTGACCTGTGAAGGGATTATACCCTGAATGTCACTCCCAGCTGTACCCTGAAGTGGCATCTGAATGCGTGTTGCAAGGGGCAGCCCTACGTACCAGCTGGGAGCGGGGAGAGGCTGGCTCTGCCTGCCTGTACTGGCACGGTCGTGCAGAAAGGCTCGCGGCAGTGGTTAACATGGTTTCACTCTGCTGCCGAGTCTCCTTTCTGGTTTGGGTGCACGTGTCCTGTTGAGCAAGTAAATGTTAGCTGAACCGGCCAAAATGGTTTATTCACCATGGAAAGGCAGGAAGATATTTTAGGTTCACGTCACCAACCAGAATCTCTTTCAATGTCATTTCAGTTTATGGCAGATTTAAATCTTTAAAAACTCATGGCATCTTTTGTGAATAGAATGAAAAGTTATGCAAATATGAGCTGTTCTTCTGAAGTCACTTACATTTATGAAACACCCATAAATTTCCTGCAGGTTTGCAGTACCAGGATACAACCATAAGCCACCAGCAGTTTTCATAGCAGTGATCACAGACAAGAATGGGATCTAATTTGGAAGATGCGTCATGCCTTCCTGTAGTTCAAGATTTTTATTCCTGCTGCAAAGATCACCTATGAGCTACCTAGGGCTAGTATTTGAAACCCCATTTTCCATTTGGTAAAGACAGAAGAAAAATAAGCAACAGTACGTAAACTTGGCTGCATCTATTAACCAGCATAACATGGAGGACAGCTTCAGTGGACGGTATGTAGTGGCATCATATTTATTAAATGGTATTTTTAAACCTGAGGACTGACCTTGTGATTCCTTATATGGAATGTAATATGTAGGCACTTGAACTTCTTTTGCACCTATGACTTCCATGCACTTCTTCAGGACTGCCACATCCCTGCCCCTGCAATTTTGCTACCGTCTTTATGGAAATGGTTAAATTGTTAAGACTTAAGGTTCTTACAGGAGCAGCCACAAGGGAACATTGGCCATACTGGATCTGACAGGACGTTTGTTACTAACAACAGTGAGGACAGGCTTTTGCCGTCTCTTGAGACAAATATGCTGGTGGGAAGTAGCACTTCATTTGGGACTTTCAAGAGTGTATCTTAAATTGCAATGGCTTTGAGGGGGTAAAAAAATCAGTGCTGGAACTCTTTATGCATCCAGGTACATCTAAATTTCCCCTGGGGATGGGATGACTTAACTGTCATTTCATGTTTTACATTCTTCCTTTAAATCAGCTATTTCATTTAAATAAAAAGGTTCTATATTCTGGGATGGAAATGCAGCTGCTTCAAGTAACCCTGCAGCATGTTGATTTATTACTGACTATATGCTCCTTCAAGGAGAAGATTCCTTAAGAAGACATTCTACACCCAGCCCCATATTTCTTGCTACATAACACTTTATATTAATCTCACCGTATCCGCATCCATGAAATTTGGGAGGAAAAAGTGGAAAATAAGGTAATTACATATTTGGATAAATACTTTGGCAGGATTTAATGCTTTGTGTTCACATGAATAAACTATTCTGCTGTCTGCTATTAGAGATGTTAAGAGAAAAGGTACCTATCTGAAAAGCATCTTCTCCACATAATTTGAGAAATGAAAAGTTTTTCAAGTTTCCACTTTTACTTTTCCAAAACTGTAACTGTCAGTAGAACTAGGCTTAAGATGTACCTTTGGAAAAAAAAAAAAGACTTCTGGAAGTATTTTTTTTCCTCTTTCTGCTGAGAATCTTTACATTTGCTTTTCAAGTGTTGAAAAAAATGCTTCCAGTTGCACTTTTCCTGTTAAATTTTAAAATGAAGGCTATAACGTTATATACCTTTATATGATCATGACTTAAAAAGGATTATTATGCACTAAAATTGGGTGAACTCTCCCAAGGCTGGTTAGCATAACTTTTCACCAACTTAACACTGGTTTCGTTCATGCACAAACTGCACTTTGTAAATTCCAGCAAGCACTCACGCACACAGGAAAACCTGCCTTTGTATTGGAACAAGTGTAAGCAGCTCACATTAATTTTTAAGGAAGTGCCTGTCCTAACAGTTCCAGTGTTATTAATGTGCAGTCAAAATCTTACTGAACTGAGCTCTAATAGTAAATCAGAAGTGGATGGTCACTGTGTAGTCTGGCTCTCTGAGAAGAAAGAAGTAGGAGGTTTTTTCAAACTACATATTTCTGCAATCAATGGTTCTATGATGGAAACAAGGATGATGCTTTTTAATTTCAAATCATAAATGTCTTTTGCTCAAAAAGATCCAGCTGTGCTGAAGCAAAGGTTGCACAGACTCATAAACTTCTGCATGGTTTGGCTGTCAGGGAAGGACCGTGAACTACAGGATCTTGAGTTAGATATGGATTGTTGGGACCAAAAGGCATGTAAATAAGCAGCTGAAGCTGAACGATGTTAATATACCTCAATGCCTAATAATGTTCCTCAACAGACTGTACTGGCCAAAATCTGATTGTTGCTTAGTGCAGGACACTGCCATTGTGATTCCTAGTGCTGCTGGGAAGCAGGAGAAAGAGACTGAACTAGAAGGAAAATCCACTTGTCCTTCCTGGACACCATGTTTTTCCTTGTCTCTGGTTTTGAAGGAAAGGCTTTTTGCAGAAGAAATGGGGAGGGACAGCTGGCAACTGGCTGTGGTTTCTCACACAGGGTGGGCACGCGGTTCATTGCTGCTTCCCATTTTTCCCCTAGGAGGAGAATTCATGCAGTTAAAAAACAACCTGAGGTCCTCCTCCAACAGGGCAGTTTGAAACTCATGAAATTCATGCTCATATATAACAGCAAAAGGTAAAATGGGATACAGGCTGTTAATATTATCTGCTCAGTGGAATCAGGGAGCCATCATCACTACTGCGCATGAACACAGTGTGGTCTGCTTCCAACAGCAACCTGAGAGAAGAGCTGTACTTTAAATAAAGAGCAAGACTTTTCCAGTACTATGCAGTTGCTAGGTCTTGCTTGGGTTGTGTGTATATCTATACATTATAATGGTCTGGGATGTACTAATTGCTACTGCAGGATCAATATGAAAAAAAGAATTCATTCCCTGCCACAGCAACGTCTATTTTGGCCTAAAAGCAGATGAATCGTGGGAAAGAAACAAAAGTTAAACACATCTTAGATTTTTAGCTGCTCTTAAATGTCACTGCTTAAAAGCAGCAATTTTAAATTAACAGTCCCACTAAATCAGTCTTTTCACTGCTTTCACCTGGAGACCTGAATTTAAAATCATAAAATCTCCCTGCAGAAGTGTGTTGTTGGAATATGATCAGGTAATTTCTAAGATAAAATGTTGTTATACCAGCATGTTAGAGATGCAATTTTCTCCTTTTATTGCCTGAATTAAAAAAAAAAAAAAAAAAAAAGGAAAAAAGAAAAATGGGAAAAAGGAAAAAGAGAAATAAAAAAAAAAGATAAATGAGATACAGATTCCAAAAAAAATATTTCTCTAATTGGGTATTTCTGTAACGAAAAGTATTTTACTATAGTATATATTGACTTATGGTGTTTTAAGATAAATATTGGAGCTATTTTATACATAGTGTTCATAGAATATGACACACTGAAATAAAAAGGTTTTTTTTATAGCTGTGAACTCAACCCAAATACAGCCAGTCAAACGTGTCGAGTAGGGCAGACCAGTTACAAATGCTCCTTCTATACAGGTCTTTAATGAATAAAACTTCTCCCTATGTAGTGTGACAGCCTAGTTTTCAAGCTTACTTGCTGGTGTCAGTTGAATCACTGCTAAGTATGAACTATCGAGTCTAGCAGTTGTTACCTCATTTCATTTGTTATAGACTAGTTAGTAATATCAGTCCCATATACCACTTCCTTCCAAATGCACAGGGGAGGGAATCCCTGTGTTTATAGGAATTCAGAAGAATGTAAAATCACATTCTTCTCCTTTTGTACACAACTTATGTTAATTTGCTTTTCATATTACATTCCTTAAAATAAACTATTTTAATATGTGTGTGTGTGTCCCAATTACTTAAAAAGAAACATGCAAAGCAAATTAGCGCTTTTGTGAAATGAGATGAGTAATTTTAGAAGAGGCTGCTGCTTCTAATTTATTGTTATTATACAAATCTTATTTTTAGGAGACATCTCAGATCATAAATCCTCATTTACATTCATATCCTCTGCCTCCGGATTTGAAGAAACATCTTAATTTCTACAGCAGTTGAGATGATGATGAGCATCTCCCTCGGATCTCTGCGTTAAAACTCGCTTGTCCTTAAGTTCTGATCAGTGTAATTTTGCCGTAGCCGAGGAAAGTGCCTTGCCTTCCCTCCCATTGCTAAGTAGGGCGAATGGCAGGAGGTGTTCATCCCGTCACGGGTCAGAAGTCAGCTGGGTCACTAGCGGGACATTTTGATGCACTCTGGTAAAACCTATGGAGCAGAAACTCCAGTAGGAAGGCTTCCAGGTGCCCTAGATTGCAAACAGTGATTGGGCTTGTTTTCAAAAAACACTGTATAATTCAGAAAAGAAACATACATTACAATTTCTGGAGGAATCAGACCTCAGAAAGGCAGACAGTGAGAATTTAATTTGCCTTCCATGTGCACCAGAATGAACTCCTGTTATTTGTATGATTAAGAAGCTGGACAGGTTATTAACTGGATACTTAACTCTTACCAGATCTTATACAACATTATCACATGGAGCAGTGACAGAAACACCTTAGAGCTCTGCATACTATGTTCATTCTGTTTCATTTCATTTCTGTGGCTGTTTCCTTTCAAACTGAGAGAAAAACACAAGAAATATTGAAATGGGTCAGTGGCCTGCCTTAATATCAGAGTAGTTCTTTTAATGCAGGACATCAGTCTCTCTGCTTCCAGAAGAAATACTGGACCGTGTCCTCCTGACGGGGAGCAGCAGCTCCTCTGGAGATGGTGCTGACACAAGCTGTGCTCAGACAAAGGCACGGTCCTGGTGATTTCACCTGCATCTTCCATCCACAGCTTTCTGTCCCATCTGGGCCTTGATATTTACTGTATCATTGCCAGAACCTTGACAGAAAGGGAAGCAGATACACTGACACAGCAGATGAGAGGATCCTCCCAAAATGTTTTAGCCCAACCACTCATGTCAGAAAGAGCTAAGACTGGTGGAGATACTTCTCTGACCATAACCAGACATTCCCTGATAGACTAGGGATGCACTGCTGTCCAGGTTGTTAAAAAATGCTCATGCTGAAACACCAGCTCTGCAGCAGCTGCTGTAAAACCTTAACTTCAGACAGAGGAAAGAAGATAATACAAAATACAACCGTACAAGGCACACAGGAGGGCTGGCAGCAGTCTGAAGACTCAGACTAAAAGATTAGGTAAAACAATTGCCCAGGGACAGACCACTGCTCAGCTTTTGACATGTACAAAGCTGCAAAATGTAAGTACCATGAACTCATCAACCTCTGTGAGCAGGTTTTATAATGCAAACATGCAGAGACCATTAGCTACAGCAATGCTCCCTGGCAAGGCCACAGTAAGACCATGCAGGGTACGTGGGACACCTATGGGCATGTGGGATGCCTATGGGTATGTGGGACGCGAGACATATCCTTACCAGCCTTGCCCAAATTCTGAGCCAGGCCTGGAGATGAAGGACAAGAGCAGTTACATATTCTACTTGCAGTGAGAGAATTATCATGGCAAGAAGCTGCATAGCTGGTCATCTCCCATATGGGCAAAAGAGTAATCTATAGCAGACAAGAGCTTGAAGCGGTCATGAATTCCTTCAAAAGAGTTGAAATGACATGTACTAATCCCTATATCATCATCTGGAACACTGGGGGAATGAAAATTGACTGCATCAGCAGCACTACTGTAAATCATAAACAGGACAATTTCCTTAAAGAAAACTCTACTGATTTCCTTGGGATAAACTCCTGATAATCATGAGGAGTTATAAAACATTCTGTTCCTCCGCTCTTGTCTTTCCAAGTCTTAGACAGGCAGCTTTAAAAACAGAAATATAAATCATTATAATCAAAGTAGGGAGTAATATTATATTTTAATGGTAAAATAATATCAAGACTGCAATAAATTATACAAAAAACAGCATTAGAAAACCTATCTAAGATGTTGAATTATTATCTGAGGTGAGGTTGTAGAGTTATAAGTTCATAAATAATAATGAAGCTTCTGTTGGCAACATAAGTAATGTTTAAACTGTAGAGCTTAGACTCGGTTTTTACTAAACAAGAGCTTAAAAAGAGGAGAGCACGGTAGAGAGGGCACAGCCTCAGGTAAAGCAGCTGTTACCATCCCCCAGCTGTGTGGGGAATGGCAGAGTCCCCTACATCTGAAAAGTAAGTTAATGGGCAAGCGGTGCAAGTCCTGAGCCATCGATAATAGCACCTCTAACCAAACCAACCTAGGGAAGTCTCTGAATCCTGGAATACTGGTAAAACAAACCCCAAACTTGCATTTAAAAACAAGCCCGAGTTTCCCTTTGTGTCTGACCCCAAAGAGTCTGACCTGTCAATGACATGTTAATTCACGCTTGCTGAGGTACAAGTGGCACCTCCTTGGAGTGGCTTAATGAAAATTGAAGGGTACATCTCAAGCCTTGACCATGAGAAAAGGCCAAGCGTGACCTGAGTGATGCACTCCTGCAAGCTGATGTTGCTGGGTCAAAAGACCATGCACTGCAGATACCAGCTGGTCTCTGAGGGTTCCTGCTACACCTGAGAGGGCGATCCATCACCTTACTTGCTCCCTAACGTTGCAATGCTGTTGGGAAAACCCTGGCAGTGTTAGACCAAGGTTGGGAATGCCACCTTTAACTCACACAACTTTGAACTGACGTTTCTAGCTGTCCCAAGGGACACTGCAAACTGCCAAAGCGAGGGACTGCGCTTTGCCTGCAGCGCTCCCAGCTGCTGCTGAAGGAAGGCTTTCCTCTCCTCCCTCCTGCATGGCTCTGACAACTCTGAGACTAATACACTTGGGGGAGAGCTAAAAAAAATCCTGTGGAAGTCTTATCTGGGTATCAGCACCATGCTTATGTTTTAGTAATAAGCTTCAGGTAAACTATGCCTATAGCTTGCTGAGCTTCTTGAGCTGATAAGTGGTTACAAACGAAGATCTGCATAGAAAATACACTGTACTACTGAACATGGATCCGTTTCTAATGAAAAACAAAGCTAAAAGAGGGCTCAGCAAACAGGCTTCCCCTGGCTGGAGAACAGAGACTTATCTCAAACTGGTAGCTCTGCAAGAAAGCAAACCTCACATCTGCAAACACTTTTGCTACTTCCTTTCCACAATAGTTTTAACAAGAGGTTTCAAAACATGATGGCTGAAAATCTTCCCCTGCTGAACCCACGGCAAAACTACCTCGGCTCCCATGCATGGAGTTACATGCACGATGCTCTGTGTGTGTGTGTGTTTACTGATTTATATCTATATATAATTTTTTTGAATAAAAGCAATTTAAATCTTGGCATGCCCTGGGCAGGTAAGTAGGATTAAATCCATCATACTTATAGCCTATCTAAATCCAAAAGAAATTATATGACTTGTTGAGGGCTGCCTGGAACACTTTTGGTAGAAAACAGCTTGAAACTGAGTGTCTATTTTTCAGGTTGATGGAGCTTGTGCAAGGGTCATCAGTCTATCAAAACTTCTAATTCTCCACTGTTCTTTCGCTGTATGTTGAATATTCAACCACGCATTCATGGATGCAGACTAGAAAAGTTTTTATTCTGCAATCAAAGATCTACACTTTACAGCTTCTCAAACTTAGTTTATTTTTAATCTAAAAGGGAAATAATTTTTAGGGAATCTTTGATTCAGGTTAGATTTAGAAAAGGCTGGACAGACTTTGAATCACATTGTTAAAAGTAGAGCGACCTTGATATGTGCCTTCAGATGCTGTGAAAGAGGAGAGAGAGTTCATACTCCTGATAAGCGGTCTTTTTAAAAATAAACAGCAAGCAGTGAGGAAGTTACTGTTGCATTTAAATTACCTATTTATTTAAAGTAACCTTCAAGACCTGATATTTACTTTTGCTCCAATAGAATTTATCATGAGAAAGTTGCATAGTTAGTGAGACTACATGGACATTTAGCTATTTTTCCCATTTATTAGTGTAAATATTTTTATTATCATCTTCTTTGTTGACTAGCAGCTTGCTGTAAAGGAAGAAGCCATAGAGTATTCTATTATGCAAAAAGACAAGAAAGCTTACACTGGATTTCTGACCTCAAATCTGTCTTTTGTCAATAACACTGACAGCATTTTGTCTTTGCAGAGTTGAACACTATCTGCCAAAAGAAAAGGTCCTTAAATAAAACAACAACTGAATATAACCATTTTGCCCTCAGCCAGCTGTGAGCTGTTGCAACGATCCTTGCAATTAATGATGATAGCATGCATCAGTGACTCACGGGGATTGCTTCAATATTTGTGATGGGTTCATATTTTCCTGAGTTGCAATGGAACTGTCCTGTGCTTAGGCAAAAGGCTCCCCACCAGAGCACCACTGGGTGCTGGAAATCTTGTGTCCTGTTTTTTAAGCATGACTTTGTTTATAGGGTGTTTGGAGAGATGGTACAAAAATGAGATGGGCTGAAGGAGGGGGAGAGTGAGGGTGCCGAGGATGGAAGCGAAGGTACCAGCTCCCTATGGAAAGCACAGCCAGCTTTTTCCAGTTTTTCTCTATCACACTTGGAAATCACTTGGCAATCTGATCTGTGGTCTGATTACTTTTTGTCTTCTATTTTGTTCTTGTTTTATACACGTTCAAAACTGCTTCTTCATGACACAGGTTTTGTCAGTTCAACAGCTTTATGCTGTGTCCTCTGCCCAAGAGCACTCTGTGGGAGGTGTGGAAGCCCTGAGACTGCTGTCACCTCCGAAAAAATGTGATGTTTGTCCCTGGGGCACCGGTGGGGTATGACCTGAGTGCTCTGCTGTCACAGCAAGGTCTGCTCGCTGCAGTGCTCAGGGAGGGCTTCCCCAAGCAGGCTGGTGCTGGTGGTGACTGACTGCACTTGGCACTGTGCGGTGGGGTGGGAAGGCGCATCTCTGTAAGGTGGATGCTGTTGCAGGCAATCAGCATCAGCTGCCCCTGCCTTTTATCCCACACACTCCCAAGATGTACACATTTGCAGTTGACAGTCCCCAGGTTTTGCTTGGGTAAAGAAAAGTGGGAAGGGCTTGGAACTTTTCTCCTGTGGACATTATCTAAAGTTCTGGGTTCTCTCCGGAATTTAGACCTTCCTAAATACAAATAAAGCTTTTGGAGATAGTGAGCACAGTCCTTGCTCCAGTAAATTTTCTGTCCCTTCAAAAGGCACAGAAATCTGGGGACGCAGGGCAGCATCCAAACCAGTTTCTAGGAGTACATTTGATGGCGCCAATTAATCTAGCAGCCAAATTCAAAAGGCAAAGAGCACTGTGGGCTGCCTCTCCTCAGAGGCTGCCAGGAGAGGGAGAGGAGAAGCTTCACGACTTATACTGGTACAGGTAGCAGGTGATCTGAGTTCAGGCCACAGTGACCCCATCACAGGAACTAGTGTTCAAACATGGAAGCTCAAATAATTTCAGGCAAATTTCAAATCCATTTAAAAACCAGCAAAAAGCTCTTAAAATGCACAGGCTAGAATAAGCTTTGAGATGGCCTCCATGAAGGATCAAATAAATTTTCTTCTACATAAGGTCTTTGCTTTTGCAATGAATAAAAGCACTCCCCTTTTCACAGCTACAGCTTCTACCTTACCTCCCCTCAAAAACCTGTGGTATCTGTGTATTCCCCTTTTCCCTTTTCTAAGTTCTCCAATGCCCTCTGCCCTTTAAAGGCTTTGACACAAAAGGTGTCCATTTATTAGAGGGGTTGTGGAAGTTCTAGGTTAGCAGGACTTCAGTTTACATCAAAGCTGAAACGCTGCTTGAAAGAGTTTCCTGAAGGGGTCCTTCCCCTTCTTTTTCATCCTGTAGAGGGAAGAGCTGCACCACATGATTTTCACAGGTACAATTTATTTACAAGCAAAATCCACGTCCTGCTTATCCATACAGCCAGCTGACAGATGCTTGTTAGCAGGTGAAAAGAAGGCTACTTGTTAAAGTGCAGCTGCTTCGATATTTTTTTGCCAGCTGCATATCAGACACCACCTGGCAGGAATTTATTCATTAGATATTACTCTAAAAAACAGCAATGTGATGAATTTAAAATGTTAATTTGGAATGTTTTAAGGACTAGGTAATTGATGAGGAAATACAATGCTAATTTGCTGTGACTGGTAGTGCTAGTAGCTATAATATTTGATTACTTTTCTAGGTTTGCAAATGAAAGAGCCATTGTCAATCTAATACAATAAAATAGCAAAAATCTTTTCCCATATTTATTAGTAAATAAAGGGCATGGTGGATTCTTGGTCACAGATATTCAGCTGAACTGAAGCTCATGGTGGAAAGTTAAGCTTCTGTTAACAGCTGGAGAAAGTGCTTGTATTCTTTCTGTTAACACTTTATCTCACCATAATGTGACAATCTGAAGATCTCAAGGGAGTTGTTCACAATACCTTCATTTTACCTTCCTGGGGTTCTGTTTTTAATGAGGCTACTTGTCCTTTCCTCAGTTTATTATAAGTTAAAAAAAAAGTTTTGTAGGAGTGAAAGTAAATCTCTAAGCATAAGTCAATTCCATCTAAGTTATAAACCCCGATCATGGAGACTTATCCAAAATAGAAAATCTGGGTTTACATGAAATATATCATGTATAAGGTATTCAAACTGGAATAAAGGAACCTACTTCCTTAATGGCGTAGGTTTTCTTTTCCTTTGCCTCTTAAAATATAACAATCCTCTCTCCCACAGGGTTGATCTGAATCTGTACATCAACAACAGCGAAAAATAGAATTTCCAGGAAAAGAGTTCATTTATAAGACTGGTATTCAGCTCCCAAAGAGCATAATTCACTTCTGATTATTATATTACTGGATCTTTTCTTGGATAATTAATAGATGGGATAACCTGTAATATGTAATTACAAGAAGACCAAAGAATTTTGATCTAATTTATTGACTTAGTATTTTATGAAATGAAAGTTCATTATAAAAAAGAGGAAGTCTTTTTTTGTTTGACCTTCTCCTTATCTAATTGATACTCCTTAGATAGTTCCATGTCCATTTATTTTCTAACCATGTCATATGTGCTCTGTAGAAGTGGGTGTAGAAGAATGGATTTTCTGCTATCACTTATTTTCAGTAGTAGCGTAGCTCCAGGGCTTCAGCCCATAAGAAGTTTTAAAATATAATGTTCCTTTTCTCTTCCTCCTTACTCTGACCCCTGAAGGTGAAGCAACACCTCCTGAAGGTTAGAGAGATGCGGCTTTAGAAGTGCCCTTGCATCGTGCCAAAGCAAGCAGGCACCTGGGTACGATGTAAAGTCAAGGGAAAAGACTTGAGGCACAGTGAAACAGAAAACTTTGCCTGAGGTTTTCAAGAAACACTGAACCTTCCTATGTTAAATCTTTCCTGCTACAGGGGAAAATACAGTCTTCTCAGTTTCACCACAAGGAAGATAAGGCACCATCTTTTGCAGGTCTCAGGAGCATGGGAGACAGTAAAAGGCATTACATTTGTTGGATTTCCAGGCATGTTTGCCTGGTAATTATGTCTTATCAAATAGATTTTTCCTTTCAAAATTCTTATAATCCTGATGTATTCTGAAAATAAAAAATAACAAAACAAGTTTTCTGAAGAAATTCAGGCCTTTTGCTTGAGGAAAGCTGAGGCTATAAAGCCCAGGAAGATCGTGGATGTAAAGCCAGTCTGGAAAGAAGGCTGCAACCGTGCAACGCCTGGCCGTAAAGAGCCTGGCCGATGCCAACAGGGCTGGAGGAGAGGAGCCGCTTTGCCTCTGGTCTTCTCCAGTCTGTCAGCACTTGCTAGAGCAGCAAATATGAGAGCCAGTGACTCCCACTTCCCATGCCCATGAGACTTGCTAGAGCAGCAAATATGAGAGCCAGTGACTCCCACTTCCCATGCCCATGAGTCTGTCCAAACCTAGTTGTTGACAAAAGGCATTAAGAATTTAAAACTGAGGATGAAGGGAAGCACCAAGTCCCGTGCTGCTGGATGGCTTGCCTTGCTCAAAACTGGGGTCTGTGAGGCAGCACATTTGGGGCACTACTGAGATAAATGCTTGTAAAGGCAGAGCTGAACCCAGAACATTTCTAATGTGGCAGCCAGGAACATGTTTAGTTTAACGAAGGCTGCTTGAGGGCAGTTTTCTTTCTCTGTCGTCATTTTTTCATGAGCTACCATTACAAAACACCTCAGCTGGCCCGAGGATGAAAGATGTGGTAACATATCACTGCCTTTTGAGATTCCCTGTTATGCCCTTAATAGATATCCGTGACTCTTTGCAGCTCCATAACAAGAGCAGCGTGCACCTCCACTCGAGATTTCCTGCAAATGAATCCCATGTGCAAAGCAAGCACTTTGTGCTAACCTGCTGCTAGATGGAAACCTTCTAGCAGCAATAAAACATAAAGCATGTGAGTGAAAATTCCATTGAAGTATATGGTTTCGCATAGCTTCATCTACCTGTTTTTCCCTAATTTCATACTTTTTGAAGATAAATGGTTGTTTTTTCAAGTTTTGAGGTATTTTATGTAAGCCACACCAATATATTTCAAGTTGATAAACAAATATAATTAAGGAATGAATAACAACTGTTATTCTCATAAAATCTGATCACACAGTTACACTTAGTTTTATTTTAATTTAGATTTTTTTCTCACGTGTATTTATTAAAAAAAAAACCACCCATACAATCATCACTTCTGTTTATTTACAGGGGTCAGTTCTGCTACCACCGAAGTCACTAGTAAGAACAAATTGGTAGAAAAAGGCAGACTGGTTTTTATAGGGAATAATAGATTGGATTGGCTATATAATAAATTAATTACTACAAGATATTTCTTTCTGGTATTTGGAACTGAAATAGTACAAAGGAAACTTTAGTAGCTTCTGACAAAATTAAAAGAGGAAAAGGTATTTTCTTTCTATATGTTCATACAAATATTCCAATGCTCACTCTATATGCTGCTTAATTACAGAGATCTAATTGAGTAAACTGAAAGAAATGCACAGGTCTGAAGAATGATAATGAAATATTAACTTCAGTTTTCCAAAATTGAAAGAGCTCGATTAAAAGTAATGTGATTTTTCCCCTACTATTTTTTTACTTAAAGTTGAAAAATGAACTAAATAGCTGCTTAGCTAAAGGTCATTAAAAAAAAAAAAAAAAAAGAGATCAGAGAAAGATTACGGTATATTTTCAGATCAGTTGTTTCAGCATCTCATCAGCCCAAGCTGCTCACAGGACAGTGAGTGTTGGTATGAACGAGATAACTATCTCATCAGATTTGTATTGCTGGTGCATGCGGGGAAGCTGTATAGAAACTCTCCAGCGCAACTATTTATCTTTACATTCACCAATACAGCATAGCAACACTTTTCAATCCCATGCATGCTTACAAAGCTATCTGTATAGCTGTATGTACACCTATGTGTCTGCACAAAAACGCATCCACATTTATATTTAAGGGACATAAGATTTCTACAGAAATCAATGGAAGACATTCCTCTTCTCAGGGAAAGGAATGCATTAACCATATGAAGAGACAATAGGGAGATATAAGAATTTTTAGTGTGATTCATTCAACCAATTAAGATGTCTAATTTATAAAGAGATGAACTGCACCCTAAAATTATTAATTTCTCTCCACCAACTGCAAATGGAATTTAGGTCATTTGTGGGTAAGTACAGTTGTTCTGATGAAGCTGCTCAAATGTAATATGGAGAAACAAGGAAGGCTGACTGCTAACAGGACAGGTGGTTTTGGCATAAGAAACAGTGAGTCAAGAAAACATCTGGCATAAGCCATCATTACCGACTAGTAAGGGTTCAGGAATTACTAGGGATACATAAGCACTGAATAGGAAATGTACATTTTCTATTTAGTAAATTTAGTACGTGGGTTTTAACATGGTACAGCTGGTGCCAGAGAGCTCCAGCGTGTTCTGGTGTTACAGAGAGGATATCTTAAGCGGATTCAGAGAAAAATAATGAAAACAGTTCTGAGAGTGGAAAGAATGCTATATTATGCATTATTTGAGGGGTGAAAAGTATTTGGTTAAGTAAAGAGGAGATTATAGAATAATTTTATTACACTCTTTAAGAACCCAAATGAGGGACAGAAATTTGACTTTGGAAGGCTTTCCAACCTTGCAGGCAAAGTTATATGAAGAAATTGAAGTCTAGAGTTTGAAACTAAATTAAAAATAAAACGAAAACACACTTTTAAAACAGTCAGCTGGAACAAATTAATCAAAGTAATGGGGATTTGCTGGTGACCGCAAGTCAAGGTTCATACTTGTGCTGTAATGCAAGTATTTTTGTTGCACCTAAAGATAGTACTAATGCAGGATTGTCATCTGTTTCCAGGGTCTCAGGCCAGACAGTCAAAGTTGTCCTCACTATCCTCAAAATTAAGAGAATCTGGTGCTTCATGCTTAGTTTTGTTTGAAGCCTTAAGTTATCTCTGTTAAAGGGCTTTTTCCTACACAAGTAGAAAACTGCTGAGGCAGACAGATTTGCTACGAGACTTGTCGTTGGCAAGACCACAACTAGTGGATCAAGGGACGTTGTTATTCCACCTGGGAGAAACTTCTGAATCTGCATCTGAAACACGCAGCTGGTGCATTCAGGCACTGTGCTGGTGCATGTGATGGATGCAAAGAGGTTGACGAGGGTGGGCAACACAAGGGGAAGGGATTTACTGTCCCTGTTTCCTAATAGGGAGTTTTGGAGAAAGCAGAGCCAGAATCTTCTGGGAGGGGCAGAGTGGAAGCACGGGCAGCAAAGGCTGCAAGTTACAGCAAGGGAAATTCTTGCTCTCTACACAGAAGAAAACAGAACACAGCCAGGGTAGAAAGCTCTGGATCAGGTAACACAGAAAGGCTGTGGAAACATTGTCTTTGGAGATTTTCAAAACTTGACAGGACAAGGCTCTGAGCAGCGGGTTGCACAAGATGACCTCCAGAAGTCCCTTCCAACCTAAATTATTCTGTGCTAAGATTCTGTTAATATGGGGTATGTGTTGTAAATAGAAACTCAAACTCAACCACATGGAATAATTAACTTTTACTCTTTATCATCAAAGGCAAGTATTTCAATGCATAGAGTCATCCATCTTGTGGGAAGATGTCATTATTTTCATCTCACTTGCTACATAAAACACTGCAGTAAAGTGGATTTTTCTGCCTGTAATTATAACAAAATAAAATGTTTCTCTTCTTATCAAGCTCTTGCTTACAAATCCAAAGCAAAGTCCAAAATGCTGACCTCAGAAGCATGATTAATCCATTTGCCTGAGAAGTAAGAATATTTCTCTGACTTAAAAACATATGTGTAAAGAAATCTCAGTGGCCTGGAATTTAATCAAATATCTGCAGTTTCTGAATATTATGGAATCACTGTAGTTTTCTGTGTCTTGCTTTAGCACTTTTACATACATCCTGATCTAGAGAAAAGACGCAATGCTTTCCACTGTAAATGTAGTTTTTCTATATAAGGAGCAACTGCTTGCTCTCTGTTGCTGTTAAGTGTAGGCTTCCTACAAAGCCAGAGTAAGACAACAATAAGGTTTGGAGCACACTGCAAAAAACAAGCCAATCCAACAGCAAGAGATAAGCTCCCAGTCTATTTTAATATGTTGAAAAACAATGGGTATTTATTTTAAAAGGATTAGGTTGTGGGTGGGGTTTTTTTGGTTTTATTTCCCATTTAACTTTTTACAGCTAAAAATAGGTGTTTCAAACTGTAAGCAGTCACCTTCATCTCGAGTAGTGCTCTGATCCTTTAACTCTGCCGGATAACTATTGAAAGACCTTTTGTGTGAAAGGTCATCCAGATGAGCAAGTTTTTATCATTTCTACATACCACAGCCAATGCTTGCATAAAGAGAACAAAAACCAAAATTATAAGAGTTGAATTGATCTTCCAGTTTGTATTGTTACTATAGTTTCTTCTTGTGAATTATTCAACTTTCTCTGTTAGAGCAATTAAAAAAACCCCAACTCTCCAAGCCCTGTTTTTACCACTGTGACTGTATGCAAACATGCACCTTGGTCATACATAGGCTGGTTATCGTCTCCCTTAGCACGGCATTTGTCCACAAGCATCTAAACATGAAGACTAAAGAGGCAAGTTTCTGTGGGTATTTCTGTGGATGTTTTTGACAGAGCTGCCTGTCTGGTCCCAGCTGTGGAGTGGAGAGTGTACAGCATGCACTACAAAGTTACTCTTCACAGAATCTGAGCCGATGCCTAGCTGCTTCATGGCTGAAATGATCTCATGACAGATTGGACATCTTGATCTTCCAGTTTTCCTGTTCAAAAGAGTCTCCTCATTCCTATTAAAAGGCATAATTCTGTGAATTTAATATTGTATCTAATATCTCTTTAGTTTCAGAACTGAGCTTTTCATCTTTCAAGATTATGTTCTGCATTATCCCTACAGTCATGTATTATTTTTTTAATAATTCTAGTGAAAGATTCAAGATATTAACTGATCTGAGACAGTAACTACTACTTCTTGCACATAAGCTACATATTAGTAAAGGACAGGGAAAAATACCAGGCATTCTTAAAAGTATGTGTCCTTAGCTGAGCTTTTGTTTAACCTAATCTGATAGATTTTTTCATAAGGTAGATGTCTGACTTCTTAAGTATTGGTATATTTTCCAAAAATTCCAAAGCAACTTCTGATTTTCATAGGCAGATTCCACTGGCACTTAGTTTTCCTGTGTCCTTTAAGAATTTCTGAACTTTTCCTCGTAGCACTGCACAAATATATTTCAACACTAACTTGGTTATTTCTGAAAGTAATTTCATCCCAATGCCAGTTAATTCTTGACCTTACTGCTGAGACTGAATCATGGTTAGAACGGTCTAACAGTCTAAAAAGTTGGAAATACTTCTTTTCAGCAAATATATCCAGAGCACATTTGCCTTCCATGACCATTTAGCCTGTGTGCCCTCAAGGCAGAAGGGCATGGGCTTGTGCTGCAGATGCAGGGATCACCTCTCCAAGAGCTACAGCCAGAGCATCCAAACACATCAATGGAAGTCTGACTCGAATTACCCACATCCTCTGGCTTTTGAAGTGCCTGTTCTCAAATTCACGCCGCTGTGAAAACCAGGACCATTTTACACTGTGAGCCAGGACGTTCGGTGGGCAGTTGCCCATCGAATTTACTCAGTTTTGCACTAGGTAGCTACTTACACACCTAAATACAGGTTTAAGAGAACACACTTTTGGATTGATGCACAAATCTGATTTGCTTAAGTGGACACAGTGCATATATGACTTTTTTCAATCTTTAGCTATATTATTATCAGACGTTGCCCTAGACAATGGCAAAAGGATTTCATTCAGAGTATTTTGCAGTGCTTTGAAAGAGTGAAATTAACCTCTAGGACTCATACCTATTTTTACTTTACGTTTCAGAAACAATCCTTAGAAGATAATCATTTGTCACAAGACTAAACTTGTTAGAATGAGAATTCACTGGGGTGTTTCCTGGTTTGTTTGTTTTTTGTGCTTATCAGGATTCCTACTGACAGAATGACATTTTAAATCAAATGTCCATCAACAGGTTCAAAAGGCCCAGCACGCTACCTTCATGCAAGAGTTAAACCCATTACTGATACAGCATCCAGTGAAACTAATAAAAGCAATCTATTAGCCGGTACATTTTGTTCCTGGGGATGTATAAAACGAAAATCAATATGAACAACGTGAACGTTGTGAGGCAGCACTGGTGCTGCTTGTTTTTGAAAATAAGAATCGTTGGTTATGTTGGTACATTGTAAAATATTCTAGTATTTCCTTTAACTTCACCGACTAGTTTTCAATAGAAGACAATAATCTCGCTGGGGAATCTGCCTCTAACACAGCACTGAATTTCTCTTTATGAACTGAAAGCAATCTGTCTGGCTAGGACATTGAGGACCAGTAATTTACTACCTCAACTGTAATTTTAAGTGCTCACCCAATGCAGAGATTGAAGCTTTCATTCTATAATTATAGAGGAATCAAAGACTAGCACAGTAATGTATTGAGCTATAATGCCAGCTATTTATAATCATCACTTCTCAGGCAATATGTTTTTAATATTTTAGGATGGTATGATTTTCCAAAACAGTCCTTTTTCTTTCTTTTTTTTTTTTTAAATAAATATAAGTTGCCTAAAATGGCTGAAAAATGCAAATTGTTTTTAAAGCTTACAGTATTATAGTATTTTTAATGGAAAGAAAAAAGAACCTGTGAAATTTATCAGGATTAGAAAGGATTAGGTTTGGTCCTTCCTCTGTAATAAGGTAAAAGAAACATCGGAATAAGATATGTACATTTAAAAAAACCCACAAAAATCAAAACACCATGGTATGTAACAAGGTTAAGACAGTAGGTTTGGGTTCAAGGTCAGCCTACCAAGCCAAAGCATTTCACAGCACTCCATGAGTCCAGCCACCTCATTGAAAATTGCTGTTTAAACTCTCTTCTTCAAATATTTTAGTTACAGTTTTACAGTAGTCATCTAATAATGAGCCTCAGGGATGGATTAGTTGCTTTTTCTGATCTGATCACTTGTAAGCTACCCAGATCACCAGTCTTTCCTATCACTAGCTGAAATATGTGTTACAAATGACATTTGTTACACAGTTAACTGTAGAGAAAGCCATGTATGTTACTGTTTCTAAAGTTTGGCTGTAAGAAAGCAGCACCTGGATAAAACCATCACCTGGATAAAACCAAAGGTTTCTGTGGGGATGTAGGACTTCAGACAACACTAAACTTTCCATCAGGAGAGTTTTCTTGTGTCCAATTGCAGAGTTTATGGCCAAAGGGAGAAAAAAAATCTAATGGAAGAAAAGCAAGAAATCAGTAGTTACAGAAGCGTCCCTCTTGCGAAAGATCTCCCTTATGTTACAGTCTGACCCTCCTGGTCTGTATTGAGGCTTGGACCCCTGCCTGACCGCTTAGGGATCCCATGTCTCCAGACCTACCAAAAGATGCCTTTCCCCCTCACTGCAGTGTCGTGTCATCCTGTCCCTGCCCCTCTGTTTGATATTTCTGGGCAGCTTGAAAAGGCCTATGGTTCCTCTGGGAATAGGGTCAAGACATTTCTACACTCAGACAATTCTGTGGGAAACACGAGGAACATTTTTCCACAGTTAAGTCTTTTTATGGTAAGCGAGTCTTTCCAGGTAATGCTGATCAATTCCTTCAGCCCACTAATAAGGCTTATCAGGTTGTCCCTGATTACGTTGTTTGTAGTGTCCAGCACAATGAAGCCTTGCATTTATTAGGGCTTTTGATGTCATATTGTTGTACAAATAATTATTAATAATGGAAAAACAGCTTGAAATTATTCATGAATAACGTGTTATGAAGTTGATTTAGTGTCTGCAAAATCCTGACTTGCATACCCAATTAATTAATACACTAGTTCAAAATTCAAGCGATACAGTTTTTGTCAAAAGCTCTCTGCACCGCTTGCTTGCTCGGGCTCTGGCGGAGCCTGATGCTTATTCAGCAGGCAAGAGGGTTTTCTGTGCTGTTCCAGCTCAGTGATCTGACGACACTCACCTTAACTAGCTTCTTGTATCAAAGATTCACTCAGCCGAGCACTTTCAAGGAGAAAGCTGAAACGCGGGGAAGGGTCTCTGGGCAGGCTGACGACGCATCCCGGCAGACACATCCCAGAGACCCTGAGGATGGTTTACCCTCACCAGCAGCCAGCTAATGGACACTTACGGACTCTGACCCATACTTGTGTTCTGTGACTGGCTCCATTTATTCTTGCACCCATAAAGGACTGAGGCATAGGGGAAGCCCCTTGCGTGCTTATGCATATGCTTATGAACCATTCACCTGGCAGAACAGATGGACCCATGACTACTTGTCTCCTTGCTTTGCACCAACGAGATCCCTGGCACACAAGAACACCCACAGTCACTACCCTCCCTCTCAAAACTTGCATCCAAACAGTCTGTTCCCTTGGCTGGTTGCAAACTTAGGTAACCTACACGGGTTAAGTGTCACCCCCATACATTCATTTCTCTAACTTCTTCATTTGGTCACATCTCTGGCATTACTGACTGACGTGGGATTGTCTGCACATTCAGTGCTGACAGCCAGGTTACTTTTTGACACCCAGGAGGAATTTAATTGCTTTTTTATACACTGATTGCAGTGTAGAGTGTGCCCTTGATAGCAATATGAGTTTCAGGATAAAATAAAAAGCCAAGGTATAAAAATTCCTGCCAGCCAGCATGAAAGCAGAGACAAAGCCTCATCTTCCCTTTTTTTTTTGTTTGCAAAAATCAATTGATTTTTGTCATGGAAAAGACATTTTGCTGTGTTATTCAGGAAAAGAAAATATTCTGTATGGACAGATCTACAAAAACACTTCTGTTTTGCTATAAAAGGATAAGAAAAAGCTAAATATGAGATGCAGCTAATGTGAGACATTACATATAAGAAGGCAAGCTCTGGTATTTAGCATTGGTTCCAATTTAAAGATGTTTGTAAGGAGGATTTTCCAATGTATGTGCCATCTCTATCCATTTCTTTTATGTACTGTTCAAAGTCTATTTCTGAAACCCTAGTCTACTATTTTATCTGGCCTTACCCACCTGAAAGGTCAATGTTGAAGCTAATTGCCTTGAATACCCCTGGCTCAGGACAGGGCAGACTCCCTCTGGAAGTGTCTGTCTCCCTTATCATTTTACTGCAGAAAGAAGTTCTTCAGACCCCCTACCTAACATTAGCTGAGACAGAGCCCATTGGAAACACATGAAATATCATACACTATCAGCTCTAGTAACCTGTTTGTTGTGGTGACATGTTTTCCAGTCTGTTTTCGAGTGGTGACATGGGTCACTTTCTCAATGCCATATCCTCAAATCGCTGAGCAGCAGGTAGAACTTGTTTTATTCAGGCCCCTTAGAAATATGCTATTTTCCCATGGAAGGAAAAAAGAATGACTAGAGATTGAACCTAACTGATGATGCAACCAGAAAGTGGTCCTTAAAAGTGCCTTACATGGTACAACAACCCTGGCCTGGAGTAATTAATTTACTTCCAATGTCAAAGTAATTTGTCTCAAATGCTGAGCAGTCAAAATATACAAGCACTGTGGTGTTACTTGTGTTGCACTGTATCATACTTGTGCTTCTAATCTGAAGATAAATATGTAAACAAGAAAAAACATTTGAAGTTGAGTTAAGGTTCTCTCTAGTAAATGCCATGTAAATTTCGGAGTGATCTCATCATATACATGTGTGTGTGCGCGCGCGCGTGTGCGTACACCCACATATAGATGGTGCTACATAAATACAAGATAGAACATATGTGCTTCTATGAAAATGGACAGCAGAAAGAGGAAAATAAGGTGAAGATTTTGAAATAATTAAGAAAAAAATATCCCCTAACCTTTTCTTCTGTTATCTGACCTTGGTTTCCATGGAAACAGGATCAGACACATCAGTATCAGGAAGAACTCTCACTTAAAGATGTCACCTACAGAAAGGAACTGGTACCCAACATAGGCACACACCCCAGTGTGAGCACTCTGAGAGCTCAAAGTGCCAATGCAGATCTGCTGTCAGTGGTTTGAAGGAAAATATTTCACTTTCAAAGGAAGAACAGGAGGACCAGACCCTCTGCCCTCTGTAAATCAAGCCTCTCAGACACATACCCTGCTAGGCAGGAAAAAATGTAGGTGCCCAGCATCACTAGTTACTTTGGGTTACCTTGGCTTCATATCATATATATGTCTACAGTTTACACCAAAGGGGCAAGGTCTGTTTTTGTAAATAGAGAGGCTTTAATTACACGCTGCAAAACCCACTTGCTGTTGAATAAGCTGACAAAATCCTAGGAAGGCTCCTGCACAGAAGGCAGGAGGTGGCTATGGAAACATCTCACCCTGCTGCAGCAGTGACTAAGCCTGGGGTCCCATCAATAGTATGTTCTACCAGTAGGGAATGAACACTGTCATAGCTTCAGCAAAAACAACAAAGAAAGGAGCCATTTTCCGTTAGATCCTGGCCACATATAAGTGGCTGACCCAAGGTATATAATTTACTTCAACTTCTTATTGATCCTGTCTCCCCGGGGTCTGACTCACTAGGGCCATCCATCCACTGTGCCCTAACATCCCTGACTCAGACCTGGCTCTCATGGCTCCTGTTCATGCTCAGAATTTTCCCATCCCAAAGATAAATCTTGCTTAAGAGTAACTGCATTACAGATAAAGCTTTGTTACTTAATTAAGGTATAGAACTAATTGCCTATAATGATGTCATCAAAAGTCTGTTTGCTAGAGTACAGCGCTGGTATAATTTACATAGAAAAGCTTAGACATGGACTGTAAATAACTCGCAAAACCACAGTGTTCTTTGTTTCATTATAAAACAAGAATGAAGGGAGTCAGTCTTTGGCATCAGGGTTATTGACAATACAGATACACATCAAACCTATTATAGAACCTGACATTCCCAGTTTATTTTCCCTTTTGATTTTTTTAACACCCTATGTTACTTGTTTAACAAACTGTTCTCAATATGACGTATTCACAATAAGCCCATAAGCACAAACTGAAACACAATTTCCTGCTAGCTTCAGTAGAAATACATTAATCCACTGGATATTTCCCAGGACAATATTATCTCTTATGTGCAGGCTATATTTCTCTCATTCTGCTGCAAAGGGGAGAAAAAATCCTTGAAAATCTGTTTGAAAAGTGACATGCAAGAAAGTCATAGGTAAACTGCCTCTTGCTCATGTGAAGACTTTCCTATCTATTTATCTATCTATTTACCATCTTTCTTGCAGCAAATCATTTACTAAAACCCTCCCTGAACATGACAGTGAAGTTAAATAATGAAAGGAAGACAAGAAGGTAGGTAGGCTGCTGTGCTTCTGATTGCTGTGAAATGCAACTGTCATATGTTTCTAACTGCTTTGTATCACAAGAGCATTTTGCATATCAGGAAAGGAATAATAGTGTCTGTTTTGTATGTAGAGACAGGCATCTTTTAAATACTCACTGCTGTTATTCACCCTCACATTTTCAAGGCTACATATGCTGCCATACCTTATAAAAACGCAATATTAAATGCTACCAGGACTCTAGGGGTGGTTGGTTACTGGCCTTTTATGACCCACAAGGCTAAAACACTTTTTCTTCACTATCTTGTCAGCTGGTAATGGGAAATGTTTTCCTCCAAAACAAATAAAAACAGAAAACTAATTTAGAGTAAGTTCTAGTTTTAAAAACCAAGCAAATTTTTAAAGACTAAGCAGTGTTTTTTTCTCTTTTCCTTTTCCTTTTCCTTTTCCTTTTCCTTTTTTTCCTTTGCCTTTGCCTTTCCTTTCAAGTGCTCACATTATGCAGAGGAAGTAGTAAACTTTCTGCAACTCAGAGCAGGGGCAGAGACTGGGCTTGGGATACAGCCCAAGATGCCATTCTGTATGAATGTGCATTCCTCCTCGCCCTTCCTGTGCATTTCAACAGTATCAGGTGTTTCAGAAGACCGGCTGATGCGCTCCTAAAAAATTCAGATGGTGTTGACGTTACAGAGCATTTCGTTCTTGATGTATACCAGGCCAAATCTAGCAGGCTGGAATCCCTGGTCTTTCTAGGGAAAGGTGGGATCTGTGAGAGATGGCTGCATATTGCTGTAGCCAGTGCATTTCTGCCATGTATTTTCTAGAGGCATTCTGAGGAAGCGCCCTGAGAATCTTGTTGCAAGAGCCAGCTCCCTGTAATTGCAGCTGTCATAGTGGAAGCAGAAAGCCAAAACCATTGCAGCCAGGCAGTAGAGGAAAGGAGAAGGACAGATGGGAAATATTAATCTTTGGGCAAATGTGTTACTGGGGTAACATGGGACTACTTGGTGGGAAGCTTTCAAATCAAAAGATTCTTCAGGGAAATCTCTGGCCAGGAGAGAAAATGTGCCAGAAAAGGTTTTTTTTCTTTAGTTCTTAGTCACTTCTGCTTTGGGACAGAGCTGGACATCAGCAGTGAGGAGAACAAACAAGTGAGAGTGGAAGGGAACAGATCCCAGCTACTGAAAGCTTCAATTTCACCCCTCCTCCCCCTAGAGAGATTCTTGGTTTCCAAGTGGGGAGCTGGAGATCCTCCCGCCTTGCTGATAGCTGATTCCAGCTGAAAACAAACTCCATGATCAACCTGCCACAGGGGCTTGGTTTAACTCTACCGTGTCATTTGCATGGGGGAAATAGGATCAGTAGTTGTGTGAATTTTTCTAGTCCCCTGCCCCCGATTCAAGTGTCCCTAATAAGTAAACCTTTGACACTTCAGAGCAATGGCTGGGCTTAGTTTCTGTTTAATTAAACCACTCATCCAGTCCACTAATAAGCATCTCTGTCTTCCTCACTCCTAGTAATAGGATTGCGGTTTCACAGGCACGGCCATCAGCAACAGGTGAGTGCTTTTGTTTTTCTAACTAATGAGTGTTTCTGAGTATATCTGAACAGAAAATACTTTATCCTTGGGAAGTAAGAGCTACCCAAAGTAAGCTCCTTTTCACAGTGGAAATAATTTCTCTTGCACAAGAAGTTTATTTGGGTCATGATGCACAGACACAAATATCCCAAGCAAAAATGGAAGATTTGCTGCTGAATAGAAATGAAAATCAGAACTGAATCAGAAAATGAAGGGGTGGCTATTCTGGCACTGATCTTTCAGCTGTCTCTGAAGGAGGGGCTTTTGCATCTGTGCAACCTCACGAATGCACAGGGGCTCTCCCATAGAGATCTGCAGGGGAAGCTTTGGAAGTGAGAGTGGAAGGGGTTAAAGAGATGGACACAGACACAGCAACGTGGTACTGCATAGGTGCTTTTGCTTTTGACCATAGCTAGAGCTTTAGGTGCTTTGGAAAAAAGAGCTTAATAGTTCTGATTTGGAAATGCATCCAAACTGAACTTTCAGGCTTGGCACGTGGAAAGGATTTGTCCTTGGTTTGGGAAGAATAGCCCTTGGAGCTCTAGAGGGAAAGAGCAGAAAAACAGATGGAAGAAAATTAATTCAATAAAAATAAATTAGACCTTTTAAACAGTATTGTTTTTAATATTTATGATGCACACAAGATTTGCATTTTTCTCTCAGTAAAGTGTATGTCTCCATTTGACCTTCACTCCCTAAGTGAACGCTTTATTTAGCCTGAATGGCAGACATTTTTCTGTCTTTTCATGGACATTTTAAGAAAACCTGAATGCTGCTATTTTTTTTATTCACATTGTAAAATGATCCTTGATGATAAGAAAATGGTAATATTTTCTCATACCACATGACTGGATCAAGGTAGCCAATGATCTGTATCTGGGTTGCTATAGCGTGATGTATTATATTTCATACGATTTGCTGCAGGCAGAAATCTTAATTAAGGCCTTTCCTAAAGAGTGACCTTCAGGGACTGTATTTCTGAGTTGGTGTAAAAATAGACAAATGCCCTAACAGCATTAGGGGAGTTGTGTTAGGGAGTTAAATGTACATTTCCCCACCTCGTCTACACAAACAATGATTATTTGCTGCTATTATCAAATGAGTTGTGAGGCATTTTCGGCAAACAATCAGCCTTAACGTGTACAGAAATAGATTGCAACTTGGTGTGCAGAGCTCAGATACATAGCTTCCCCTCCACTTCCAATGCAAGTTGCAAGTCTAATTTGAGAATATACTCCCTTGACTCTATTCATCCATATTTTACTGTGCTCATGGATATTCACTGTTTTGGGATCCCTCTAATTAGCTCACATGTGGTGTCTTGCTCATCTTTCATCAATAATGCCCATATCCAGCATGCAGTGGCATCTGGGCAGGCTTGGCTGGGTGAGAAGAGGATTGTAGAGAGCACTTAGGAAGCAAATTAAACCTACTCACAATAAAGAGTTTGTAACAGTAGCTACAGTGATGCCGGATGCTAGTGGGATGTGTACAAGTATTTCCAGGCTGTTTTGCTATGAATTCTCAGCTGAAACATCCTTATGGTGCCAGACATGGGCTTTTCTTATTTCTTCCACCCAAAACAAACTGTCAGACCTCCTGGCAGTTTTGTGCTGTGGTCGCACAGGGGCTGAGATAAGGCCACCAGCTTCATCTCCTGCTGTGGATCCAGGCTTGGATTTGATCTCCAGAGACAACAGGAGAAGGCAGGCAGTGCTGGCAGCCCTACACCCTCTATGGGGTGTGGCATGTCACAGCATACACGTTCTCAGCAGTCTCAGCTCCAGACTGGCACTTCTGATATCCCCAAAACTGCTGCCTCAGCTGAATGGTTTTTGGTGACTGGCTGAGGGACACCATACATCAAGATAAGGAAAGCCGATTTCAGTTGCCATAAGTTGGATAAGCCACTTAAATTTTGAAGGTGAAATATGCTTTCAAAGCAACTTTTAAAAAGCTTTTGACACAAGTTATCCCCACCCTGCTCTACAATACAGCTGCTGGAGCTTATAGAGAGCTCTTGTCAGAGACAGGGCTTTTGTCTCCTTTTTTTGACAAGCAGAAAACCTCTGGCTTTTTAAAGCTAAAGCCTATTGTGAGTGATACAAACCAGACTCTTGGCTAGACTCACCCGGCTTATTTCCACTGAAATAAGACTGCACTATCAGTTTACACGAGCCAAGGGACTGGCTGTACCAAGAAGGACTATGTGCTTTCAGGGAGCGCAGCAGCCCAGGAGGGGAGGGCATGGCATGTGCGGAGGAGCCTGAGCTGCCCGACTCACCAAATCCTGCTCCAGCCCCCACACGGGTGTGCTGGGCACTGGTCTGACCAGTAGCACCAGCCACACTGCTGGCACCAGCCTGTGGGTGGCCCTCAATACACTGCACAGCACGATACAGGCATTGCTCCCAGCACCAGCTCCTGTCCAAGCGATTTGCATGAAATGCTTCTAATATTCCATGCTCTGTTCTTACCACCACACTTTTCCATAAATAAATATTCACCGGCAGGTCCCAGAGTCTCCAGCCAGATGGGGTTCATCCCTGGGGTGGCTGGGATGCTGGGACAGGTGGGAAATTTTTCTTTTTATTCCCAGTTCTGCTACCACTCTTCAAACATGACCTGAGGAAAATGACCTCATCTTGCTGTTACACTTTTCCGACCTACAAAACAGAGTTAATTTAGCTTATCTGACGGTAGCAGGGAAAGACCTTATGCTTGCCAAAGAGCTTAAATTTGCTCCAATGCAAGATGCAACAGATGCACAGGAGGATGACAGCAGACCTTCCCTTCGAAGCATGGTACCGCAAAACCTGCTAACAATCCCAATAAAAGCCTCAGCTGAAAAAACAAGCTGCAAGACATCCATGCTTCCCAGCAGGATGTCCTGCGACATCCCTGCCATCCTGCCACCTCAGAGGCACGGGGTTGGTGCTCCAGCATGGGCGGGGGTGCTGCAAGTGCCGTAATCTCACACCGCCTCCTCCACGTGCCCTGCCGTACCCAAAACAGCTTCTCGGGCTCTGTTCCAGGCTGCTCAGCTGGCAGCACCCTGCACTAAGGAAAAATAAATAATGAACCGAAGAGACAGCTCACTCTCAGCCTCACACGTCGTTGAGGAGATAACAGGCCAATGCGTATAATGATCTGCGCTGAATCATTTGCCACATCGGTATCAGAAGCTCTCAGCTTCATTCAGGGGCTCTCTCATCCAAACTGCATGCAAGATGACAGCGTTAATACATCAACGCCTGCAAAGGCGGCTGTAATGAAATCTGTCAGTGTTGCCCCTGCACCAAACACTACTTGAAAAAGCAGATGTGTAGCTCAGATTCAGTTTATTACTGTCTGAACCTTCCTCACTTACAAAACCAAAGGGTGATTAAAGGGGAAAACCCCAGGCTACTGAAAGTTGCAGTAGCTGTTGCATGCAGCTTGGAGCACAGCGGGAACACTGTCTGGAGCCTGCTGCTGTATTACTATTATTATTGTTGTTGTTATTATTATGGCTATCATATCAAATTTTGAAGACCCCCAAATAGTTCAAGGTGTTCAAAAGAAACCTCATCAAATCAGAGTAGCCAGACTTTCTGCTGTTTCTGTGTAAGATGGTGTGTTACCCCTTGGAGAGCAAAGCCAGGATGGCTGTTCAAGCCATGTGCTGTACCTTAGAGCTACGCCAGTTTTACTGTGTGACCAGGCCAAGTCACCTTAGGGAACATTCTCATAAGTCTGCAGTGCTTTCAAAGCTGAAATGTCATTTTTAGAACCTAAATCCTCCCAACTGCTAAGAACGTATAGGCTTATATGTGTCTGAAAATGAGGGAAAGTCTCCTAAATAATTTTGGCACTTCCAGAATGTATGAACTCATCTGAGCTAATTATTCTCTTTCCTTTACAGTTACTGGGCAGAAACAAGGCACAGTTGTAAGACTGTAACACAACTCACCTGCCTTCCCTGAGATCCTTCTTTGCATCCTCTTCTGCACGAGTAAGAGCCAACAAAGGCACTAGAAATGCCAGATTCTCCTTGTCGACTCTAGACAGCTCCAGTGGAGAAGTCTGCACTGTAGGCATCTAATATTAAGCTAAATGCACTCATGCACCTTGTGTCCTGCTGTGCCAGAAAGATAACACTCCCCATCTCCATAGCATCACTTCTCCCTGCTAAGGCCTGTCCAACCCTATAAATGTGCACCATGAACACAGCAGGCTCTAGTCTTGTCTCAGGTTCTCCAGGATGTAACACTCAAAAGCAACATGAGCAAGTCCTAAGAAGACAACTGTCAGACACTGAAGAGGACAAGACATTTTGCCGTCCTAGCCTACACTATCACTTTTTCCACTGGAGAGGCAAAGGAACCTGCCAGACTCTAGCAAGTCCCTTTTCTGTTCTCCTGCCCTTACAAGGCCAAATAAAGTCTCCAGCAGCTCCCCTGTGCTGCTGAGCATGGAGAAAAGCATCCTGTTGGGCCATCTGCCTGTCCTCTGCAGCATGTGAGGAAAGCCTTGCTCTCCATCCCAAGTGGCGCTGATGAGCTGAAAGGTGTAAAAGTTTTTCTTCTCATGCCTTGCGTATCCTGCTAATTACAGCGAGTCAAACGGATGCAAGTAGAGGGTTATTTTGGTAATTGCCTGTCTCAAAGGTATAAAACAGTATATTACATACTATCTACAAATCAGAATTCAAAAGCAAAAACATGTGTTTAATTTTAATTTTAATTGCATTTTTACTTCAAACATCTATTTTTCTCCCTGGTGCAAACAGACCTGAGCAATCTTGCAGAGATCAACAAAATCTTCCACAAATGCTAGGCGTTTCTCTCTTGGCGCTGCTTGGCTCTCTGAGCATTCAATCTACTAACTTTGACAGAAAAAGCTGTCTTATTTCTACAGCCTGCTTATTTTTAAATCAACAAATATTTACTGCACACTGCATTTTAAAGGATACAATTATTAGCGTACCTCTGTTTGATTACCAATGACACAGTAATAATACCAGCAGCTGCTGAATTGTAAGTGAAAATAACCCTTTCTTCTCATTTTTCTTATCTGTAGACTATAACAGCACTCACGGGGACAATAACCTATGAAATAGATTAAAAGCCTGTTAAATGCTATTTTCAGCTTGGCAGATCACCAAACCCTAGCTTACCCTTAAGCTCTGTTTCCTGTTAAATATTCCTTTTAGTATAGCCATGTGACAACAGTAATGTGCAATTTTACAGTGATTAAGTAACTGCACAAACAAGAGGTTTTACGTTTATAAACTGAGTGGTGCTGCTCTCACAGGTGAAAAGGACCGTTCTCCACCAAAGACACCAAGGCTTCTGGAAGAGGTTGTAGTGGTCTTATTTGCAGATTTTCCCTCTTGCCTAGTGACTTTAAACCAGAGAAGGGGACGTTGTTGGTTTCCCATTTCTGGCTGGCAATGTTGAACTCCCTTTTTTGTCTCCATCCCCCTTTTACAACACTAGGCTTCAGATTAGCAGGGAAATAATTCATATTTATTCTCTGAATAACTGAGGAAGTTTCCAACGTGATGAGTGCTGAGGGGTGTCATCAGTGGAAATGATGCAGCTGGGGGCCATACTTAGTGTGCCAATCTGCTTTTATGAACTGACTTGGGACTACTTTATCCATCTGAACAGGAGAACAAAAGGAAAAGAAAAAGAGCACAAAACTAGAAGGACTAAAGGAACCAGCAAACTTCGAAGAGCTTCTAATACTGTAGGAGGGGTTTCTTTTGAAAGCAACAGACAGGGAAGACAAGGAAAACACAGGTCTAAGAGAAAATGGGAGAAAGAAGCTTTAGTGCCACTGGAGGAAGAAAGGCAAAGCCACTGCTAGACTGGTACTGCTCTGTGGGAAGCAGTTGTTTTCACAGGGTAGATTGTTTCCATTCAGACTTGCGACAAAACAGCAAGAACAGCACAACAGGATTTGCGTCTTCTGCTTCCTGCACTATTTTAGTACCTTTGGTTTTGACCAGAACCTCCCCCTTGGGGCTCTGAAACTTCCTGAAGAAAGCTTGGTTGGAACTCTAACCTTTAACTCCCATTCAGCCTTTTGGAATGAAAAAAAGCTGGTAGATAAAATCCCAACAATTTCTGAATTCAGCTGATGGGAGGCAACATAAATAAAAGTAATCCCAGCTCTTACCAGTTTTGAATAGTTGTAAATAAAAATAAAAAATGTGTGTATTTATGGACATTTCTTTTCAAAATTAAAAATTGGAAATTATTATCTGACTTCCATTCTAAGAATGAATAGCCTTTCCTTTTTTTGATGTATAAAGTTCTATCAACCTCTCACTGAAGAGATGGTAAGAGCTCATGAAATTTTATGCTGTAAGAAATAACACTCCTCTACTTGAACTTCAGCTTGCTGATGGCACAGAAGACCTCTTGCACACACATACATTTCAAAAAATAGGGATCTGCCCAAGACTAAGAAATCTCTATTTATCCAGGCACAAGTTGCTGCCTTGAAAAGATCAACACCTGGGAAGAAGACCAGCATCCAAGAACCCTTAAGGCACTCCGTCCTCCTCAGCAACCACTCACCCTGTCATTCCTCAACCCCAGGTGGTTCCCAGAGGTGGTTGCTCAGGCACCTGAGCTGGAAATTGAGCTTTTTGCTTCTGGAACAAGGCCATTATGTTCTTTAATAGAACACACATAAAATATCTTTGTATTGTTCTCTTAAAGAACACAAATATCTTTGTATTTATATTTGCTTCCTGCTGAACTGTGATACTCCCCCCCAGACTTTATTCTCCCCTCCCTTTGTCACTACATGCATATTTGATGTGATATGATTTTTCCTGCTTGGCTGGACATCACCTCAAATATGCTTCTAATATCACAATACACCAAAAAAAATGTATATTCAAGCGTTCATGTCTGTATATCATCTGTATTGCTACTGGAAAATGATTTTTGAGGTGATGACAGGTACTATAGTGTTTAGCACATTTCCTGCTCCACCTTCAATATGCGTAAGACACATCTGCAGTAGAAAAGGAAGGACACAGTCCGGCACCCTCACAGCTGCCCAGTATTGAACAGGATGCTTAAGGCTGGAATTTCAAAGCAGTCTTTGCAGGTCAAATATCAAAACTCCATTGTAGTTTTAAAAGTAATGATGCCTTATGGCCCCAACTGGAATATTCCTGCACGTGACTTTTTAATGCACATCTTCAGTTTTCTACTCATTTCCACAAATCCTGGAGTTTCACTTTGAGCTGTAGGTTGAAATGAACACGAAACATAAAGTGGAACTCTAATGAAAGCTTTAACTTTCCTACTTTCAGAAGAAAACTTCAAATCCCACTAGACCCTTCTGTGAAGAACATTTTTGAAGCAAAAGCTTAGTTCTCTTCCCCTGATACATGCTATTACCTTTGTGCCTTAATTTCACCCATTTGCTTGTATCCCGTAAGGAAGAGAGCATGTTTCTGTACAGTCAGATGACCTGGTTAGGGAGACAGTGTTTGCAGTTAAAGCAATAATATCGCAACTCTGAAAATGAACCCTATTTAAAGCGTATTCCTGTTACTTTGGCAGTAAATTGAAGCTACAGTATTTAATCATCCTCTGGATCTTCTGTACCTTGCGAATCCAGCATCCTGGGCTTATAACCACAAGTGTGCTGAGAAGTTACTGATGATTGCTGAACACACCGAGGCTCCTGCAGAGGAGGCAGGAAAAACACACAAGGGTTCATCCTTAGCAGTGACCTGGGTACTGGTACAGGAACATAAGACATATCAGCTATATTCTGAGCGTTACTTTTTATTTTCTGATTCACTGTTATTTTTTATTCAGAGCCTCAGGAAGATTTTCTGGAAAAAACTGAAGAAGCCCTGAGCTTGAACTCTAGCTATTGTATAACCACAGAGCAGGAGAGATGGACCTCAAGAGTCACCCAGTGCATTTCTCTGCCATTTATTATCCCAGAAGAAAATATTTTTTATCTTAAATAATTTTTAAAAGACTCATCCAGAAAGCCAGTGCACATCACCAGTGCAGGATTTTCTCATAATGCCATGTAGATCATAACTGTTTTAACAGGGCTTGAGTACCCTTGTGATGCTGATCGCTGGAATGTGACCATTGTAGTCAAACTGTGAACATTTATAATTTCGTCCAAAACAGTGGGTTATCTAGCCACTCATTCTTAAAAACATAAACCAGCAAGGAAAGCCCAGCCCCACATGATTGCGATCAGTTTGCAGCTTGCATTCCTGTGAAAAGATAAGCTTTCCCTGCCTGAACTAGGACAGATGGCAGCCCTATAGGTTGCCACTCCGAAGTGCCTCTGAGCAGAGCTCTCTGTACTGTAGCCGTTGTTACAGCAGCATATGCTTGAGAGATGCAAGCTGTTTTCCCCGAATCTAGCACTCTAAAACTGCATGCTGGGCTCCCTTGCATCCACGATTCATTGCCTGCCTTCCAAACCTCTCCATGTTGCCTTTTTTTTTTTTTTTATTATTATTATTTTTTAAAGTGAACCCTTGCTTACCAGAAATAGAAAAGCACAACCACAAATCTGTGTGTACAGATAGACGTGTTCTTATTCTTTAATAGGTAATATGTGTAGCTGAACAGGGAATTTTACAGGTGGTGTTTTCAAATCCAAGTCTCCACAAAAACAAATGGAAGCACGGTTATTAGGCGCTGAGAGCAGTGCTATGCTAGGGGTCATATGTTGGAAACCTATGTTCTTCAAGGACAGCAGAGTGGCCATTGCAACACCAGGGAGAACCCACACCTCCTGTTCATTACTGCATGAATAAAAGCAGGTCTCTGCTTTGCTGTATGACCAGGAGAACAGTTCTGGCTCCCAGAGGTAGAGGCGGTCCCTTAGGATACAGTGCTCAGTCTTAGGTAAAATCATTAGCTACTTGCAGCTAATGACTTAGGTTTGTCAAAGGACAGACGCTATACAGGGTAAGGTGACACTTTTACACCTTGCATAGTCAAGCTGTGGAAATTCTTGCAGAATGATGCTTTGCATAGTAAATGGTTTCCAAAACCAGTTAAATGACTTACTGGAAGAAAACTCTAACAGGAGTGACTGAGGTTGTACAGATAGATACTCATGATCCTGAGCTGCAGATCACACGAAACTGAGAATGTACACTAGGAAAATATTGCTATATCCATTCCTTATTCTTACACTCTTCCCTAGACATCCAACAAGGCTGTCGTCAGAGACAACTTACTGAAGAACATGAGGAATATGAGTGATTGAGCTGAACCAGTGTGGTTGATGCTGGGCTGCTCATGGGAGGCTGACACCCATGCTAGTAAATCCTGACAAAGAGCAATGCTAACAGGCAGTCAGCAAGCATCAGAGGTGAGAATGAATGGGATACGGTGTCCTAAACTTAGGTGCCCAGTGTTGCTGTAGGCACTGCAGTGTTTCCCGCCTCATCTCCACCTTAATTCTGTGCAGATCAATTGAGCAACCCGGGAACTCAATTGGCTCAGCTCACCAAAGAGTCAATATACCCAAAACAGAGTTGGGAATGATTTTTCTCCTCTCAAAGAAGTAAATTAAAATAGATAAGATGAACGCCACATGAAAAGTGCTTATTTCTTTTCATTGACCACAGAGGGAACCACTGGTGACTAGCTGTCTCCTGACACTAAGGGACACTAGCTCAGCTCTGGACATTCGCAGGGCAGATGTCTAAAATTAGGTGAAACACTGAGTGTTCATGCTATGCAATAGCACATGGATACCAGCCCAGATTTCTTCTGTCTACCCAAAGTGATTTTCACCCAATGTTATCTTGAGGCAGCTGGGAGTGACCACTGGGACCAACCTTCATTAGCCAGGACCAGAACAAGCATCTCCAAAACATGTCCCCCGGGACTCACAGTGCTGGGTTTAGCACAGGTGACACTTGCTCAAGCATCCCATGAGAAGATCTAAGCTGGGAAGAAATATTACAGTGTCTCAGCCAGCCCGAGTGATAAAATGCTGAAATACTGTACTCCCTTGCCAACCTCCCCAGTGCCGACCTGTGACAGTGTGACAGCAAAGTTAAGGCTCAGCATCTTTAGCTGACAGATGACCTTTAGCGGACTGAAGCTCTGGTAGGTTTATTCCTGAGCCCCCCAAAACAAAACCAGGCTTACAAAGATTTGCAAAGGCAATGAACATACTGCTCTTGTAGATTTTTTGAGCAGGGCTTTTTTACTCACAAATGGTAACAAAAGTGCTTCTGGTAATACTGTGTGAAAAACAGGGCAATAAATTGGTGTCATTTTAGTGGATTAGTACTGTCACATCAGCTGCCACAGCTTTCCGCCTATGTCATCAACTGTGCTGCTGCCATCCTCTTTCCCCATCACATTGCAATAGTTGCAGACATTGCAGTTAAAGGTGGAGTCAAAGGCAAGGCATGTTCTGAATGGATCAGGAAAAATAAAGGGGGAAATGCTGGTATTAGAACTGTAAAAAGGAGGGATGATTTTCCTGTAAACTCATGGGTTTTGTGTGGCATCAATGCTACTAAGCATTAGAACTTTTTTTCTTAAATTTATTTATTTTCATCAAGACAGAGTGGATTATGTACATTCTGATTTCTAAATATAAGATGAGATTAATTTAGAATTCTTGAAACCACAAGAAGGATGACTGTCATGAACTGTCTGATGCTTTCTAGGTAGGAGAATACTAACCAATTGCTATGGAACTTATGATTAATTTCTTCTAAGCTTGGTCCTGTATCCTACCAAGGGACTCATTGTGCAACCTTGGGCATGTTGTTAATGCATCAGTTGTCAAATTATGTGAATGACTCATAAAGGAGTTTCAGGTGCTCAGAAGGCCTAAATATCCAACTGAAATTCCCCCAACGTGTTTTGACTCTCCTAGTTTAAAGAAGAGTCCTTTTTATCTCTTTTAAGATGTCAGAGTATGAGGGACTGAGTGCAAAGTATTATTGTTATAGCATGATAAAATGAAAGGCAATGATATATAAGAAGGAGATATGATCCCTACACATATTTACAAAGTCTTAAAATGAAACAAAATTATTTGGAGTTCATATTTGAGCAAAATACATAATCCACAACCTAAATGGACTAGAAATGTTATTTGGGCTGAAAGGAAAATGTCCCTTGAGGACTGAACCCAAGCTTTCCACTGTGCAACACGCCGGAATAGAGAGCAGTCTGTTATCAGAAAGAGCCTTTAACTGTAGAATGAAATACCTCATTTCACATAGGGCTCAGAAACTTGTTGAAAGTACAACTCTTTTAACATAAGTATTTTTCTAGTAAACTTTTATAATATGGACACGGGAGCCTGGCTGGAACACTTCTGTATCTTTTGATGAAGATTTCATTTAGATACAGCCTATAGTTCTCAGTAACTTCCCCCACCTTGTTTCAGGACAAACTGAGATAAAAGGGTGGGTTTTGGCATCCTGCCTGTCGTGGTTTAATGCCAGCCGACAGCAAAGTACCACGCAGCTGCGCGCTCACTCCCCCGCTACCCCCTCCCAGTGCAATGAGGAGGATAACTGGGAAAAAGGTAAAACTCGTGGGTTGTCATAAGAACAATTTAATAATTGAAAGAAAATAAAACATTATAAGAATAATAAAAGAAACCACAACAACAAATGACAAAGGGAGAGAAATAAAACACAAGAAAAAAACCCCAAGTGATGCACAATGTAATTGCTCACTACCCACTGACTGACGCCCAGCCAGTCCCTGAGCAGTGATCAGCCAGCCCTGAACGACTCCCCCCCAGTTTATACACTGAGCATGGTGTTCTGTGGTATGGAACATCCCTTTGGCTAGCTCAGGTCAGCTGTCCTGGCTCTGCTCCCCCCAGCTTCTTGTACACCTGCTCGCCAGCAGAGCACAGGAAACTGAGAAGTCCTTGATTAGATAAGTCCCTGATTAAGTAAGTATTACTTAGTGACAACTAAAACATCCATGTGTTATCAACATTAGCCTCCTATCAAATCCAAAACATGGCACTGCACCAGTTACTGAGAACAAAATTAACTTTATCCCAGCCGAAACCAGGACACCAGCCTCGAGGCCAGGAGCATGGGAGTTCCTGGCTTCCAGACCACTGAAACAAACAGCACCACTGTTTGTTTCCAGAAAAATCCAGCAGAAACCTGTACTGCTGAGGACAGGCAGATACCGATGGGTGCAGAAGCACTCCTCACCTGAGTTCAACCAGGGCTGTCATACCAGGGCTCCTCAACCTAATGGCACAATATACCAATTCTTCATTAATCACCACGTTCACTCTGTCTTACTGAGGACAATAAAGTTAATTTCTACCTCACGCAACTTGAATCAGACCCTAAGTTGTGCTTAATCCACTAAATTTTTAGCATTTAAGATGAGAATTTTCATGAACCTTCAAAAGGAATGTCCCATTCCCTTTCAATCAAATCTGCCCCCTTATTCCTACTTCTTTGTTTCTTTTTTTGCCACTCAAAGTCCCCAGAGGACAAGCCTGGACATTTTAATTCCCTGCTGATCCCTGCCCATGTGGCTCCAATTGGTTTTATACCATGCAGCCTGTCTAAAACACAAGATTAAGTGACTTGCCACAGTCCCAGCTACCTGAAAATTCAGAGACACTTGTTTATTTTGTTTTACAGCCGTAGATTCCACAGCATCCAGATCCCTCTGAAATGGTTATGAATTTCGGTATATAACCCCCTTTTGTTTCTTTAAGTATCTCTGCTTAATTTTTCCTCATTTCTCGTAAATCGCAAACATAACAGCCTCACTTTCGGTTAAATAGAGGAAATAACCTTCCCTGATTTCTGGTCATTTTTTGCTAAGGTATGGAGTGAGGAAAGCATTTAAGATCTTATTTATTGAGTTACATTAAACCTTAAACAGCTTTGCCCTTATCTTGTCTTCCTTTGCTCTCTTCTGATTGAGGCAGTCCTACCAAAATGATCAATTCACTGTCCAGTCCTGATGTAATTTTGTGTTTGTTTTTGTTTTTAACCAAAAAGCATATAGTACTAGGACGTTCTTACCACAGAGATCTACCCACATTGACCTGTGTCTTGCAGGCAATGTGACGGATTCAGATAAATCTGCAGGTCAAAGATGGATATTCAGCTCATGCCTGAAACAGTAGTCAGCTATGGATATGAATTCCAGTGCCTGAACACAGCAGGGCCAATATTATTGTCAGACAGGCACTTAATGAAGCTTTTGAATGCATTGTGAAAATTGTCTTTGATAATGACACTTGTCTGAGCCAACAACCTCTTGCCTTGCAAATGATAAAATGCTTTCCACAGTACAACTCTGTGCTGCAGTAATAAAGTGTTAAAGCAAAAGCCTCACGACAGTCTTTGGGAAACTTCTATTTAGAAATGCTTTTAAGCCTTATGTTTTCTATATTTCCTAATCTTCTTCATTAAGATATATGAACCAAAATCTCCTCTACCCAGCCACAGTTACAAAGGGTGACTGTTTCCCACTTGAGCTTTAAGTCTGCTAATATTAGAAGGTAACAGATTCTCTTATGCCCCTCTAAAAATGTTTCTTCAGGGACAACTTGAATTTTGTTTGTTTTTCTATACCTGTTTTTTCTCACTAATATTCTATTTTCTTCTCTCATTTCCCTACAGACTGTGAGTCTTGGAAATAACGTCTTGAAACAAGCATTTTATATGGTTCTATACCTCATTCTAGATGTTGCCAGGAGCATGGCTGATTTGACATTTGGCCATAGTCTGGTTCAAGGTCCATTTAGAAGGTCCTGTCATCTTTGTTGAAGTCTTGCTCTGGTATCCATCAGTTGCTGCTCCAGAGAACTTGCCATGGATGATTATTGCTATAGGTGATCAGCACAGTGAGAAATGGGGTCAAGGAAAGAGTCAAGATTCAGACAGCTGAAAGCCGTGAAAATAAATGTCTTAAGAATAAAACACAGTACTGAACAAGGAGCCAAGGGTGGTCTGTGATGAACTGAACTGATCAACTCTTATCAATCTGTGTTGCTGATGTGACAGGTCACCATGTGTTGGACCATCTGGATACTCTTCATCATGTTCTCCATCAACCCATTGTACAGCAACGCTTGGTAATTTAATGCAAAGGTGAAAAACACGTGGCTGCTTGATCTTCCTGCCACATGGCAGGAAAAGATATGGTCTTTTGATTAGCTAGAAGAAGATATTTCTGCCTTAGGCATGTCTTGAGCACTCAAGAGCAACAAAGTACATGGGACCCAGCTGAGATGGCAAAACCTTAATGGATCCCTTACACCAAGGAAAACTGTAGTAAATCAATTTTTTAAATTTTTCCTTCTTCCTGCCTGCACCTATGTGGTTCATATTTAATGTCCTTTTTAGTTCAGCCAGGCAATGACTCAGCTGGACTTTAACACAGAAACAGGGATAATGACACAGAAGTGAATGACTAACCAAGAACTGTGATTATTTTGACTTTTAAGGCAATCAGTAAACTAACAGAAGGAGAAGGCTTTAAAAATGTTCAATGTTTTGAAGCTTTTCCTTCATATACAATGACACCCAGTCCTTGGGCCGTGACTCCTGACCCCTCCCCAGTCCTCCTTCTCTGTCAAGACACACATCATCCTGCCTTGTTCCCACTGCCAATCCACATACTGCAGTGCTCCAAAGACATCCCCCTGAGCCCATCCCTTTTCCCGTTCTGCACGCAGCCTCAGCTGCCCATCTCCCCTGCTCACCCTGCAACACAGGTCCATGTGGAAGGGCTGAGCTGATGTTGGAGTTTTCCTCATGGGGGAAGGGGAAGGCTCAAGGAAATCAAGAAGAGAGCTTTACAGCAGTAATAGCTCCACTTTACTTGGCTAATCATCAAGCATTTATTGTTTGTGAAAACTAGCAGGAAAAACATATTTACATTAATTACCCTCTCTTGCAGCCATGCCTGCCACACTGACTGTGTAATGAGGGACAGGGTGAGATGTAGGACTGGGAAAGCACGAGGTTCTGGTTTGTGCTCAGAGGCACTGTGGAACACTCAAGGTGATGTTTGACTTACATATTTAGATAGGAGATGAGCTGAGGGCTAAAAGTGGTTCAGAAATGCATAGATTTGTTTTTGCTTCATTTTACAGAAAATATAGATGGGAATGAATGAAAGCAGGACAGTTTCTGAGCAAGACCAATCCTTTCCTAATAGAGCCCTGGTCCATTGTTTAAGAGGTGAACTGTTCAAATAGAAAAAATGCAATTCCCACTGTCATGTATGTCATACAAAAATTGCCATTCTTGCCCAAATAATAAATGAAGCAACTGGAGAAACAGGAAGAAATATAGCAGACTGAGTGACAGACTAAAAAAGATTTAAAATGAGAAAAACTGCAATGGACTAAAAGGACTCTACAAGACAATGTTACCCCAGGAAACAAATCGGTGTGTCACTAGGGCTTGGGATTTTGAATATGAGAGTATGAACATATAGGAAATATCCCAAAGACCATATCTCAAAACCCCAGCAGTGACTGCTAAGGACAGGTTGCCCAGCACGGTCTCATGGCACTAGAAGACAGATTCTTTCTTGGCCTTGCTATGATCTTGGGAAAGTTTCTCCCTTAATTAACTGTTCTCTTTTCTCATTTTTCTTGTCTCTCTTACCTATTTATACTGCAAATATTTCTGGGACAAATGATACCTGGTGAAGCCCAGCACAACAACACCTGGAGTTTTGGCTGTGACTTTTTGGTTCTCTTTCTTAGTGCTAGTAACATTACCGGTATAACAAGGGAGCTCAGGCTGGGAACAGAAGGGATTCCCAAGTTTCTTTGAGAAGCTGAACAGGACTTGATAATTGCATCCCCTTTCACACATTTCCTTCTTGTCATACATTAGTGGATCAGTATGCTTCTGCAGCTAGCAGTAACAGCACATAGAAGGAAAATGCCACTTTCCAGATAGAATGATCAATCTCTTTGACTTTGCCTGTAAACATGTTTCATCAGGGGGTCACTAATATGCTTTTATTGCCTCACTGTCAGAGATGATGCCATTACCAAGCCTGATAAAGTATTCTATAGAGGGTTTCTTTTAATTTTATTTTTTATGTGATCATGAGAGACTGTAACCAATAAATTTAGTTCAATGCTTTCTCACTATTAACTAATTCTGAGTAAATCCATTGGGGCAGTCTGGGTACAAACACTTCAAAGAATTTTTACAGGATATTGAAAATGATATTCACCATGGGACAGAGGTTTAAGTACTGAGCTGCTAGTGTTTTCTTTACCATTAAAGCTACAATACTGCTAAATGTCATTTAGTCAAAACATTGTATTCAGAAGGATTTGTAGCACAAGATGACTATTTGCTTTTAATAAATTTGTTGCATCAGGGTGGTTATGTTAGCTTATTTCTGGGGGGAAAGGGGCTTTGAGAAAAGGTGATGTATTTTTCCCTCAGTTTCTTTCTTGGGGCCCAATCCAGCTCCTGCCAAAGGCAATGAAAGGTTTGGTATTGCCTACAGTGGAAACAGTCCCAGGATCTCTGAGGGCTTTGAAGTGTTCAAATCCAAATTAAAATACAGGGCTTTTTCAGAGAAAGAGAGCGAGCGAGCCCCCCTCCACTTCCATGCCCTGCTCCCTGCCCCCCCCCCCCACCCCAACCCAATCAAGCACAAACCCATAAGCTCTAGCATCTGGAAAAAAACGAAACAAAGCAAAAGGGAACTGAAATAAGGGTTTTTCTCATGGAGGGCTTTTTTTCCAGGCTGCTTTCATATCCTATATAGCACCCTAAAAACTGGAACACAGGATGTGAAACCATGGAAACAGCTGGATGCTACACGATTTTTGAACTACTTTTGTCAAGATTTAGACTTTGGGGATTTGATATTTTTTTTAAGTTTAATTGATTTTTTCCCCTACTGATATCCATAATGTGTTGAGCTTGTTAAACTTATGTTAGAGGTCACAGACTAAATTTAATTGGTAGTATTTCTTTTGAGTCTAATTTGAAGGTTGATTTGGCTTTATGGACAGATTCTTAGCTGTTGTAAATCAGTTCAGCTATAATAGGACTCTGTTTGCATCAGTAGAAAATATCGCCATCTGAGACACAAATCTTGTGCAAAATCTCAGGAAGAACATGAAAAAAAGTAGAATAAGTCCCTTTCCTGAAAGACTCTTTTAAGGAGACTTTCCATAAAGTTAAATATTTTTCAAGGAGATTAAAACAGGTCTGTGATTCTACTTTCATTCAATCCAAGGAGACAGGGCTGTCCTGGAAACATGGTTATATGTGGTTATATGGGCTATACGGTTTGGTTTGATTTGGTAGCACCACCACTTTAAATCACAGCCAGCTCTCCGATCAGTCATTAAAACACTTCCCAGCAGATTCCACTGCACCTCTGAGGAGCCTTGGGCTCAAAATGAAATGGCCCCTTCTCCTCTGCCTTCCTCCTCTGCTTGCTTGGTCTCAGCCCTGGCCTCCCCTGTGCATCCCCAGCATGGCTCTCCACAGCCTTGCTCCTTTTCTCCTTCCCTGCATCCCTCCAGACTCCTTCGCTCTGGCCCTGGAAAGTTCCCTGACAGCAGAGATCTCTGATAGCCTGAAGGAAGATCACAGTCAATTAAGTAACAGTGTGCTGCAGTGAGAAAGGGATTAATATTTATATTTTTCCTCACCGCCACCCCCCTAAAGAAAGAAAAACAACAAACTGAAAATTGATGCTCGGAGAGAATTTGGGTCTTGGTCCTACAAGATGTTTAATTTCATGCATTGTGGGCATTCCTGGTTTTTATAGACCTATTCACAGTTCACGTGCATAAATCCTTCCAGTCTAAAAGACCATAGAGTGTGCTTAAACTCACTGCTGTGCAAAAGGCGCTAACAGGATGCTAATACTGGGTGCAAGTGGCTTACAGGCAAGTGGCTTATAGACCTTGTGAGGATCATGAGATTACTTTGCACTTACAAATGCAATTTCCATAAAATGCATTCAGAGGCTGGAGTGTCTGCTGCTCAGCTGTGGAGGTAACTGGTCAGTGTGAATGAGGTGAAACCCAACAGAAAGATGTGTGCAAAATTCAGTCCAAAGGTTTTTAGATCAGGTTTGGTTAAGACTGTTTTTGCTGAATCCAGATGTCCTGGATGGGAGTACTAAAGAATAATAGATAAAACAAATAGATAAAACAAATGCTTGTCTGTCAGCTTTTCTAACTCAATCAGAAATTGCACTTTAAAAATTGTCTTGAAGTGTGGGTGGTTTTTTTTCTGAGCAGCTCGATAGGTACAAAAGGTACTGATAAGCTTTTGACTGAAAGAAATGAGTCTCCTAATCTTTTGGAATTCTCTCCTTGCCAGAAAATGTGCAAGGTATTGGAAAAGTCCATGGACTAAAGGTCAAAATAATTTATGAATAGTCAGTAAAGACAAAACTGAAGTGGGTTCAATAACGGAGCCTGGGCAGTGCTGAGAGCTATGGTCTGCATATGAGCATCCCATCTTCAATCAACTCTAGTCTTTACATAGAACCTAAACAGCTATGCAATAAATATTTTACTGATGATATCACACTTACGTCTATTTTTCCTTATATCTATTAACTGAAAAAGTAATTTCTGTGCACATCATGCTTCAGTTAACTCATCTTGACAACACTAATGTGAAGTGACAATCTCTTCAGACAACTCCAAACTTCCCACCTCTGGAATACGTACTGGAAACTCTCTGTCCTTATACTTTCTTTACTAAGCACAGGTTTTGATAACATGAGTCATTGTATTGTGATGCCACAGAAAGCACCATAATGCTCTAGCTTTGAAAATCAACATTCAAACTTGCCCTTGAAAAGCTGATATTGGTAAAGAAACATATTTTCTGGAAGGAAATATTAAAAAGATCATCATTCATGCAGGTTAACGGTCTTGAAAATAAAGGAGGAAGATGTGTGGAGATAATCCCAAAGATGATAATTCTAAAAAGGATGAGCCTCATCAAAATGAAATACAACAAAATTACCCTATGGCATTTTTCCTCACGGTGGGCCCTGTTCTCCAGGGAGCAAGTGAAGTCTTCACAATGACTTAAAAGGACTTGGGTTATGTCCTTGCAAAAAACAATAGCAGCAACAAATGTGTCTCAAAGATAGAGCTTTATCTTTGTTACAGATGGGAAACACCATCCTGAGGGCTGCTTTCTCATTAGAGCAGATGTTGGAACACAGACACATGAGCTGGAGCTGAAAGGAGGTCCAAATAAAATCTTAGGCTTATAGCAGCACAAGGAGGATTTTTCTCCACTGTGGCTATGACCTTCTGCCCAAACACAGGGTAAAACTATTTCCATTGTTATAGAAAGTTACAATGCCTCCATAGAGAAAATACCTGGGGGTTGAAATTTGGTCTGGAAAAAATGTCCTCACTAAAGAAATGAAAATTTGGTGAAAGTCAATGTATGGTGACTGACTTGTGACCAGCTAAAAGCTGCCATTACATACACACACACACACACATGCGCGGTACTCACGCAGCTCGCAGTGTTCATAGCCAAACCAAGATGCTCTGAAGAGGGCTGACCTTCAAGGGACAAAATCCATTAATTTACTTGGGAATCATTTGCTGAAACACTCCAGGATACTGCAAAGATTTACACCCTGCTACAGTCCTACTGTTCTGTCAGCCATGCATGCAGCACTCCATGCGTGCATCACGCAAGCCACAGTTACACGTTCACAGCAGTTTATATTGCAATCCAATTATATAGTGCCTAAATGTCATAAAATAGAAACTATTTTAAGATACTTTTTCAGGTGTCCATCTGAATATTTTCTAAGGTTTTAGACAGTACTAGTTTTAAATGGTTGTAAAACAAGCAGTCAAGGAAGGTTTTGATTTAACTGTTTAAATTAGGGGTTTGAATCAGCTGCAAAGGGGGTGTGTGAGATCCTCTCACAGCTTAGGCTGACCAAAAAAACTAAATAAACAACAGGTTAACTTTCAAAATAGAAAGCAGAATTGTTGTGAAAATTAACTAATCTCACTTAGGGAAACTGACTTGGCTGAAAAGAATAATTGTATCACTTTTCTGCCACTTGCATATCTAATTGTTTTCATTCTACCAAACGTCTTCTCTGCTCACATCTGATTTCAACAAATTATTCCACAAACGCTGTGAAGAGCAACACAAAGTGTAATATTTAAAGGACAAGGACAAATAAAGTACATATTTGCATAAGGTGCAAAATTCCATTAAAGTCAGCAGAAACTAGCCTCAAATAAATTACAACTGTCCCAGAGTGAACAACTATGACAGTTCATTTGCTTGACCTTTTGCTTAGTCTTAGTACAGCTTGAACATCTCCTCCCCAAACGTCCCAGCAGCTTCATTTCTGTCTCAGTTCTGAGCTAGTGACATCCTCCTGTGGTCACTTCTTGTTCTCAGACTGAATTCCTGGTGGGTTCACAACTCGGGTCTAACCACAACTTGGCTAAATTTGGGAACTCTGGCTGCATGGCCGTCAACACACTGTCATTGCAGATGGTGGTGGCTCTCCCAGTGGAGCCCCCGTGGTTGCTCTGCCTGCCTTTTCTTCCAGGGGGACAGCACTGCTCACCCCATCCCTGCCACCCCCTCTCCTGCCTACGAACAGTGAACTAGCATCTGTTCCCTGACAGCAAAGCAGGACATCAGAGGAGAAACAGAAACGCGAAGCTCCTTCCTTCTCTCAGGTGCTTCTAGGACAATGTAGAGACATGTTATCTCTAAAATAGCTGGTGTTTAATGTGGTTTAATTTTGAACCAGCCTTTATCGATGTGTGAAATGGCTGTTTAAGAAACAAAGCATCTGTCCGGATGTTGTTGGCGTAGATGACTGTGCCTTTGGGCAACGAGATGGACTAGATGACCTTTCGAGGTCCGTTCCACTTCTGTTTTCTCTAACTCTATTTTCTACAATGAAAACTAAAGTGCTTTAACACCATCCACAAGTGAGCACAACTGCCCCAAAAATACACACTAGAGGGAAAAATCCTCTTTGATTGCTCTAGGTTGTTGGGGTTTTTTTTTAACCTAATGTACAGCTAGATCTGCTCTCAGGAAAAGACTAATTTTTTACCATTTCTTGTGAGTACTGGCTATTTTTATTACTTTTATATCTCTCATAAAGGCATTTCTTTCAGGCAGAACACTCTCAGCCCTGGTAAGTATTTGATCCTTTTTTTTTCAAAGCAGACATCACATTCTAACCTTAATGCTTTGTATTGTCATTTTTTCTTCTTTTTTTCTTTTTTTTTTTTTTTCTTCTCTTCTTATTGGAAGCCTCTGTAATCTAAATATGTCTTTATTTCCAAGAGGATGACTGTTTCCTAGGGGATGACACTGCTTCTGGCCGAGACAAAAGCTGTTCCACCCAAGGAAATCTTCTGAAGTGCTAAACACAAGGATGTACTTTTCATTTCATCCTCGGTGCAGGTAGCATTTCTCTGCTGCACGAAGGCCTCAGCTGCTGCGTTACCAGGTCTTCACCTGTACAGCTTCATGTGTTTTAGCATCCTTGGCATTCTGCTTTGGTAGCCATTTAGCAAAGGATTCAAGATGTAACAGCAAAAATCATGAAACTGGGAAATATATGCCCTGAATGTGAGTGCAGAGACCTTTGAGACAGGTTAGGCATGGAGATGGTCGGGCATGGAGATGTGGCTGGAGGTGGCTGACGGCATGATGGACTTGCAGGTGGCAGGATCCAGTCCCAGCTGAGCAGCACTGCTGACCTTGGCCAGGGTGAAACCGAGGAAGGGGAGGTCTCCTGAGGTCAGGGCTCCAGGCTGGGCTCTCCTCTTGACCTGTTTCTGGGATGCTGGTGGTAACTTATCTGGGCTTCATCCAGTGCTGAACTGACTGAGATAATTTCCTCCCACCTCAAGCTGTCCAGCACCTCTTTGCACAGTCTGGCAGTGGAGCACCAAGTCTTGCGCTGTTTAGATATTTGAGTACTATGTGAGTTAAGGGTTCACACTCTGCTTTGACCTAGGCTTAACATGAAATACCAGAGCAACTGATGCCATTTTTCGAAGAACCATTGTCAGCATGGATAGAGGAGAAATCTGTTTTCAGATAGGGGATGACTTCAAAAAAACACCCAAACCAAAACACAAAAAACCCAGCTGCTTGGGTTGGCTGGAAAAAGAGGAAAAGGAAAGACCTATGTAATAAATCCAAACCCAAGAGCAATAGTACTCTACATTCGACTTGCACTGCACTGACATGCTCCTCCTGCATCCTGGGGAACCTGGTGCTGACAAACTGAGCCCTGATTGCTCAGAAGATTCCCCCGTTGCTGCAGAGATGGGTGACAGCACTGAAAATCACACCTTTTAGCAGGGAGAGAAACTGCTGTGTGAACAAGTTCACAAAAAAGACAAAGTGTTTTTTTTTTTCTTTTCTATCAATAAGGGAAATTATAATAAAGAATATATTAATAACAGGAAGAAATAATTGCAGCAGGGGAAATTCTGGCAGGCCATAAGGAGAAAATTCCTTGTATGAGAGTGGAAGCACAGGAGCCTCAGCTTGCTGAAAGCTTGTGGTCTCTGTCCTTGGAGGTTTTCATCCTTGACAGAATGTGTCCTGTGAAGGCAGCCCTACCTCGAGCAGGGGTTGGGCCATGGACATCCCTTCCAACCTACATTTTTCTGTGGTTCCAGAGAGAGACAGAAATCTAAAAGCATAAGTTTACCTCTCTAGTCCAAGCTACTCCCATGCAAGTACATGATCGTGAGGCCACCATGAAAGGCCAAGAGTATCAATACAAAGGGAAGTGGAGAGGCGAGGGCAGGGTGAAGGAGGAGCAAGAGGGGAAGTACAAGATGTGGTTATGGCAACTTAAATGTGAAATGCTGTTTATTCACTCACCTGAATGGCACTTAACTGAGGAGGAGATTAACACAGTTCTCTGTGGTGTTGGATCTGACTGTGTCCTATTTTTCCTGGGATGGTGTGCCTAAAGATGGTTGATCCATCAGAATTTAAATTTGTGATTATATCTTTTTTATCAAACTTCAAAAGTGGTGGGAGAATTTTTTATGCACTCTTCTTCTTCTTCTTCTTCTTTGTCTTAATTTTTTCATCTTTGATGAAATTTTCTCAGTATTTTAGTACCAGGTTCTTACACATGTACTGATCAGTGCTGCTTCTGATTTCTGGATAAGCCCAGCTGGGCTCATTGGAAACGTCCAGGCTGGTCGGTGCTAACCAAATGGTTGTCAGTCCTTGATTCCTACTGATGCCTCACAAAATACAGTGATATGTAACCTGGGGTATTTTAACCACGGGAATTGCCAAAGAGGTGTTCATCATGGGCAGTATGAGCACAAACTCCCCTGACTCCATGGCATTCAAGAGTAAATGGGACCTATCTTTTGCCATCAAGATTAACACAATGTTTTTTAAAACTCAGGGAAACACAATATTCCAAAATATGAAGATTTTCAGTTTGTTTTTAAATTATGTTGTCTGTGGAACCCTTTCAGAGTAAAAGTACAGAGTACTCGATTTATGTCTTTCTGAGAGATAAAAGGGTGAAATGAATCTAGATGGGATTTAAACCTGTGGTTTCACGGAGCCTAGGTGTTTCAGATCAGATGCTTAAACCACTAGATCATCCCACAAAATAGAATACTCATGTTTTGCCTCCTTAGTTTCTTTTATGCAAAACTTCTGAGCTTGGTGGAGTTTTCTGGCTCTGTCTGAATTGATTAGCACAGCAAACAGCACAGTACAGCAGCGAATGCACAGCTTGTCATATACTCCGTGCAGTGGACAAGGATTTTCCATTTCATACATAATTTACAACTTGCTTCAGCAATTCCACAGAGTTAATATGTCTGCTTAACTCCCAGAATATTAAAGAAAACACTTCTTTATTTCCTCTTCAGTCTTGTCTCTGTGGACAGAAGACATCTCAGCACACATATGTATGCACATTTCCTTGACAGTCTGTAGCTCAACACATGTCCAGCTGCACCCTTATCATTCACCTTGTGCCATTCTCTTCTGTCCCAACTGGGCAGCCAAAGTAGGTAACGTTTTTGTTGGATGTTGTGTCTTTTACTTGCAAATTCGAATTTGTGCACATTCTCTGTGGCTGTGTGGGTCTGGGTGATTGTTCTCATATAGGACTGTCATGTTACTGGGTGGCCTCAGTAGTGGTTACAGACCCCATAGCACCCATAATCTCTTTGCACCCCCATCCATTGTTTAAATTGATGAAATAGCATTTGTTCTAGCTCTGCAAAAATCAGCACACAAGATGAGAGAAATATAGACTATCCATTAGTCATACTTACACAGACTTTGATAGGTGGATGCAAGCCTATGAGAAACTCAAGGTTGGAGCCAAGTAAGAGTTTTATAGCCTGTCATACTTCCTGACATTTTGGAAATTATCTTCTTTCTCAGTGGGATGAAGCCAAGATCTCCTGGATTTGTGTCACAGAAGCCATAGAACCTGACCACCAAGTATGGGACAGCCTGGCGCACACAGGGGAGTGGGAGACCCCTGGTTCAGCATGTCGCTCTGTTTGATTCACTAATGAAATACTAATAGGGCCAGAGAGCAGAAGTGATTGCCTTGATAGCTCAGTGATTTGGTCACTCGTCTAAAACGTGGGAAAACCAGGGCCATGCCCCTGATCTAAATCAGGCAAAGGAAGCAGCTAAATGCCTGTCTCTGGTACTCTGGCTGAAGATCTCACCACCAGATCAATGTTGTACAACCCCTCTTTTCATGAAAAAGTTCTCTCTGGAATTGAGAAACCACTACATGGGAGATAATTTAGTTGAAAATACTTCAAAAGAGCTCTGGCTGTCAGATGGCAGTGTGAGGAAAGGAGACAAAAAGGAGCAGTTCTGAAATATTTAGGGTTGCATATTGCATATTGCCTCTTCTTGACCTGTGATTTGGGACTTGGGAGCAACAGCTGGCAGCACAGAGGACAAGCACTCACATGAGGGGAGCATTACTTCTTGTGCAGAATGACCACAGAACTTTAGAAACAGGGAAGTAATTTGCATGGGTTGCTGGAAGCACAATGCAAATTCCCCATTCTTCCATAGTCTATGGGAATAATGAATTTGATATAAATATTTATCAATATCTGAAATCATGACTTTCCTGGGAAAAAGACGTGTTTAGTGAGTGCTTTTCATTTGTTCACTTCTTTCGATATTTATTGATCAGGCATGTAATGAAGACAGCTGGGTCATGTAGTTAGGAAGCAACACTGATGTGCTCCTGAGAGCACAGAGAATATCCTGTTCAATGAGAGTTTGTATAGACTGTGACACCAGAAAATGGGGAACAACACAGAAATACTGTGTGAGGGACTTATATATGTCTGTGTGATAAATACATAATGAGGAACAGAAACAGCAAATCCCATATGGAACCTGATCACTCGTCTTTCTAGTCTGGGCTTGTTTCAACATCAAATACTTGAGAGTAACAAGCTAAAAACTTGCTGTAGAAATCCCACAATAGAGCAGTTTTTCCTAAAGACTTCTTTCTAACCTTGATTAATTAGACATTGGCTTGTGCCCTGAAGCACAGGGATTTGTATTACTACTAAAATCTTCTAAAATCCTAATATTGCTGGATATTTGTGTTGTCTTTATAAATACCAAATGGTTTTTGAAACCTGATGTATTCTTGGCCAAAAAGATACCATGTCAATGATTCTTACAGACTAACCTGTCATAGCTTGAAGGCAGTATTTCTTATCTTTCCTTTGTTTTATGAAATATACCTCCGTTTTCTATTATGAGATTAGCTAGGCAGAAGTTGTAAAGAAAAGTAGCCTAAGAATTGCATTTTATGAGCACCTAAGTGATTCAGGAGTGCAAGCCATACAGCCAATGAGTTACATATCTTGCAAATGTAATCCTATTTTTTGTAAACACTCAAATTCAAATTCCCAGAGCAATTTCTCATTTGCCAGAAATGGAGAGGTCTTTCTAGTGTGGTGACAAGGCAGAGCACTTGCCTGTCCTGTTATGGTGTAAAGCTGTGACAGTGACGTGGTTTGGGAGTATTTTTCTTACTGAAACTGGGTCCCCTTTTAGAAGCAAGTTATTCCTGCAGTTATGCCCAGATGCCTGCATACAATCAAGTGAACACTGTTCAGAGAGCTGTTGCAAATAAACTAAGCTGTCATAACCAGCTGGGGCATGCACCAAGACAACAGCAAGCGTGAAGTAAAACATGTCAGACTAAACCACCCTCATGGCATTATAACAGCAACTCTGCACAGGGACTCTGTAGATACTGTTTCCAGCCTTTGACAGTTCTTACTCGGTTGCAGGGCTGGGTTGAAAAATGAAGGTGTAAGTTGCTTCCTGTATTAACTTGCCCACTGCAATAGCATCATCTAAATGGCCACCTGAAACTTGACCAGTATGTGCAATGGAGATGTACAATATTCAAATGTTTCCTTTTTATTGCAATATTCCAAGGTATGTTTCTCACAATAAGGCAATATACCGCAACGTGGATTATATAGTTTAGCTGTCAAGAGGCTGTGAGGAGGTAAGAAATCTGTGGTCCCCAGTGTCTCCTCGTCCTCTGTTTTGCCACAGCACAAGGTAGCTACGTGGCTATATTACAGAGGGTAAAGCATCACTGTCTGCATGGCTGGCTGTTAAACTGCGTTTTACTCATAACAGATATTCTGTTATGTGATACACCCATTGGGTCATTGTATTGGTTTTTAATCCAGAGCATTGAATGAGAAGAGGCTAACAAGGTTGCTAGAAAATTATATCTACCATCTCTCCAAGGACAAATGCAGATAGAGGCATCTAATTTAACTACTAATTAGCATTTCTCTGCTGGGTTATGTGAACAATACTCAGTCAAATTTAAAAGGAGCCATTGCTCTCTTTTACTTTGGAGAAGCTCTGCAATCCCAGTACGACTATGTGGTTCAGAAAAGAAAAATACAAAGCTATGAAGCCTGTTAGTACTCTGCTGTAATGGATCCAAGACAATTTTCTGGTTTGCCTTTGACTACCAGAACACAGTCCATTTTCAGAAAAAAACCACACATCCTTCACATTTGCCTTCCAAGCACCAGTGGAAAAGGTGCAGTCTTATTAAAGGTGTGCTCTTATCTGGAGTTACACGACATGAGGTAATTAGCGTATGGTAAGAACATACCTATAGAAGAGCCTATCCACCTAACTTAAACATCCAGGCTTAATTACATTTTAGGCACGTAACAAAGCAGCCTACATGGAGTGAGTTCCTAATATAACCAATGGAGAAAAGCAGATTATTGTGATTACCTTCTGAAGGACCTAAGGAGTGCACTCTGTCTGCCTGTGTTTAGTTACCTAAAACTGGTAGAAAGGAACCCTTTCTGGAGGCCTCCAGAGGCACCTCATTACTTGTATTGCACATATGGGGAATATGGACACTTACTTAGCTGCTTCATGAAACAGGTGATAGTTGGGCATAAGTCAGATCTACAAATTAGGTGGATGAAGTCCCAATTATCATTTTTCCAAGAAATATAAAAGTTGGGGTGATAGGCCTAGGTGAACGATACTTTTTCACAGCAAGCTCCCATGCATTTGGTCCTCATTTGCTGTCCCGGTTCCATTGGCATTGAATCTAAGGACACCAGCTTTCCACACCACCTTGCCACTACATTATGAAGAATCACACTCCACCATTCTTTTTTAACTTGCAAAAACTCCTACATTAAGCATCCCCAAAGGATCATAAGGTCTTGCCACCTAATCCTATACTTACATACCATCATAAAATATCACCATGACATGATAACGAATTGGTAGCTACACACTACAGATGTGGTACTGTCCATTTTTTCACCTGGAGAAGACTGTAGGAGCTCCCTGGATATCCTTGTTGATAGCAGGAGCCTGGATGAAAATTTGCCCAATCAAATATAACCCAGGAATGGTTTGTAGACTGAGGAAGAATGAATGACTCAAGGGTTGTAAAATTAGCGTCTCATTCCTGATTGGATCAAAATGTGGAACACCATAAGAACACAGGGACACAGTCACAAATCAACACAGCCTTCCACTTGTTCCTGCTTTGGTAGGGCAGAGAGGCACCAAATCACCTTGTCATAAGACAAAGAAAAAAAAAAGGTATCAAGAAGAAAAGTTTCTGTGAAACTTCTATGTTCTACATAGGTCTTTTGTGCAGGAGAAGATAAGAAGGATCCCAAGGATCCTGGACCAGACTTTCTGATTTTGACGGAGTGTGCAGAGGTGCACTGCTAGGAGACAGAGGTAACTGTATGGTGAAACCGAGCTATTTAAACCTTGAAATAAAACTATACAGATGAATTTATGTCTACACTATAAAAGCAAGACTCTTCAGAGTTCATGAATCTGCAAAATCAGTTACTATCTTCTGCAGTGCTGTTTAATCCAAACTTCATTATTAAATAGTTCTAAGTATCAGCAAGCTACTGAATTTCTTTGACACAGTGTCATTTAATGTTCTGAAGACTCAAATGCATTTGGCTGACCTAAGTCATTGGGCTCAACTGAGAGCTAACTGGAAAAAATTTAATGTTCTCTGATATATAAGGTATCAGACTAGATGATCTTTTCTGGCCTGAGCTTTATAAATCTATGGAAAGTGAGGCTCTGCCATAAGTTTCACACAAAGGGCTGTCACAGTCAGGACACATTGTCCTACTGGCCTTCTTTCAGTGATATATGAGGTCTGGATTTAGCCAGTAGCTGGGCTTGCTGAGTTGCAGCTGTGAACCCTCTAGGCTTTCCAGCTATCCTTTGCTTTGATTATTTTTCTTGGGATGTTGGCTCTGCATATAATTGTGCTAAATCATTTGTTCTCCTTGCATCTTTTATTAGAGGAGGCTTAGTCCTCCAGAACTCAGAAATACAGGGTGTGATTATTCATCCTATTCAATTATTCCCTTTGAGAAACAGTGCTTCTATATTTGACTACTTTTTTGCTTAGGTTGATGTTGTAAATTTAACCCGTACACACCTTTGGTAATACATCCACTTCTCTGCCACAGAGGGAAGGACCAAAAATATACACAGTGAGTTTTCTTTAAATAGACAGGACAGCAATGGGGAACTGTGACTGCTGAAATTTTCTGTCGCCCTCTACTAATTTTATGCAAGTGTCTTTTCTTTTGTTTCGCAGTACAAAGCTCAGAACAATGTAGAGTTCCAAAGCATGAATTTAAAACAGGAATTGTGGAATACATTTTAAGTGGATATGCTGGGAATTATTTATCTCACTCAAAATTAGACATCTGCAGTCTTCGTCTGAGCTAGTTACCTTCTCTTGTAGACAGTACAGAAAACTAAGTTTTCCTATTTGCCTTTGCCATTTCCAAAGAATCTAGAGATCAAATGGGTAGCACTGAAAGTGCCTGTTTCTTCTGCAGACTAAAAGAGAGCCTATGGTGACTAGCTGGAGTGTAGATGCAGAGATTTCTAATATTAGATGAAATAAATCCCACCATTTGTAAATTCTGAGGAACACATGGTTTCTTAGGACTAAGATAATTACTTTGGGAGGATGGTAGGCAGCAAGGTGTGTCTTGCTTCTTTTTACTTTTTACTTCTACAGGAACAATCCACATTTCAGGTGCTGTGTTTACTCCCAAGTATAAGGTTAAGACCATCTTTGGAGTTTATATGTTTCCCACAATGACTTGCAGCAGCTATTTGTAGCAAAGCAGAAACTTAATGCCTTTCCAGCTCTTTCTGCTGCCATTTGCAGGAATTTAGTGGCTGATCTACCCCAAACATGCATTTAACATCACCAGCAGTGGCTATAACACTGCTCCGAGCCCTTTAACAGGTATTGCCATCGCTAGTAACAGGCCATAGGCTCTGTACTGAGTTTGAAAGGACTTGGACTGAGGCTTGTCAGGTTTGCTCTGCCTGAACTTCTGACCTGTCTGCAGCTTTGCTTCCCCTGGTTTAGCTGTGACAGCAATTCCTCTAATTGAACAGGTGCCTATGGCTAATTTGTTTCACTTACGCTTATCTCTGTGTTGTACAGCCATAGTTTTATGTAGATAACAGAAATAAACAATTATTCTGTGCAGAATGGGATTTTTATGACTCTAAGACAATGACATTGTCAAGAGAGGTACAGGCTTGGTATGACAACAGAGGTCTTGAGAGGCAGAAACAGAGCAGGGCATATAAGAGTTCAGACACAGGATGATAAGGGAACAGGGCACAGGCTGGCACAGGCTTCCCACATGGCTATAAACAACTCACCTATAGCCCCTTGATGCAGCCTGGGAGCTGGACAAAGCTGCTTTTAGGCATAGCAAAGATAGCAAAGAACTAATTCCTAACGTATGCAAAAGACAGCATATATGGAAATTTAGATGTAACTTGGAGCTGCAGACAAATGAGAGTGTAAGATGCAAAAGCCTGTTATCAACCATGTAAAAATGATCCAGAATGATTCCTGGAGGAAAAAAGAAGAAACTATCAACATGAACATCATACTTCTCCCAAGGAGTCCAGATGCTGATGACCCACCATAGTGCCCACGCCATCACCAGAATGATCCAGAGGATCTGAGGAAGGGTGAGAATAATGTCAGCAAAAGGGGTAAAAACTATGAAGTGAGTGTATAACAATGTTAACTATATTATTATTGAAAATTTTTCTCTTTTTCTGCGTAGACACATTCTGTAATGATAAGATCTGGACCAGTAGTGATTTTTGCATTAGAGTATTAATATCCAGTTATACTAACAATAAACTCCTGGCTTTATATATAAGGTGTGCTTTCTCTCTGCACACAAACAAGATTTTGAGTATAACAGGAACCACAATGAAACACAGAAATAAATGGTGAATCTCTTCTGTGACACTTGGCAGAAGCAGCATCGTCAGCATATGCTGAGGCCGCTCCTCACCACGCTGAGGTTGCCTTCCTTTTAAGTTGTTACCACCTGTCTTGGGGACACACAATTCCATTTCACTGGGCTTGAGAAAACCTCTCCAGTTAGGCCCTTCTGCTTTTAATCTGTGTTTCTACAGAACATCACACACACCTAGAAAGGTTACAGACACCATAAAGGCAGAAAAATTAGAGAAGGGTAACTAACACTTATTCTTTTGTCCATCTCATCTCTTCACAGCAGAAAGTGTAGTTCACCTGGGAAATGCCCATACCCAGGTTACATCCAGTATGGCACCTTTTAGGACACTAAATTAACTTCAGAAATACAGATTATATCCCTTTTCCTTATATGCTTTTCTAGAATATACACTGTTATTTGTTAAAGAGCTGTATCACTGTTCATGATACACACCTCAGACTCTCCTCCCAAATATGTTAAAATTCAATTTTATCATCCGTTTGTATATCAATGTCTGTAGTGTCCCCTTCTCAAGGATGATACTATAGAGTAGAGAATGGATCTGCTCCCTCATCCTTCATTCCAGTGCTCTTATGATTTTTAAGTAGCACGAGGCAAACAATGCTGTTGCTTAAGGTGTTTTGCAATTTAGATTGATTATTGAAAGATACAGTGTTCAGGCAAAGAGTACCTGAATTATTCCGAGATGGAATATCTTATTATTTAGTGTCCCAAGAAGCAGCAATGAAAGTGAATGAGTAAATCCATACTGTATTAGCTGCATATAATGAACATTTTGCTAATTGAAAGTTCTGCTGGATTGCAGAAGGATCTGCCAAGGGGAAGTTTTGAAGTCTGACCTTTGGGGACACTAAAAGCACAAGACAAAACAGTAAGCAATAAACTGACACCGTGGAGGAGAAACAGACACATTAACCCACAAAAGCTTATTCACTTGTACGGTATGCATTTTTATGATACATGATATGATATGTTGCACCAGTAAAACCCACTGAAAAGCCAAGGCTACACCAAAAGAATCCTCTGTTGATACTGTAAGTGATTGTGCTTCTGTAATCAGCTTTCTCAGAACAAAATACACTTCTTGTAGTTCAAACACGGTTATTCTGCTCTAACAAACTATCCTTTTACAGAACTCCTGTGGTGAGACCACAGACAGAGAGAAACAGAGGATTTCCCAAGGAAAATGAACACTAATGAAGTTCACATTCCCAGTAATTTTCAGAGCAGAATATGCTCTTTATTATCAGACTGATGAAAGGGCAAATTCAGAATGGCTGTACAATTGCTAGGTACTGAATGAGCATTAAATTAAATTACTGTGAAACTGAGTTTGGCCCTAGAGCACAGGAAAGCTTAGCAGAGCACCCTTTCATCCCCTGCCTTCTCCCCAGCCTGGACTGTAGAGAGCTTTATGGCAAGTGCTGGAGGACACGATGCCTGTGAAGCTATCTACACTGGACCAGTGGAAATAGGTGTGCAATGGGATGCCCACCACCAGATCTGAGAACTAAGCCACAGAGCCTCTGCTCCTCCTCTGTCTTTCAAAGACTGGTCAGCCATCCTCCTGGAGCACAGGGGTCTTCTGCTGACGGGAGTGTTCTCCCAGAAGATAGGTTCTCCAGGTTTTGTCTTTGAACCAAGAAAAGTAATCTGCAAGGCTAGGGTCTCCCCTCTCCTCCATTCACTTTGATTCACAAAGGTTGGAATTGTCTCAAAAATGGCTTACAGAGAACTTATCTTCCGTGAAGTAGTGCTGTAAAGAAGGGTGTATGAGGAGAGAGGACAACACAGCGATCCTCTCTGGATCAGGCGATGAGAAAGAAGAGGTGCAGTGGGTATATAAATGCAAGGCAGCTTCTTTTTCATCTGGTGCATGCTGCAAATGTCTATCACTTGTTTTCATTTTCACTGGGGTGAGTTTTTCTAGGTAAAGTGGCTGTAGTCAATTCCTAAACATCCACCGGTTTGCACAGATCAAGAGATGCTGGATAAGTGGTTCTACTCCAACCCCAGATACCAGGAATCTGCAACAGGTCACCGTGTGAACTTGAAAAACTCCAGGTGCTCTTGGAGCTACACACACATTGTGCACTCTATGTGCCAAACTGTGAAATCATGACTACTCTTGTTTTTTAAGGTCAAGGGGATGAAAAAATAATTCATATTTTCTATGAACCAGAGCTGCTAGAGCATGACAATGAAGATATAGTCACGATGTCTTACCACAGGAGATCTGAACACAGCCAGCATGGTTAGACACTTAGCTATGGTCACACAGTGACAGAACAAAAAGGGGAAAAAACCCCTTTGGGTTGTCTTACAGATTCTCGGTAAGAGAAGTAAAACGTGTGGTGACAAAGGGACACATAAAGGAGATCCCTACGCAGGTGGTTGAGTCAGTGAGCAATGCCCCTGCCAGCAGGACCAGCCCAAGCTGGTGAAGCAGCAGTTACCAGCCAAGAACTCCTCACCGTACTTCCTCACCCTGAATGCTCTGGAAAGCACTGGTGGCAGCTCACATACTTCTCCCCGCTCTCTCCTACAGCTCCCTCTTCCTCTTGCTGACATTGCCCGCAAACCATTTCCACGCTGGCAGCAGCTTTACAAGGTCAGGCAACAGCTTGCACAAAGTGATACAACTGCAAGGACTTTGTTGTTGTTAAAACACTGAAAATGTCAAGAACTCCCGCCGCCACCCTCACCCCACCCCACGCCCCCACCCCCGACAACTTGGGAGTTAAAGGCTGTCTGGGCCCTGAGGGGGCAGAGAGGTGAGAATGGCAGGGGAGCAGTTTGCACAGCAGTGCGCAGGCCGCTGGCACTCAGAAAAAGCTGCCGTTTCTGCTGGAGAAAGGCATGGCTGCCCTTATCACCTTCCGTTAACGGCTGCGCAGCACCTCGGGGTGCCCCAGACAGGTGATTATGTCTCCCTCCCATCACACGGAGAAATGTCCAGCCACTTTCCTCTGGGAGCACTCGCAGCAAAATGGCTTGAAACATTTTCAGGATTGTTTCGGTATGACTTGAAGGTCAGTGCTGAGGCAAAAAAGTGGGGAAATTTAGACAAACAAATGCACAAAACTCTTTTCCTCAGTTTTTGTGTCTCTCTCCTTTTTTGCGCCAGGGAGAACTGCAAACCTCCGTCCCACCCTGCCTACCTCCACCAGCCCAGGGCAGCCAGGCTCCAGCTGTACCGTCTCCTCTGCTAAACTCAGTTTTTGTCTGAAAGGAAATATCCTGCTGTGCAAACCCGAGCTGTCTCCAGCCGCCCACTTCTGTTGCACGCCCTGCTAGAGGCGCGGCGGGTGCCGCCGGGCATTTCCCGCCTGTTGGCTGCTCCTTCACCTCGCACCATGCTGCTCTCGGGGCAAAGTAGGTCTGACCATCGCTGAGGCAGCCTAGGCCAGGCTGTAGGAAACAAGCTGTAACTTCTGCTCACCTGGCTTTTCAGTGTTTAGTTTAGCAGATGTTCACAGTATGTGGTGTGTGTGCGAGCACTGCCTTAATTTTCCTTCCAACGCTACTCCATTGAAGCAGTAAATCAGTGTGGAGTGGTGAGATGCTGAACTGCTTCTTTCCTTCTAAACTGAATATATAACAGGAGAAAGATTTGAAACTCTCCTATGTTAACCTCTGCCTCATGATGGAAGTCAGGTGTTTATTTTTATTCAGTAATTTTTTAACTTTTTTCCCTCTAAATAGAGACAGCAGGTCTTTAGAAGAGGCGTGGGAAACAGGCGAGAGCATTTTTGGAAGTAGACCAGAAGCTACCTGTGCAGTCACACCGAAGAGATTTCACATGCTATTTATACATCATTTCAGCAAGGAAAAGGATATTCTTCCCTTCTACTCATGTTATTTTCATTCTGTCTAAAGCAGGATTACAAACCCACTGCAGGTCCCCTAGCATCTGCAGAGACATGCCAGTTCACACGCTCCTGAAAGGCCACCCTTTCAGAAACACACCTCACTTTCCGTGGGTAGTAGCCACTCACATTAGCTCCTCTTTTAAGAACCAAAATGAAAACACAACGATAACACAAGCATAAAAACAAATGTCCCATTATTATTGCTGTGTATTGGATGCACTGATAAGTGCAGAGCTCAGAAAATTAGAAAGCAGCAAAGGTACAAATTGTACAGGCAATTATTGTGGGCTGCCTGCTTGTAGTTGTTAGACTTCATGAATGACACCTCAAAGGGCTGAAACAAGCTAAACTCCACCCGTAGGACAGTAGGAAGAGGGAAAGGCAGCACTAAGCCATTTCTTCTTAACATATACTAAAGTTACTGTCATTTCAACAAGCTCAAACACCTGCCAGTTTCTTCCAGAGCAGCGAGCTGACATATTGAGAGCTCCGGCTAAGAGCGTGTTTTAAGGAAAGTGATCCAGTTTCATCACGTATGAGTGACTGACTTCACAGGCTGCGAAATTTTCATACCATCACACTGCATCACAGTGGTTTGATTTATTCAGTAGCAACTGAAATACCGAAATGTGTTTCATCTCTTTCCTGATAACACCCAAATGTGGAATGGGTGAACATATCGTCATCTACTCACTGACATAAAAATGCTGGAATTTATGGAAGTAAAAAGCAGGGCTTGAGGGAGGCTTATCTAAGTAAGTGCCAAATCAACATTTAGACCTATTTCTCTCTTCTTCTGGCCTTTAAAGAAAAAGATGCATAATATGCCATCATCCCCTCACTTGGGAAATAAAAAGATTGCTATTAAAGTGAATACTATTGAGAAGGACTTTGCACTCTTCTTTGGAAATCCTTTTACTTATGGGCCACTTACCATTTTACAGGAAGGCTGAGAAAGACTGGCAATGTCCTGTTACGTGTGGGTAGATCAAGGTATAGACGGGCTAAGCAAACTACCCATGACATACAGGCAATGATTAGCAATTTTGTCTTCAGTTTCTATACTTTGAACACTCACATTCCTTTCTATGTACTACCTCCAATGGTGTCTGCTACAGAAGAGACAAAATCGATAAACTAGGCTAAATGTCACAAGGTAACACCAATTCATCTCTGATTTTTTCCAACTTGTCTTCAGAATCTCTTCGTGGACTCTGCCATCATCAGTGGAGGGGAGAAAAAAAAAAAAGGTTTCAAGAGACAGCTTTTTTGACCTGGACACTTCCAAAAAGAGTAGTATGTCAGCAGGTTTGTTATTTTAAGAGCTGTTAAACAGGAACAACCATGAAGAAGCAGCCCCGAATGCATAACAGTGCATCATGGCTCCCTGTAATCTCACTTGTAAACCCCCCAAAATATTTCCATTGCCAAAACTGAGCATTGCATCATTTTGTTGGAGGACATAATAAATAATTCCGCCTTTCAATGGAGCAAATACAGACTATACAAAAGAATCTTTCTGCTTCATTAAAATTTTTATAAAATAGTAATTTTGATTTCAAAGGGTAAAATGAAATGAGCAATCTGCAATACCATAGCATCACTGCAGCTAAATTCTTGGTAAACACAATATAGTGAGGTGATATTGTGCTCTGTTTCTTCAGATTAAATATATCTCATCCTCAGATTTATACTGGCACTTTATGGCTTCTGCAAATGACTGTCTCAGCACCGCAAAGTAATTCCACCCTGTCATATTTGTCTTTGGAAATTGTAACAAATTATGGTGATTTATAACATCAAACTCAACTCTTCCATTTTTTCCCCAGATGGGAACGTCGCTGATGGCAAGATGCTGGGCCATCCATTTATGCTGTGTGGAGGGTGACAGTGAAACATGTTTCATCTCTCTTGCCTGACACTCTCTTTCCCTTTGAGGGGAGGCTGTCAGCATAACTCAAGCTGTCAAGGCACCTTTGCAAGGGGCCTGAAACAAATCTAAAGCTCTCCTACCTGCATGCCTACTAATGAGGTGTGACTTGCCTCTCCTGGCTGCCTGGCCTCGCTGAATCTCCTTGCCTCTGACCCCTCGCGGTCTCTTCTCAGTCACTAGAAGTCAAACCATCATTTGTCTTTGAGTAAGGACAGGCAATGATTAGACATGGAAACTCTGGAGAAACTCACTCTGCTGGTACTTCTGTTTTGCTGTGCTTCGTCCAGGAAAAAGCATCTTGCGCCATCATCGTGAAAACTAAACGAAAGCCTATCTGGGGGTTAAACTAGCCTTGAAATAGTCTCCTCACCGCTTGCCTAAGGCAAGCAGATTTTCTAACTGGCAAGTCAAGCACTGAGCTTTTCCTCAGCAAAGTATTTCCTCCCATAGCAAAAGATGAATAATAGATTATGTTCTTAAACTGAAATTTTTCCTGATAGCTTTTTAAAGCAGAATTGCAGTATTCCAGCTTCACCCCTAAATAGATAGATAAATAAATAAACAAACAAACAAACAAATACATAAATAAATAAGTAGACAAATTGCTCTGGCTAACATTAGAAAGGAAGAGTAGGACCCGGTTCAAGCCGGTAAGATACATCAGCATTATTTTTGCAAATAAACCCACAGAATTTTCCCACTGGGAGCAGGAGGGTGCTGGACCTTACAGAAACCTCTATCTTAACAAGTGCTAGAATACTTCAAAAATCACAATTTTAGCCAAAGAAAGCAAATGCCAGGAATCCTTGCCTGCAGGATCCTATAGAACGGCAGAAGCAATATGTGGTACAAAAAGGCTGAACCAGAGCTGTCTCTCAGCCTGCCTTGATAAGATGCATTGCTCACAAATTAGGAGCTCAGCAAAAATGGTATTTACTTGCCACCAGTGATGGTGTTACAGATCCCTGCTTATGGCAGAGAGCACTTACAAGGCTGTGCAGAGGGAGAGGTCAGGGAGGGGAAGGAGAGGTCTTAACACCCTCCATGGGAAATATTCCCCGAGCTCCCTCTGCTTTACTAAAATAGATTTCACATGATGTGAATAGAAAAATGGAAAGCTAAGGGAGTGAAACACCCAAAATCCACCGGGCAAGTAGGATGTAAATGTGTCATGTATTTTATCATGAGAGTAGTGGAGCTTCAGTCATTTCAGCTGTGTAACAGAGCCACCGCGTTACCTGCCGTGGCTGGGAGGGTGTGGGCTGTGGTGCTCGCTGGCAGCGGCTGCCAGCACCACACACAAGCAAAGGGGAAATGAATTGATCAAGGATATCCTAGACACCTATGCCCTCCACGATTAAGTAAGTAAGTAAATAAATACATAGAAAGACTGTCAAATACAATCAGTCCTGAGATTATTCTTGAAAAAACGGTTTTATTTCTCACCTCACCATGGCTGCAGAGAACTATCATTTGACAATTTTTGCTTGTATTTACAGTAGCTTGATAAAATGTATGCAGGCAAGTGTGTATGTGTGTGTGCGTGTTTATTTTTAACATGCTAAGTTGGATGTGTCAAACTGAACCACACATAATGTGGCAACAAAGGAAATCATTTCACTAAAATTACATAATGTAAAACAAATAATTGGAATACCTACGTTAAATACAATTTGCATGCAACATCGCATTATACAATTGCTGACACACTGCAGAGAGGTATTAGGTTTAAAGTAACTACGTTTAGAAAGCAATTTGCAGAATTTCTGCTCTTTTTGCTGGTTTGAAAAGCAGTGATAATATGTTTTTTGCAGCTGACAGGCGAACAAAAACCAATAATTGAATGGTACCATTTTACCCACAAGGCAAGCTGATAATTAGAGGTTTAACAGACAGTTTGGATTTTTATGTGAGCAGTGGCAGCTACTCTTTTTAATTTTGTCTTCTTGTTGTTTAGGGACCAAATAAAGGTGTGTGTGTGTGTCCCACTTGTCAATAACAATGGGAAAAATAAGTTATTTTTTATCCCTTGCCCATGTCTGACACTGGGCCCTGGAGTGCAAACATGGGAAACTATTATGCACTAGAGGGCAATGTCTGGAGAATGTACATGTGAAAAAAAATATAAGAAAACAAGGGGAAACAAATAGCTAGGGTAGCAAACTGGCAGACATGCCCAGCCACATCTTGCTAGGGCAAAGGAAGCCCAGCCATAGCCTTCTCCCTGTCCCTGGGCAGCAGTTTCTGCTCCACTGCAGGGGTGGTGGGTAAGACACGGGTGACACCTCTGCTACCTCAATGCAGGGTCTGACACGGCAGGATGAAGGTGGTATATCCATGGGCTGCATGCTGCCAAGACCACTAAAAGTCCAGCCAGAGAGACGGAAGAACGAACCGAGAGCACGTGTTTACCCAAAAGGAGGGCAAGGCACTGCTTAGTGGTGGGAACTGCCCCAAGTCACACCCTTCAGGAGTAGGCTGTGATCACAAAGTGGATGCTTTTTTCAGGTCAAAAGGAGCAAAAGTGCACCCCCACTATTTCATATTCTCCTTTTCCAAGAGGAATAGCTGCTCTTTCATCCCAATGAGCCTTCCTGCAACAGCAGGTTTTACTTATGCCTGCTCTATGGTTGAATTTTAAGGAGTTAACATATTACTAACCTCTACAGTAAAATAAAACTTGCTGGAAAATACTGGCTATTAAACACTAATGAGTATATAAACTGATTTTATAAAACCACAGAGATTTCCTGGAGGGCTAGTCAGACTAGACTAAGAGTAAAGACTAAGCAGGGCATTCCCTTTCAAGCAATTTTCAATTGGTTTTATATTATGTCCAGAAGCAGAATTCTGGTTTTGCTTTTGGCTTTTAATAGTTTATTACATCTGAAAGTGAGATCAATTATAGCATCCTCAATAATCTTAGGCTTAATTGGAGGCCAATTAAGAACTTCAGCAATCTACAGATGATAGTACTCATTGTTAAACATGTTTATTCCCCAAAGAATTCACATTGAATAAAAGTGTTCTGAATGCATTCCATTTCAGATAGCACCAGGGTACACATAAATTTCCATACAAAACTACCAGATGAAGGCGAATTTTTGAAATGTGGAACATACCCAATAAAGTCTCCTTACTTCAAACAGGAAAGAAAACAAAAATTTTCGTTCACATCTTTTCCCATAACTGAAAGCTTGCACTTACTGTGAGCATATTAGTGGAGAGACTGTCATTTCAACTTATTGGCAAAACAATGTCAACATTTCTCATCTTTCTTATGAAGGAACGCAGCACCTGAAAAAACCCTCAGAACAAAGCAAGGCAATGGATTCTGCCTTTACTGTGCCTTTTGCTGCAAACATCAGTATCGCCAAGCCTGACCCTTGCATCTGGAAAGTAATATTGCTCATGAAATGCTCTAGATTGACAGCCATGGAAATGAAACTCGTTCCCACCATGGGTTATAACCTAAACAGACACACTGGGCAGTAACTGTGTGGGCTGGCTCCTACATAGGCTGGCTCCCACCATCCCTAATGTGTGCCTGCAGTTCCACTGGCCCTTCTGCAAGGAAAACCCCTGCAGAAGCCACCAGAGACACCTGCTTGCCAGCAGCTGGAGGCAACTCACCAGTTCCTTTTAGGTGGGCTATTGAATTTCCACCAAATCCTCATCATTTTTACCCTGGTTTACATTTGATGTTTGACCTAGGGAGAAAAAAGCTTCATAGCTCACTGCTCACCTTACAGATAATTTATTTTCCTGATTTTAACTTTTAAAAGATTTGGAAACAAGGCAGAATAGGTGAAGTTTTAAGTATCAATTATTTTCTTTGAAATAAAATGAGAAGCGAACCAGCTTTTTAGTGGAAGACTATATTAATATCCAATGCATAAGTCATTATTAATATTACTTTAATGAGTACCAAGTGAATTAATGATGGCTGGTTGCTTATCTTAAAATTATTCACATTTTTTATGTTTATTCTCAACTCAGCCATTATGCCCTTTATGTAGGACATGTGCTTAAAGAGCAATTGAATTCAACCTGTAATAGAAGCACAAGAAAAAGTAGTTGGGAAAAATAGTTCAGATGGGAACAATTAGCTTGCAATATTCCCTACTGTTTCACCCCTTCCTTTAAATGTGTCTGTCAGAGTGGACATTCTCCATTCCTGTAACATCCATTAATTGACAGGAATACTGGCTTGTGTACTTTCAGATGCTCAGTGCTCAGACTCCAGAGCACTCCTTTCTCTGGAGATGAAAGAACTGAAAATCAAATGTGAATCTTCCAAATAAGAATGCGGTGTATTACCACTTAGTTATTAGGGAAGAAAAGTACTCCTCTGAATGCCCAACATCAAGGTCTAATTCCTAGACCTACCACAGTAATGAAAGTAATGAAAGGCCTACCTGAGTAATGAAAGTCACTGACAAAGTCACTTAATCTCCCCATGCCTCAGTATCCAAAGTCACACAAATAAGTCTCAAGGCTAGAGAGGACTCAAGTTAAACTACCTGCTTAGGGAAAAAAAAAAAAAAAAAAGATGACATCAAACCTGCAGCCTGATTTTCTGACTGTGGCAGGAGTTTGATGCTGGAAATGAAGCCATCACTTTGGGTTATAAACGCACATTGAGGAGACAGACTTTGAGAATAGTTACATGAAGGTCTTGTGCTAAGCCTCCAGCGGCATGCCCTAACAGCTAGCCTACAGGGTGTCTTTCCTTGTCTGTCCCCAGTTGGTTTGGCAGGGCTATGTGTGGCCGTGGTTTGCTCGCCACATCTGAGTTCATGTGGCCATTTCCATCTCCACTGTGAATCCCGCTATGTCCAGTTTTATGATATCCATCATATTAGGAGAGGAAGCTCTTGACTGAGCTCTCAGAGATACCAATGTCATTTGCAGCCTGTTGGAAGTCTGTAGGAATATCTGATCAGGTAAACGCTCTGTCACACATGTTGCAGACTGGAAGTACCCATGTTTGCGGAGCAATAGGACAATTGGAATCTCTGATGAGCCACATCAAGCACTGGTTTCCTTATGTCAGCAACACAGAATTGATTGTAGGGCTTTAGCAGCTCTAGCAACTGCTGCCAACAACTCCAAAAATAACGTACTACACATAAGAGTTGTTTAAAAACCACAAAACCAACAATGCCTTTTATTACACTGAATCAGTGCACAGCTTCTTTTATATTCAATTTTTGGTGGCAAGAGGCTTAGTAACATGTTGCCTACAGTTACAACCCAGAATAGACTTGCCATTTTCTCACAAGTCCCTTTCTGGAGAAGAAATCACCATGTGGGATATTATGTATGGAAGTAAAAGGATCTATAATGTATTATGTATATAATTTTTTGTGTATAAGGATATGCATGAAATATTCACTTCACACTTCTGTTGCCTGGGGGCTGGCAATATGAGAGACAGGGAAGAAAAAAAAAAAAGAGTAAAAATAGGGCTATGCTGTAGTGCTTTGTTGATTTGTGTTAATTTGGTCTTCAGCAGCAGACTGGACTCTGAGGGGACTACCAAGCCCTGACTTTTCTTAGCAGTTTGAATCTCATTTTTCAGCAAGTTATTACACAAATAGCCAGCTTGTCTGACAGCACCCACAGCAACAAAGAGTTAATGCTTCCTCTCCAGTCTTAATTCACCCCATTGTGTTTGGGATTGCAGGGATGGAAATCGCACAGTGAAGTGCTGCAAAGTGCAATCTCTCTAGACACAATGGGGTTGAGTTAAAGGACACGAGGCACTTAACTCTGAATTTCCTTGCTTTCATCCAAACACAGTTACTTTAACAGCATGTTTTTGCAGTTTTGTTTCTTCTGGTTTTATTTTATGACAACAGAAAAAGTTAGATGCTCATTTGATGCACAGCAAAATTGTTACATGCCTTCATTTCCAGGCCGAGCTGGGTTTCTATACAAAAAAACTGACTACCAAAAATAAAATTAAAAAAAAAAAAAAAAAAAAAAAAAAAAGAAAAAGAAAAAGGAAGCTGCATTTATTTAGAAGCCTTGCCTTTTGCAAGTCAGACTGCGCCCAAAGTGATTTGGTCAGACAAAGGTAATGGGGTGGTCCTAGACTTATGTCCCAGTAGAACATGGTTCACATTAATGAAAGCTGATTTAAATGTTAGTAACTTGCAATGATTTTCTTTTCCAAGTGTGTTAATTTCTTTCCTTATCCCTCAGCACAGGTTTTTAGATGCTATGAAGATTGGTGTTATCAGCCCTCCCAGGATGGGCAGATAACGGTTTCTCTGTCAGCAGCTGTCAGATTACAGTGAAACTGGCTTTTCTGTTAACAACACAGGCATGTATATGGGAAGTGAGCTCCCATACAAAATGCTCTCTCAGAACAAGCCAAATAATTTGCTTCCATATCTGTCCTTTGAGGTCTGGGCAGATGGCCTCAGGATGGATAACTGTGAATAAGTTGTGGAGCATATGGAAATACTTCTTATGTTAACATGGAAATATGCAACACTCATGTTAAAACAGCAATAGCCTATAGCAACTTATTTTCTTATGCATATTTTCTGTATCATGTAGCCCAAGCTATGTCCTGCTCCTATAGAGATATCCACTAGGAATAAGTGGGCACCTATATGCACTTAGGGCTGTACAGAAATATGTTCCAGCCTGGTTAAGCACTTTCTGCACCGGTGGACAGATTTTGTTTTCTGCAGAAAGTCTGTGCCATCTCCGTACGGGAGACCCCACCCAAAATTCCCAACCTTCCTGTGCTTCCCCCGAGGTGCGCACCTATGCAGTTTCTTAACTTAAGGTTACTCCTTAGGGACATAATTTAGCCCTTTGTAATGGTGAATGGCTTGAAAGAATGCCCGTTCTAATTATTAATTACATAATAAATGTCAATTCAGTATTATAACACAAGCACTGATTTACGTTATAAATTGGCATCTGTCAATTTAATGGCTTATAATTGTCACGTTTCTGAAAGTTATACAGTGCAAAAAATGCTGGACTGGATTCAAAATATGTTGGCATGCATGCAATTACTGAAAATAGGGAAAAAAAACTAGAACAAATATTTAATTTAGTATTTGTAGCACTGTAGTTTTATCAGCCTGCACAAATGCTATAATTGTCATCTGTAAAAAGACCAAAGAGAAAATATATCTCACATGTTGTGGCCTAATCCATCAGTCATGGCATTCACGTGTAATCTTTACTCAGCCGAAGTCAGTAGTGTTAAGTTATTGAACAAGGGTGACAGGGCTGAATGGAAGTGATAAAAAATGAAAACCTTTTAATGAGAATTTTTTTAGTACCAGGGCCTGATCCTGTCAGTATTTTCTATTGGACATGCCACTTACTCCTGTGAGCAACTGACTTTGCTCTCATTATGCCCTCTTAGAAGTGCTGGCAGCACAACTCTCTGTGCTTAACAAAACCTAAACGTGACAAAACAGAAAAGAGCAGCTTTAATGGACCTGCCTATCACAAACCTGCAGCCGAGCCTCATGCAGTTATTCTTCACTGCTCAGAAACCACCCAAGCCCAGCAGCAAGTCTTTACCTTCCTAACATTTATGCCAGAAGGATCACAAGGACACATCTACCTGGAGGTATGCTCAGACAGTTCCTACCGAGTCGGTGTGTTTGCTGCAGAGGGTGATGCTTGTGGGGTAGCAGCACTGCACTGTCCCAGCTAAAGCTCTGGCCCTGATGCACAGCAATGCTGCATCACATACAGGATTTAGGTTGCATTGGAAGTCTTTCTTTTCAAGTAATTTATCATAATTGTTAAAAAGAAACACTTCAGTATCAAAGCGTAAATCAACTGCTGTTTATGGTTTCTTTTGCAGACATTTTGGAGGGTATACCCCAGGGACAAGCCCAGCTGAAGCCCTTCCCTTGCACGCTCCACCATGTCACCTCTGCCTGCAGCACATCTCACCGTTCCCACCTCACGCTGCTGTTCCCGTGGCAGGGTCTGCTCTAATCACAGCTCTGAGTTAAATATAACCTCTATGTTTTTCTTGGAGGCCTGTTGTTAACCTGGACCGTGTTAATGATTCAGATCACAGGGCAGCCCCTCTGCCAGATGACTGGCATGGCCAAGGTCAGGGAGAAGGCTGAGCAGGCAGGGTTGGTCATGCATTGCTCTCTCAGAGTGATGCTGTCAGGGTTTCCTTAAAAACTTCATGGCAGGATGCAGCAACTGGAATAACCTCAGCAATGTTTATCTCATTGGGCTTTTAAAAACTCATCCTCTCTCCCCTCTATCCTTGTGAGGCAGGAAAGTTGTCCATGTCCATGCCTCCTCCACGTCAGAAACAGAGGAGGAGAAGGAGGCTCTGAGAAGATGTAACCTCACTGATTGGTGTTTAATCCTCCCAGGGTCCTTTTGCCTTGGTGGGGACAGCAGCTCCTCCCCATGGTAAGTCACAGCCCCTGGTTAGCACCTGGGCTGGGTTCACAGAAGGTTTTTTCCCTGCTGTTTTGGGGACTAACTGGGCAGCCTCTGCATGCTAGCCTGTTCAGACAACAAAGGCGTCGATGAAAAGATTAAAATACCTGTGCACAGGGGGAGAAAATCTATGGAAGTTTTCCTCAGAAGAAGGGAATCACTTCTTGTGAGATGTATTTTAAGAGCATCCACAGGAGTATTTTTTGAAAGCCATATGTTCCTTATTCACATGTGTGTGACAGAACTCATATATGAGGAGTGATACAGAACACAAACGTAGGTGTTGCACATTTCGTATGTGCATATGTTCGTAGCTTATTCCCAAGTTCTGTTTCTGAAATACTTCATTACACATATGCCATTTTCAGGTTCACTATTTGATTACCTTTGGCTTAAGAAAAATGCATTACATTTATGATTAACATGTTCAAAAAGACATGGGATCGAAAACATTTTGATTGGCAGAATTGCAATAGTTGCTTTTACAAGAAAATGATGTCAAAATAGGCCTAAATCCTCAAGATGACTCAGTTTGAGTTTGTAGGAGTTGGGGCACCACCGGATCAGAACACTGTAAGACGGCACAAGTTCACCCTCTTTTGTCTCCCTTGCTTTTCCTTTCCTTTCCCTGCTCACACAACTCACGGTCCTGGGAACTGCAGTTTTCAAGTTGATAGCATTTACTTTTCTTAATTGGCAGAAAAGTTGCCCCTCATCCTACAAGGACTAAGGCAGAGTGTGAGTCATTTTGATTTTGGTAACTGAGAGTTATTGAAACTCTAAATGTGTTTATAGCAAGCTCAGGGGAATGTAACCTATCAGCCCCCTGCCGCCCACTCTGCTGCCACAGCTCTGACACTGGTTTCTCGCTGGTGCCTCAAACCCACGTATCAAACAAGACAGTCACTGTGAGAATTGGCTCCTGAAGCAGGAGAAAAATGGCAGCACTTGTTGAGTAGCCAAAGAGAAGGTCTCCTGGCCACAGACCTGTGCCCAGCTGGACAAGCACAGCATGAGCTCAGCCGTGTGGGCAGCCCGGGATGCTCAGCCAGGGCAGCGGCTCCCATGCTCCTCGGCTGCTGCTCTCAAAGGAAAAGGTGTTCACAGGACTTGCATTTGAAAAGTTATTGACAGGAAGAACAAGTGCTTGAGCCAACTGTCCTTCGCTTGCCCAGGATATACCCAAGAAAGTGGTAAGCGATCAGCCAAAGGAAGGAGGTGACTGCCATGAGAGGACTCTTTTTACTTAATTCTCGACTTCCTCAGGTGTAGCTATTTTAGACTACATTTAGACAGTAATTATTGTAACCATTTATTTACAGATTTCAGCTTTTAAGTTGCCAACCCTCGGAAAAGCTTAATGAGCTACGGAAGGACATAAACTCTGTGCTTTCCCACTGGCGAAGCAAAGAAGCAGAAGGTAGACAATCAAGGTTTCCTACTCTGATTTTCTTCCTCCCTGTTATCTATGAAAGCCACCGTTGGTTTTGAAAGGCCTGGGAGCTTTCACTCTGTGACAATGTTACAAACATTCAGAAACACCCACTTTACTTGTTATCACATGAGATGCTTTTAGCTATTGCCCCACAGCCCTGTAACACAAACACAGGCAGCTCTCGAATTATACTACTTCTTAGCACATGAGCACAGACCCTGTCTTCCAGAAGCGGTTCTCCTGAAACTTGCATAAAAATTTGAGGAAAATTTTAATCTTTCATGGAAGTTTCTCATGGTACTTTGCAATATCTTGCTTTACCTCTGGTCAAAGGCACAGAACTCTCCGCGGGAAATGTTTAACATCTGTTTGAATACTGTATCAGACAGATGGAAAACCATGAGAAATTACTCTAACAATCATAGATAGAAAATAATGTCACTGTACTAAGGACAGTGTTTTAAAATCAACAGTGTAATTTTTCAGATGAAAGATTATTAACTCTTAATTGATAATACTGATAAATTACATAATGAGAACACACAACTAGCTTTTGCCTGGTGAACAGCAATGCAAAACTTTTAAAGGCAGTTGCAGAATGTAAAATACAGTAACACGCCACTTTAAAATGGAAAGAAAAAAATGGTTGGAACAACTTGTCAGAAAAGAAAAATAAGGAACGGTCCTTCATGCCAATAGATGCAAGTTAGAAAGAAAAGCTGATAGGAGCAGTTCATCAGAAAAAAAAGCAAGAACCAAACAGAACAAATATTTAAACAATTTTTAACTTTCCCCCTTTTTTCCAGTCAAGAATTATACCCAAGAACAATCTTAATATAAGTATTACTCATCTGTTTTCTTCGATGTATTTATAATTTTATAGTACACTTCATAGATCAGTTAAACTGGCATTACTCATGTACAGAATGGCTCTGGATGGCAAGGGAACTCCATCGCAAATCTGTTATTGTGATGTTCATTTAATTCCAATAGGAAAGGCAAGAGGAAAAGCCTGGCTGGCAGATTTATTGATTACATTTCACCAATGACCAGCAAGAGGAAAGCACTCTGAAAATCCCCAAAGGTGATCATTAGTACTGAGTAACTGTCACTAAACATTAGCACCATCAGCAGACTGGAACTAAAAGAAAGTGTGATGCTTTAAATGTGAGGCCCAAGAGGGATTGCCTGTAGTCCAAAGAAAAAGTGGAACATCTTATATCATGGCACCTGTGTTCGAGACAGCTGAAATGCTTTATATATATATATCTATATTCATGCATTTATAGATAGACTTATAAAATTGGTCTAGCACAGTCAGGCAAATTGGGCAGGGCTACCTACTATAAAACATAAAATTAATGTGTCAAGCTAATTTCGCGGTCCACTTGCCTGGAGCTGATTAGGACCAAATTAAACTTGGTCATAATCAGCCTGAGTGCTTTGCAGGTAATACAGAAATCCATGGAATATGCTTATTACTGTAAAAGCACGTGCACATTATCTGCACAAGCAGTGTAAGAACAGGTTTACCAGAATAATTTGTGGTTTCACGCATTCTAATGCATTGCTAGCTTACTTATTTTTGGTGGATTTTTATTTGAAAGTCTCATGTTTCCATGGCACAGAGGAATCAGACATCAAACATCATTTTTTTATTTTCCATACTTGAATCTGATCTTCTGATCCTTGTCTTGGCCGAAGGAGCACTTTCTGTATCTGAGGTGGTGAATTTAGATATTACAGGATGAGAAAGTGTATGAAGGGTTTTGCCACTTCCAATTAGCTCCTGGCTATCTCCCCCTTTTTTATCACATCCTGTGATTCCCATATGTGTGCCTTTGTTCCGTGGGAAACAGCAGGAACAATACCCTTTGTATGGCTGGCAGACAGCTGCTTCTGATAGAGACACACAGCTGCCTTTTGTGTACTCGAAGCATTGCCTCAGCCAGGAGAAAGAAACTATTTAAATTCCACCCTCTTGGTCAGTCTATTGTCCTTGCAAGCCCTCGCTCAGAACACAATATCCCAACAGAGAAAGTTATTTCTTGCAGTGACCTAGCACCATCCCCTTTCATCAAGGGGCCACACCGACAAAAGCATGATGCTGTAAAAAGTCCTGCCTCTCCCAGTGGTACCTGGCAGTCACAGCAGAATACAGAAGATGTAGGAACAAGCTTTCACCAAAAGCATCTTATCATCACGTGCCTTCTCCTGTCTTGCAATTCTGTGTGAACAGGAACAGAGCCACTGTATCATCTACACAGGGTCCTGGCTACAGTATATAGTCCAAAGAGTGAGCATTAAGGATGAGAATTTCATGAACTTGAGAGACTGATGTCTTATGAAACAGGATTCAGCATGTAGATTGAAACTTGAAATCAGATGTGTAGCCTATAAGTAGATATCTTCTAAAGGACAAGGTCTAAAGGAACAAAAGGAATATGAGCTCCCTCACAGCTTTCCACTGGTACTTTTGGGAGGCTCAAGTTCTGCAGTATGAAGATGAAAGAAAACTGGCAGTGTGGTTTCCGCAGGCAGCATGGGACACTGGGCATCAGGGGATGAGGATACAGGTTTGCAGTTCTTCACTGAGCTCACACGAGCGACCTCAGAGACCTCTGCTTCTTTTGTTCCACTTCCTGTCTTCTTTTCTCTGATTTTCATCAAAACAGTCAATCTGTTCAGATTTATCAGCACAGCCATGGTTCAAGTGAGGCTCACATGTCAGGGCTACATTGCACAGCTGGCAGCAGACCTGTGCTAGGTGACCCGAGTCCCTGGCTGCTGTTGGCTACCAGGCATTGCTGAAACCTCACTGCCTGTGCCACTCCTGTGGACACGTCCTCACACTCCTCACACAATCCAGCCACGGGACACCTGGGGAACTGCTGTTACCTCCTGTCATCTACATCTCTCGAAGACCAGCCTCTTTGGTGGAGAAGCAATGAGGCTTGTTAATACAAAGGCACTGGGAAACAAGCTCAAGGTCAGCAAGTCTGGCCACCCTTAACCTGGATGACAAGTCCTGGATAAGAAACTTCTCCTGCCTCAGTGTAGGGTCCTGTGATCTTTCTGGTAAACTGTATGGTTTGTACAACATACATACAATCTGTACAACAGACTGTGTTAGAAAACAGTTCTTTCAAATCAAGATAGTAATGAAGACAAGCGTAGGGTCACTAAAATACCGTGATTTATAGTGGGGATGGATGCAGCTCTGCAGGGTCCAGCTCAGTTGTCTTGGGCTGCTTTACATTCTATTTTCCAGTTCCAATTTGTGTTTCTAAGCTTCCATCCCTAGAGAGATGCATAAGAGGCAGCTTTGCAAAATGCTCACTTCAATGCCAGAACCTGTATTTTCATCTTCAGAACCTATTAATTTTGTATCTCTTGCAATGAGTTAAGGTTTGAAAAAAGGACCACTGGCTCAAAAAAAGGAGATAACTCCATTTGTTTGTCTTTTATTTCTATGTGCATCTGGTAGCATTGCCTGTCAGCGTTCAGGTGGTGTTCTTATACTGTGATGTTTTCACTCTCTTTAAGAAAGTCTTTCTGAATAATAAACTCATGCTTTTAATTGCTGCTGCCTTAAAGAAAAAAAAGTAACTTTTCAATACTTTGCTAAGTCTTATCCTCTTATTTCCATATTGCGTTAAGATATTGGCAATTATTATTTAAGTCAAAAGGGAAAACCAAAATAATTTACATCATCCATCACCGCTCCTTTGCATGACTAAATTACAAGACACCATGGCAAATCAATCGTGGAGAAAGGAACAATCAGCATCAAACACTGTATTTGTGTGCATAATCTTTTTAATATTTTCTGACCTCCTATATCAAAAGAGCGGATTGAATTCTGTGAACTTTAAGTAATACAAAGCTGTTTATCCCAAAGTCCCATGGGGAACCTCTAATCTAATCAGTTAAACTCAGGACACAGCCATAGGAATAAAGACAACAGACCTAAGTCAGCACAAATTCCAAAATCTGTTTGCCATTCAACTTGGTTTACATAGACAGTAAGGTCTTAATACAGGAATGATCTCCTAAGGGTGTATGGATGACACTGTACGCAAGAGGACCTGGTTGCTGATTGTAGCAGCTAATACTGCAATAGTTGTGCTTCAGGATTTGTCAGTAGATGCCAAAAGACCTTTGCTTTCTTTAGGAAAAAATCAAGCAGCCCCTCTGCTCTTCCCTTTTGGATGAACTCGTTGCCTTCTTGCTTTTGGAGGCAGCTTATGCTCCAGGGCAGGAAGGCATGGGACCGGGGTGAGGATGTGAATGAGCTTGTTATCTTCAAAAAGATAAAAAGCAAGTACTGAGTCTAAATTCGCCAAGGAAAACACATTTGCCATTTGTGAGGAACACCAATGCAATGAATACACATGTGAATCTCAATTACTGCATTTCACTCCCAGGCTTCCAGAAAAATTAGTGATGCAAAAGCCTCCACAACAGTGGTCTCTCCATCGTGCAGAAAGTTTGTGTGCCAAAACAGGCTTGATCCATGCGTTGGTACAAGCTACACACATCTACCCTCTGAAATGTGTCATTCTCTAGGAAACATCTCAGAAGGTAAAACTTCAGCAGGACTCATGGCTGTCTTTCCTAAGGCATGCAGCACATGCCTGCCCTCCTGCTGCACAATCACTCGGTGTCTTCTAGCATTTACATATCCACTCTTATTCTTTCCCACAGTTAAATCCTCTTTTATAATCCCCTGCTTCAGGGTCACAGTTCTGTAGAGACTAGCATTAAGGGGATTCAAGCAGGCAGACTGAAAGGAAAATAGACCTTAGAGTTAATTTTGGTAGGTGCTGCATATATCCATGGCCAGTCCCTGCTTCAGAAGGTTCCTGAGTGAACTACAGTAAATGGAGACCTAAAAGGAGGATGATCTAGTCCTGTTTCACAGACGAAGAACTGGAGCACTGTAGTGGTAACTGCTGAGTGACTTGCTCAAAGTCATAAAGGGACTCTTGAGCACATAAAAATTTGAATTCAGATCACTCACATTTGTAGTTAAATATTTTGGTTTAGGGCTTTAGTGGATTTCCAGGGGTAGAAGGAAATCTGAGTTTTCTTTCTCCTTGGGGAAACAAAAAAATCATAAAACTTATCAAGTCTTAGCAACAGATGCAGAATTGCTTGTTGTGGAAAGATTCAAAGTATTACCAACTGCTCAAAAATTACTAGCTGTTTGATCTAGTATTGCTACTGTTTTGGCATGAATGTGGGTGCGTGTAGCGCACATTATAAATGCTATACCCCTGTCTCACCCCCCTGCTCTATCTTCCTTCCTCTCATATGAACTAAGTGTCCTACATTTAATTTTCCCCCTTACAAATTGGCTGCCCTTTCATGTCAGGAGAGAAAACGCCCACTCAGCATAGCTTGAAAGGAACCTGTCTGCAGTTGGGAGGGAACAGTTGAGGTGCCGCTTTAACTAACTAAATTAAATACAACTCAAGCTCCAAGCAGCTGGCAGGTTTGATTTGGATGTAGGATGCTGTGAGATAGTGATAAGTGAGCGCTCAGGACCAAAGGGAATTAAAAGCCTGTACTTGGGTTTGATGGAGTCACTCTTTTTCTGTGGCGCATCCATTAAGGACACCATGCTAGCAACGCCGTGGTGTCTGCACCACTTAAACTGCAAAGGGCCAGCTTCAAATAAGGCTGAGCTTTGGGCTCCGAAGGACACAAGTGCATGGCCTTTGAGAGGGGCAGAAGGAGGTCCTTGCTGTGCTGTTCTTAGCTTCCTCATAGCCTTGTGAAGGAAGAGACAGCTTTTGCTGGTCTAGAGGTGCAGACCCTACTCTGGACCATATGGGAAATATCTGCCAAACAGCCTAAGAGGTGGTTCAGAGAGTGCAAGAAAAATCACATTACCCTGAATAAGAATATTCTCTCTATATATTAAAGAATCCCTTAAACCTTTTAATGGAAAGAAATATGGAAAAGAGTTTCTTCCCCCACCCTTTTCAGTTTGTTTAATAGTGCATTAGACAGCAGTTTGAGTGTAGTCAATACTCCTTTGCTCTCTCCTGGTATTAGTATTGCTCTTGTTCATGTAAGCCCTTGCCTGAGGAGCAATGAAGATGGGAAAATTTTTTTTTAAAGATTATGATTCAACTGTAAAACCTTATTTTTTGTCAGTGTCACCAACAGGCAGGTGTAATGCCTGAAAGTGTCTTTCAACTCTGCTTTCTAAAAGGACTAAAAGCGTCAATGAAACTTTGATTTCATAATTAGTACAATAGATTTGACACTTGTCTGCCTCTGGTAACAAGGAGAACTTTCCTTATATTCACAAAATACTATGAAGCCTCTTCAAGGAAGATGTTACAAAAGTGAAAAACTGTGACTGGGTGCTGTAATATGCTGTGTTTCAAAGCAACTACCCAACAAGACAGCTCTGCAGACAGAACAGGTTAAACACTCAATTTTAAGGCTTTTTATTCCTTTTCTTTTAAAAATATTAATTTTTTTTCTCTATTTGGAGAAATTAAATGGTAAGTGCTGGAGCATGGAAATATTGGTCGCTAGAGGCTGACAGTGTTTATCATAAGCAATCCCCTTGAATGTCACACTTTCTAACTAATACTAGTTAGAAGACTGAACACGAGAGTAATTATCATGACAATGAGTTTGACAACCCCCATTCCAACAAGCAGTCATTACAGAATCTTTGGTCTTTTGCACAATTCAAAGCTAACCTTTAATTTTTTGGGGTTTTTTAGTGTATATGTGACACTCTAACTTACACGGTAAACCAACTCAAGAACATGTAGATATATGTTTCCTCATGCACAGGGATGCATAATTATGAAGAATTTTCTGTAAAACATGTGCCAAGGAGAAATTTTTTTGAATATTATTTATTAGCTCTGTACAGAGAAAAAAATGTATTGGGTTAGGGTAAGTGCGACGTAATTTGAATGATTATTGATTTCAAAAGGAAAAGCACCAAGCCACATGACACTGTACCTACAGTACAGGCAAAACCAAGAGAGGTTCACAACAAAGAAAAGAAAAGAAAGAAAATATCCCTCCAAAGATGATGACTCTCAAACCAAATTCAGTCCTCTTCTTCACCTTTAATTTATTTTATCTGATAGTTTTTCATTTGTCCTCTCTTGGAGGTGAGGTCATTACTATGCTCTGCATTACAACAGCAACCAGAAACCCCAGCTGTGATCAAGATCCCATTGTGTCAAAAACTATTCTGGAAAGAGATGCTTTCACCAAAAATGTTCTGGAAAATATAAACTGTGTGACTAGGAATCAAATGCCTTAGGTGGTATACTTGCCTAACCAAACAGTGCAAATAGGCTGCATTTAGGCAATTAGAGATTGCAATTACACAGTGAAAGCTATGATTTCAGTGAAATTTCTGGTAGCTTTAAATTTCCAGTATTATGCCCACTACTACAGTATAGTTGGTAAAGATGGGAGAGAAAAGTAATGGGAAGGTGTGATAGTTATCACTTTGGATACAATTATTTTAGTCTACAACAAAGATAGTTTGTCATGTATTGGTATAGTCTGTTTGTTTGGTTTTGGTGTTTTGTTGGTTTTGGTGTTTTGTTTTGGGTTTTTTTTTGTGTGAGGCACAGTCTCTATAAAAAGTGTATTGACAGCATGCACTGCATGGAAAAGATCTGTAGGAAGGTCTTTACAGAGTTTCTATACATCAGGTTTAGAAAAAATTCTTGTTCAACATTTTAGCTGTTGCATCTGGATAGCAAGATATTTCTGGCTACTTACGTAACATGGTGCTCTAAAATAATGAAATGATAGTGATTTAAGTATTTCACTGTAGTTCTATATTAAAAATGTGAAGAAATGAATAGCTGTCTGACATTTCCTAGCTTATCAGGCTTTTTAGATGGTCATTATTTTCCCAACCAACTTCCCATTAGAAGCGACAAGGCTTCCCCAGACAGAAAACATGCAATTTTGCTCTACTTTCTGTAATCATGGCAAGATAAATTTCCAATGAACCTTTATTGGAAGGCAAAAATGAAAGGAGGTGAACCTGACATTACTCATCCCTAAGTTATTTTGAAACCTGCTGGATACAACATCCTGACACATAAAACTAAACTCTGCCTTCAAAATAAGTGACTTTGGCTCTGACTAGTTTAGTAAGAGCCAGTGGTATCCAGAACACACTCAAACCTGCTCATGTCTTTTGAATTCTGATTTCGATACCTAGGATCTGATATTAAGGTAGAAAAATTTGAAAATCTTTGCCTTAAGAGGGAAGTTAATGAAAAACAAATTTGAGAACTGATGCAGCAAAGGATATTTTTAGAAGGCTGGATCTGAAATGGATCTGCATGTCTAGGTGCCTTTAGGTGTCAAATCTGACCACTTCCACCACTGTGTAGGTAGGGCTCTGACAGTGGATTTTTAGCTGATTTAGCTTTAATTAAAGAAAACTCTTCAATTCTGATGTCTCCCAGAGGTTGCCAACCCTTTGCCAGGGCAGAAGGGAGTAGGTGCTGGTATCTTCAGCATCCCAACTCACAAGGCAGTGCTTGAGCTCAGCCTAGGATCGGTCTCCCTGCAGGGAGGCCAGCCTCTGACGGCAGTGGCTAGAAGACAGGTGTAGCCAACACAACAACATGACCATCTGCTACCAAGTTATAGAAGTGTCTAATCCTTCTTTTCCAACCAAATTAAGGCCCTTGAAGAACAGACTAGGGGGAGCAGGTCCTTAGAAGCACACAGTAGTATATTCTGGTACCCAGGGGTATGGCTTTGGAAGGAGAACATTTCCCACTGTAATCACAGGGTGATGCCTTGGCCTCTCTACCCTGGAGGAGATCCATTTAGTGGGTTAAAAGGCTACCCTCTTCTCTCACAGGATATGACCTCTGTTCAACTTCCACACTCCTGTTTTCACAGCAACACTGAAGGGATCCTGAGAGAGCTACCACAGACTGTCTTTAGGTTCGGAACAGTTGTTCAGCCTAATCTGGCAAAGCATTTTAGTGGTATAGTTACAGACACGGAAGTTAAACCTGTGTAAAACCCCTTGGGGATCTCTTATTCCACAATATAATTGCTTTGTCTGGTTACTTCTATTTTGTTTAGCTTACGAGGCATGAACACTGACCTATTCTACAAAAATGTCTGGAATTATTTCCTTTTTTTTAAAGCCAAATTCTGTTCCACCATAGCCCCACATGACAACCAACAACAATCCTTCTCTACACATTTTCTCAGAGCTCCCACAGCAACACAGCTGTGCAGGGAAGAATGATGAACGAATTAATATAGTGCAGAAAATAAAGTTCAGTTAATAAAGCATTATCTGGGTAGAGTCCTCTGTAAAAAAAACCCTTGCTCTCCATAAGAAAAAGAAGTGCGATTTTCCAAAGACACCTCAGCAAATGCAATATGTTCCTTACATTAGTTTAAAAATTATCACAGGAAAAGCAAGCAAATATAGTTAGACTTGAAGTAGCAATTCTCTTTCTGGTGGCATTTCTCCTAATTTCTGCAGAATTATTCACCGTTCTTTTTGGATAGTACAAATGTTCCACTGAATCTTGTTTTCAGCTGAGTTCTAAATGTGCTTGTATGACAATAATAGATTTTGTTCACAATGTCTGAATATAGTATCTGTGCAAATCCAACTGAACTGCAGATACTGGTTCACTTTCCTGTACATTATTGTCATATGCAATTATACATCAGATGAAAACATATGCTGACTTTTGGCTAAGTATTGAAAAACCTTATAAGCATTTTTTGTGGTATTGAGCAGGCATTCAGGTACCAGAAGTAGTTTTATAATACATTGCAATATATAGCATATTTTATTTCATTTGGTCGTGCTGGAACTGTTTTACTTCCTCCAGTCACTAGGGTTTTCTGGTGGCATCTTTAAAACCAATTATTATCTATCATTATTGCCTGCAAGGAATAGCCATACATTTTCTCACTGTAAAAATAATCAGCAGTAACAATGCAATATCAAGCTGCTACCTTTTTAATGAGATGAGAAACATAACCATTAATTTATTGTAGCTTCTTATGTCACAGTAAAAATACATCTATTATTATTTTAATAAAGTCAAAACCACTGAAATTATTCTACTTGTAAAACACACTAATAAGCATTTGATTGAATTAATTAACATTACCTGCTATTTTAGAGCTCTTGATCAACTACAGACCATGAAGTCCAGCACAGGTTCATAATTCTTAAAAATTAGTTTAGAAAATATAAATCCATAACATTCAAACTACAGAATTATCTGCTAGTTTCCCATAGTTTAATTATACCAAAGATAAAATATCCAGAAATGCCTAAATGGACAAAGAATGCAAAGGCTGAAATTCTTAGAAGTTTACAGGTGTCCAGATTTTACAATTTAGACGTTAAATAAAAAGGACAGATTTTAAAAGGCATTTCGGTGTCTAATGTTGCATACCATTGAGCTGTGTCCTTTTTATTTATGCCCATTTAGTTCAAGATACGTTGAGCATGCAGTTCTGAGAACATCTTTACACCATCTGTGTCTCTACTACCCTAAATTTAGTACCCTAACAGCATTATGCTGTCAAACGAAAACCCTAATGCACCGTTTCCATCCTTTTTCCTCTCCCTTTGCTTCCACTGCTATTTTATATTGCCACACAACTTGTACCAGTCTTCTGTGGCCTCAACCGTCCAGATGTGTCCTACCAGCAGAAAAGGCAACACAATGCCCACCTGGAGGGCTGTTGCTCAGCTTGGCTATTAAATAGCACACCGTCACCAGGACACCGCCAGTTTTACATATGCCCATTAGCAGGCACACAGATGTGGAGGGCATTGTCTCAGCAGAAACAAAATGCTTGGAGGCCAGGTGCAAGCAAAGGGCCCTGACCTGCGCGCGCTGCGGCCAGCAGTCAAGGTAGTGAAGACGATTCTTCCTTCCAAGCCTTCCCTCCTGCTGCCTCCCAGCATGACAGTGGGAGGGAAATTGCACAGTTCAGAGGAGTCTAAATTTGAACAGCTGAGCTCGAATGAGAGCTTTTTACCTCCTCAGGATTATTTTATAAAAGTAACTATTTGTCTTCTTTTGTCAAAGATGAGCAAACCAGCAGTGGAAAGCACAAAAATATTTCAGATTAAAACCAATGCTGAACTAATTTTATATAAAATTTTGCCCACTGTTTTTTCATTCTGAGACAATTGCTTTTTTATCAGAGATTTATGAACCCCTGAGAAGAAAAGTGCATAGAAATACTGACACAGTAGCATTATTCCCAAATTATTGACCTTATTATATCAACCCTAGTGACAATGCTGCTTTATTTTTTTAGGCTTCTGTTCATTCCTGATTACATTCCATAATTTTTTTTTCTGTATATTGGCTGTAAGTAAAATGGAAAGTATGTTTGGAATCTGAGGTCTATCCAATCAAATCGAAAATATTTGCCTTAGCAGTCTAATAGCTTCTTAAAGAAACACACTACATTGCATTTACATGATGATGAGATGGGAAAATAGATTAAGTGGTAGCTGATCACCTTGGGATAGACAGAAAATTATGGAGCCCCATGACACCCCAAACCCTTTATGTGCAAGGGAACTGCCCCAGTGCCTCTGCTATCTGTGTAGGGAATTCTCTTGAATAGCACACTGCCACCTTGTTCATCATTTCCACCTTGCGAAAGTTCCTATAGACCATGGTAGACTGGATTAATATCTCTCCCAGGAGGAGTTTTACTCATGAAGTCCCACCTATGCTCCAAACCAGCCAGACCGATGCCATAAAGCTGTATTCGTGCAGGACTGCTACCTCCATATTCTAGACCCCCACTAATATTTTTCTAGACCCATTGCATACATCTCATTTTGGAGAAATAATCATGAGTAAATTTATGTGCACAATAGTGTAACTCCTGCCTTAGCTGCCATTCTAAATCAAATGACAAATTTTTTTTACACTCTGGGTAAACATGTGTGCTCCACCACACAGCACTGGTGGAACAGAAAAGCATGACATGACCTCTGAAACATCTGCATTTCCTTCTGTGCAGTTCCCTGTACACCAGCGTCACTATTCATCCCAAATCAGCTTTTTTCCTCTGGGACAGCAGGGAACCCATTGCTATGCATTCAGAGGGTAAGTAGAAGTTGCTTTGAATTGGCCGTAATTTTTGTTCTATGGGAGTCCAAGCTGGAAAGATGTCTCCCTGGAGATCTGAAAACTCCTGGGTGGCCTTTCGTGTGTACCTTTTTAGACACCTTTACCACCTGAAAGCCCATTCTGCTCAAACAGATGAGTCCACAAGAGCCGGCAAAAAAATTTCTTCCACTCTGGCGAGTGTAAGTACTTCCATGCATGAGAAGCAAAAAAAGTAGCTGATATGTGAGGTGACGTTCAAAGCAAGACCGTTGCACTGCTGCCTCGGCAGAACAGAATTATTATTTTCTGCTGCTGTTCTCTGCATGTGAGTGAGGCTGCAAGCCAGGCTGATGCCTGTGGCAGAGAAATAGAAAGAAACACAAACATGTTTTTACGCCTTATAGCTGAATTCTGCAAGGCATAGCACATCTTTTTGGAGGTTGTGAGGTCCCCAGCGAGGTCAGATCAAACACCTTCTGGGTTTGCACCCCTAAGGAGAAAACATACTCTTCCTATGTTATAAATGTCAAAGAGATATGGCCTGTTAAAATGTGTTACTGCCTTCTGGATAATTTTACACTGACTTTAATTATTGTCCATCTTCATCCAAAAGCCTGATTAGCATACAGTTCAGTCGAAGCCACGTTGCCTGCCCACCTGCATGCAGACCCACTGTGGGGGAGGACTTCAGAGACATGCCAGAGACATAGCAGGTACTGAACTACACCAAGAGTATCTCACATCTGTACCAATTTAGTACCCAGAAGAACAACTAATAGCCTCTTCTGCTCTTTCAGACCCTGGGATGTCTCAACTAACACGACTTAGATGCTTGAAATACTGCTCTGACCTAAAACTATGCAATTAAGCCAAATTTCCCAATCCTATTCCTTTATTAAAGGTAAGAGAGTTATACCAGCAGAACTGTGCCATTTTATACATAATGAAGACTAACACCGGAATTAAAGCTGTGGTTCATGCATGATGGTACACTAGGAAGAAAAATATGCAACTATTTGCCATTCAGATTTTAGTTTTCTTGTGCCAAGGTAGGGGATTTTTTATTTCATTAATACCAAACAAACATTTGTTTCATCTGACTTTATTCCCATCTAGTGCAACACTGAAGCAGAACAGAACTCTAGATCACCTTCAATCAAACCAGCTTCTCAGTATTTGTTTTTTATGTTAAGGGCTGAATATACCAGTATTACTCAACAAGGATTACAAGCAAAACAAAGCAATATATTTCCACCTTGCTGTGACACACAACTTTTGTTATACATCATACACTAGGACAAATATGATGTCCATGTAGTGTCTTCTTCTTAACTCCAGGATGAGCTTGAGTTTGTTTGTTTAGGTTTTTTTTTCTATATTTGGTGACATGCTTTTGTGCCAGTGCTCATTTTTTGCTGGTCTGCAGCTATACACATCCAAATTTCATTACATGAAGACTTTTGCATGTTAGATACTATTTCTGTGTTCCCTGAGTTACCCCAAACCCATTTTTTTCCATCTCCATGTCTGCATGTCTTTGACCACTTTTGAGCTGTCTATAGCCATGGGGACCCCAGTGCTTACCTGTGCCCTGTCTCTTGTCACCCCATGCCTGCATGCCTCTGTGCCCATCCTATCTCCCCATCTCTCAAGGCACCTACTTTCATGCCAAGTCTGCATTTGTCTGCATGACATCGCTGTGTTAGAGCCATAAATATTTCATTCTACGCAGCGTAAGTGCTTGTTACTGCTATCTATATCAAGCTATTGGTTTTACCACACAAAGTAAAACAAATTAGCCATAGCTACCTGGTCAATTAAAGAATTTGCTGTCACAGCTAAACCAGGGAAATCAAAGCTGCAGGCAGGTCAGGAGAAGTTCAGACAGAATAAACTTATCAAGACTCAGTCCTGAGGCCTTACAAACTCAACACAGAGCCTACGGCCTGTTACACACAATAGCAATACTTGTTGCAGGGCTACATGGATAGTGGCATGAAACTGCACTGTACAAAAGATGGCATGTCCTGTGAAGACCGCAAAGCTGTGAATTGAGACTGGGTCAATACCACAGGGAGATCTGATCCTATACACCTTTGTCACATCTACATCACCAAGCTGGGGCAAAGACATTATTCTCTCAAGCTAAATTAATCATTTAGTATAGGTGTCTCAGGCTCTTTATCCTATCACCAAGGTCTTTAGGAGAGGTGGACCCTGGTGAGGTGTTTTCTTTGAGAGCTTGAAGCATAAGTAGGTTCTCGTCAGATGAGGAGATGTGCTTCTTGATTTTATACAGAACTGACTTTTTCATATGTCTTTTAGCAACAGTGAGATGTTTTATTTTTTCTTAAAGAGCAGTATTTTTCCTTAAGTACATGCAGTATTTAAAAGAGTGAGCAACTGCGGCCAGTCAGTGTTAGAGAAAACAAAGCTGAAGTACCTTCAGCCACCTGGCACCCTAAGTCACGCAGGCAAATACAAATCCCTTTTATAAAAATATTTCTTGAATAACATTCAAGTTATGACAGCCGAAAATTTAACATGTAATCTTAACTTTACCCTCCAGGTGAGTGTCTAGCATTACTGAACTGTAATATCAACATATATCCTTTTTAAAAAAAACTAACATTTGAAAATCACTTTCAGGATAGGCTTTAGACATTTTGGAGTCCACCAAAATTTAGGACCTAGGTGGGTCTGAAAAATGCAAATTTGTCTTCACCTTTCATGCTGGTGGTGGTAGCTGTCATCTCCTCTATCCCAACCTACATCACTCGACTGCACTTTAGTCCTCAAGCCATGACTTGGGCCCCTGGCTCCTCACTCTCCTGTCCCCCATCACATCCTCATCATGCTCATCCCTAAGTTCCTGCCTCTCATGGCTGGTACCACTTATCCCAGACTAAGGGCACAGGTCTTGGCTTAGTCTCTGGTTTAGAACAAGAGATGTGGGAGGGGGTTACCCCTCAGCTCTGCAGCTGCTACCTCCTTGGGCATCCTTGTATCTGAAGAGTTTACCTTGCCTAGGGATATGACCAGGCAAGCCGTATATGTGGCCAGGTACCAAGAAAATAACCTGATCATCAGGAAACTGGCCTGGATGGACTGGACAGGCCTGCAGGGTCTCAAAAAATTCCTTGAATTTTTTACCTAAGGCTGACCCTGTCTGTGTACTCTGCTTTATATAAAAGATAACGAGAATCTATCAATCTTGTGCATAATAACTACAAATTAAATAGCACTGCACAACTTATTACAAACACAATATAGCAGAATAACAAGGCAAATATATGATCTTATCTGTGCACTCTCATATTGCCTGCTTATCTTGGGCCTATCAGTGTAGTCATCTAAGCCCTTACATGAGCATCGATATGAACAGGAAAGACCCTAGTGGATCATCACTGATGTTTTATTAACAGCACCTTACTGCTCAATAAAAAAATACTCTCATTAGAGGTGGACTCCAATTGGAATCAAGAAACTTCTAACTTTTTTCCCAGTCTATAACCATCCCTAACCTCAACAGTGAGTCCATAAAACAATCCTGCCCTGACTAAACCAAGTGGAAAACATAACTGCCCAAGTGATCTCCACTGGTCATCTGCAGTGGACCTGTCTGCATCATCTGCATGTCAGCATTTTATTTCTTTTTATACTTTACAAATTCTGAAATAAACACAACTTCTGTAGGGCATCACACCTGGCAGTGCTGAGTTTCTCCAGTTAGCTATGAGTCAGGATGGCATGGAGAATGCTGGTGCTCCCAACTATAACCCACCCACGCAAACCACTTTACAGGAATGGGAATCCTTGCAGTAAAATAAACATCTGCATATGATGGATGGTCTGAAGCTTTAGGTCCTTCCATTTCACAGACACCATCAAAATGCCATCAGTCATAGCAGTACTCAGTCACGACATCAATTAAAGCCATATTTTAGTAAATTTTAGTAGAAACACTTTGCATCCTGAATTATTAGATCTCTGTCTCTCGGTGCTTATGGTATCAGCATATTTTTCACTGAATTGCTTTGGAAAGAGTAAATGCAAAAGTTCCTGGAAACAAAATGAAATCGTGCTGGCTTATGCTTGTGCAGTAACTTCTAACAACCCTCTGGAAGAATAATGGTTAAAACATATGTTTCTAGCTGGTTAAGACAGTAAGCAGCAAACAATTTTCTGTTAGAGTGAATGTCCTAAGCCCTCATTCAGACAGGAAGACAGGCTGGATTTCAGCCTTTTTGGGAAGGAATAAAATCAGCCTAAGCAGTTCTTCAATTTTTATGGGGTTCAGAAAAAGAGAGCTTTTCATGCCAAAATCAGAACAAAATGGAAGCAATGCATAAGGTGAGTTTTAGCAAACCTGGTTTTGCTATGTCCTTCAGACAGGACAAGCAGGGACAGAGAAGGGGTGAAGATAAGGATCTTGTGCTGACAGTCCATAAAGCCAGGCTGCCTTGTGCTTCAGGCAAGAGAGGCAGAGGTTCAGATCCTGCGAGAAGCTGGGCAGCCCCAGGCGAGGGTGTGTTTTTCTCATTTAACGAGGTGAAGTTTGTCTTCATATCTAAGCAGTGCAGCAATGGCAGTGATGAGGTTCAGCAGATATCATCTGTCCTAATTCTAACAAGGTGGTTGTGTTCAGAACTAAATCTCCAAACAATGTAAATCAAGGCAATGATATGGGCTTTCATGTACCTGTACCAGTTGGTGGCACCAGCTGGGCATTTGTCTCATTCCTTTTGCATCCCTCGTGATCTTTGGGCCATGAGAGGCAAATCCAGATGTGTAATCCTGATCCTGCTGAGGACAACAGCAAAGCACCCAAAGTCCAGCAGAGTCCGAGTTGCCACACAGAACTTGCAGCTTCAGCAAAAACCCCGAGCCCTCCCTTCTCAAAGCTTATGGCCTGTCTTTCCTGTAACTAACCCCTGTTTCAAGGCAGGGTATTGACCCATGAAATTCAGAGTATGTCTTTGCACCTCTTCTTCAAAGCACACTCCGGCTCCCATCACTGAAGATTATCAACAATTCTCAGAGAAACAAACCTGCATCTGGACAGTGACACCGCAGCAGAGCTGCTTTGAGACAGCTTCACCAACCATTCCCAATGGCTCCAAACAGCTCCTGTGCATTGCCCTGGCTGACGGACACGCTGTTTGCTTGTCTGGTTAAGACAGCCAGTTTCTTTGCTGGTTCTTCAAGGGGATAAAGGAACAGATCCTTGAGTGTGCCTCATACCAGAAACAAAACTCTCCTGCAGAGGTCGGTGCACAGGTATACAGCTTGAGAAGCCTTCTAAAGTGGAGAAGCCTAGTTAAATGGCCAGCTACCCACATCTCTGAATTTTGGGACCAATTAATAGCATCTACTTTTCTAACTCAGATCTGCTCATACAAAAGGCCATGTCAAATCTAATGGTTCTGGCACCGAGCAGTCACTGGAGCTGCTCGGCTATTGTGGTCTATGGAATCAATTTGGAACTCATTTTGTTCCAAGGGATGCAAATGCCAATTCATATCCAAAAAGCAGTAACAAAAAAAAAAAAAAAAAAAAAAAAAAAAAAGAGTGCTTACAAATGCAATAGTATACACTTCAATCTAACACCATAATGAATACCTTTGGCTGTAGTTTCTTTGCAGTTTATAACTTTATAATTATCAACTTGTAAAGACAAAGCAATACACATGCAGATCTTTAAATAATTTGGTATACCACATTTCATTTTTGAAGGTGTATTTTAATAGTTCTTTACAACACATTCTGGAGTATATCATTACAGAAATTTCTTAGACTGAACTAAAACATAATCTTTTTTTAAAGTTAAACTTGATATCATGTTTTCTTGAAAGCTGTCGTCTTAAAATATAGTGGTGTTTCAATTTAGCTGAGATATATTGAAAGAAAGGAGGAACCTTGTGCTCAATTTTAATGTTTTTCAAGGTCTACTGATGTTTGCTGTATTTGTTTTTAGCTGGTAAAGGAAAATGAGATAGAAAAAGAAAGTTGAGCTGGGTGAACAGTTCATAAAATTAGTTTGAACTTGCCTAAACAGAAATTTTATGCATCCCAAGCCTCATTTTTCTACTGAATGTTCAAGTCTGACATTCAGCTATGCTACTCCTCTTTTATTTTCCCTACGTCACTCTAAAAATATTACCTTTTGTGTGATTAGAGAGAGTAAAATGTTTCCTTAATACATTAATTTTTTATTTCACACTCCTGTAAAGGAAAGTCAACAGAGCCACATCAATGTGAAAGTATGCAAGGCATCAGGCTTAGTTGCCTCTTGGTAACTAAGAATATAACTAAAAATGACAATATGGATGGTTATTGAAGGCAGAGTAATGATAAACTCAGCCGAGTTCCTCCTCATGCCCATAGAACCAAGCCTGACCATTTCCAAAGGAGTTCCACTCTCCTGGTACTCAATACCCTTAAAAGTTCAGGGGTCCTTTCCTAGTTCAACTCATCATGTTTATAAATTGTTTCTTAACAGAGTGGTGCCCCAAGCAATACCAGCTGGCATTTTGATTACAGAAACCATGAGAAACATGGCGAGCAGAATGCCTGTGGAGATCACCCACAGGAGTAATCCCTGAGGATCAGCACTGAGACGTATCCCTCTGCAGTGTTTGGAAGATAGTTAACAGTTCATTTCCCAGAACTGTTTATGGCTCCTTATATCTGACCCAACATTCACCAATTTTTTTAAAGACTTTCACCAAACATATACAATCCCTGAAACATTTCCATTCTAGGAATTACAATTGCCCTGTCAGACTTCATCAGGAAGATGACATTTGTGTGAAAACCTAAGCAATACTTTTGTTATAAGTGCTGCACCAGAGACAGCAGAGAAAAATACTTACTATCATTATTTTTAAACAGAGGGAAATAAGAAAACATTACCAAGTAAAACAGGAGCAGCAAAACTAGGCAGAAGATCAATCCATTTGATTAGTTCTCTGTAAATAAGGGTAGCTCTCCAGGTATTAAAGTAAAACCTACATAAATGGAAGGAAAGGTGGCTCAGAAGTCTTTTGTTCTGATCCAAATGCATGAAAAGATTGCTTTGATGCTGATGAAGGAAACTGTTTCAAAGATATGATGAAGGATATGTAATAATCTATTTCTGTTTGTAAGTTCTGCTATGCAGGCTCTGGACAAAGATGTGGTATTTAGATAAAGGGGCTTATGAGAGCATGAAGGACACGGAGGCATGGGGCGAATGTACACCAAAATTATGATGCTGTTTCCTTAAAGTGTTGTTTGGTCTTGCCAGGAACTTCTAAAATAATTCTGAAAATTTAAAACAGTGTCAGTGGCAGGGGACCACATAAAACAAAGCCAAGGACCCAAATAAAAGCCTTTGGCACCTCACTGAGCACCTCAGCCTTACTTTGGACAGCCTGAGGACAACCATTTCTGATGACTGTGACTAGCCCAAGAATGTATGTTGCCCTCCCCGGGGGACCGCAGCCCCAGTCCCACGGGGCGGCTTCCCACAGTGATCGACTGCAGCTGATTTGGCTGAGGTAGTTCACTGAGATAAGACTGTACATAAAGAATGAATGCCTCAAAACACAGCCTTTACCTTTTAGGGGTAACTTGGCACTCGATATTTTGATATTTAATGAAGAGCATTCAAACTTAGTAGAAGGGAAGCATTCCAGGCTTTCCAGTGGTGTTTGTTAAAAAATCAAGAATCACATTTCAACTGAATACTAAAGCTTGGGTCTAGAGATATTTACTAAACCTTCCTTGATGAGATTTTTATCCTAACTAGTTTGCAAGTTTTCCATCAAAGAACATCTGCTAAGGGTGGCATAAAGCATTCATGGCACGATTGAGGAGAATGACAAGCACGTTGGTTATTCATCACTGGCAGAGTGGTGACGGCTCTAATCCTACAGTCTAACCACATTTCCGAAAGGAAGCAGGTGGATATAAAACAGCAAAGAGCCTGAAAGTGAATCCTGGGAGAAATCACATGGACTGACTGTCCAGCCCTCGAGCTACCAAGTTACCCTGGATAAAAACATGGTTCTGCAAAAGGACTTGAGCCAACTTTAAACAACAGTGGATAAGTCCACCTGCTCGCTCTCCAAGAGACACCCTCTACATACGCAACCTGCCAGAAGATGTAATAAACTAGAAGCAAACTTGTCTCATGGCTACGGTATTGGTTAAAGCACTGAGTCAGTCTATCCCTTTACTGTCATCAACAAACAGTAAGAAACAACAGAAGCAACGTTACGCGATCGTACAGGCCCTCCAGGTTAACATCCTTGCTCTCCAAAACCCTTAGGAAAACAGCCATCTGACGTGCAGGCAGTCAACACTTCACGTTAGGTACTGATCTAAAGAAAGTTTGTAGTCAAAGGTGATGGTTGCCCTCTTTGCTATGAGTAAAATGTCAAGAGCATGCCTGCTCCCAGAAAGTGATGAGCATGAGTGTGAGAGAGGATGAGGTGGGGGTGGGGGTGGGGGTGGAGAGGAGAGAGAGAGAAGTCTGCAGGAGATCAGGCAACTTCATTTGTACTCCCTCACTGAGGGGGATGTGTTCTCCCCTAGGAGGAGAGGAGGGATATTACTGGCAAAAGGGTAACCTTTTAGTTTCAGCTCTCCTGCAGCTAATGTTGGACACCTGGCCCAACAGCCACTTCTTGTCCAGGTAACCCTGGGTCTGCATATCCATGCCCTAAAGCGAAGCTGAACTCCGCCTGTGTTCCTGAGGAGAAATGTTTGCCTTATTATTGTGATATGTGGGATTTTTTCACATATTAGATGTTTTTCCAATAGACTTGGATGATGTAAGTCCTCTCTTTTGTTATCAAAAACAAAGAAAATACGAGTTTGAACCTTGCCGTGGCTGAAGTCTGTTGACTATAAGCACAGGGGAGAGCACGCTGCATGCTGCACCTCTTGGCTTCATTCAGATGTGCATCTGCCTCAGTCTGGGCTGTATAAGTCCCTTTCTGAATTACAGTCCTTCGGAACAGATATACTGAATATTCTCTGAATATGCACTGGAGCTGGCATAAGTGACTTGTACAAAGTTGTGCAGATAATTAGTTGCCAGATTATTTTCTTAGCACAGGGTGAATACTAAAATATACAAATGCACAGATTTGAAGTAAACGCCAGTAGTTTGCTAGCAGTAAAGCTCTTGACGGATACCCAGTGCTTCTTCTTAAACACTAATAACATTTCACAGGAGCTTTTCAGTACCTAGATGGACAGAAGAGGCATTTCTTTAAATTAAAAAAAAAAAAAAAGAAGGTACTTATTAGCTAGCAAGGATCTACAAATATCAATTCCACTCTCTCAAAGTTATGACTTCTCAATACAAAACATTAAACCTTTCTAATAATATTGTTTACTATTGTTAAAATGTGAAAGATTATCAACTCGCACAAATAACGAGAAAAATAATTTCCAAATACAGAAGACTTATACAAAGAACGATTCTGCCCTAATGTAAGAGAATATTAGGATTGTGTCCTTTCTATGTTTTATTCAATACTCTTTCAGCAAAGTGAAATCAGGCTATGCGCTACATCATGGGGACTGCATGACAGCCACTGCTTTGCCAAAAATATCCCAGGGACTGCTGCAGGTCTTACATTGTGTGATATCTACCTCTACAACCCAAATGATGTCAGCACTGCGTCCCTGCAAATGATCCCAAATTAAGGTGAATGGCTTGTCCTCCAGCAGGTAAAGGTTGGAGAAAGCAGACTTTGGAAAACCTGGAGAATCTCCTGGGGCTCAGTAAGTGAACTGTTCTGCAGCAGGCAGGACTACCCACTGGGAACTGACTTGCTGAGAGTAACAGCTCTGCTGGAGAAGTCCTGGTGTAGTGATGGACAATGAGCTGAATGTGAGCCAGATAAAGCAAATAAAGCAAAATGCGCAAAAGGCTGCCTTAGAAGGAACTTGGCTAGCAGGTCAGGATAGTTACAACCTACCTCCAGTTGGTACTGGTGACACCAAAAATGGAATATTGTGCCCAGGTTTCTGTCCCCATGTTTAGGAGTTACCCTGAGAAACTGGCAGAGTCCACCACAAGGCTACATAGATGGTCCAAGGCCTAGAGCATGGGACACTAGACATCTGAGGTTGCTTGGTCTGGGGCAATGAAGGCTAACAGGTGATCTAGTAGCAGCCTGCAAGTACCTGAAGGGGTTTTACAAAGGTGGAAGAGCCAAATTCTCCTTAACAGGAAAATATGACAGAGCAAGGCTGTATAGGCGCCATCCTTGGCTAGACATATCCATGCTGACCTAATCCAGTGTTGGCAACAGGTTTGTTTTGACTAGGAGTTTGGACTGGAGACCTCATGACATTTGTTTCAACCACCATTTTAGAAATTTTATTATTTTGTAATGTATACCCTAATATAATAATTTTCTAATATACACAAAAGATTGCTAAAGTGAGAACTCTCTCTTACAGTCAGATGCAGCTTCATCATTGCGGTAGTTGACTGATACAGAATTTTTATTTTGGAATGGCCAAATGCAATTCACTCCGGCACATCAGCATTACTCAATACAAAAGATTCAGAAAATTTTCCACACATATTTTAGACCATTGTTTTAAAAATCCTTACATAAAATATTCACAAGAAATCCTTTTTAGAATCTCAGTTCAGTTGCACTTACTATTTTCCAAATCTCTTCCAATTTACAGCAAAGAAAGATAATGACAGGAATTTTAATAGTTCTAGTGTGAAGCCAAGTGAAACTAAGTGGTTTCAACTGATACATTTAAACATGAAAAATCAATTCAAAAAATGTGAACATTCACAACCGAGAGAAGGCTTAGAAGAAGAGCTGCTAATGGGGACTACCAGGTTCTCATGTGACTAATTTCAAGCAAAAAATATTCAGGAACTATTAAATGCACAGATCAGAAATGTTCTTTTCCTCTTCCATAGCATATACCCATCCTTTTGTTCTCACCTTCTTGCTCCTGAATTCTCAGCTCTCTGTCATTTCTTTCTTATGGAGAACACCAAAGAGTAGTGCTTTTGTCAATACTTACATGCAATTAAGAACTTAATTGACTACTTAGCTGCAATTTTCCTACTTTGAATTTGGATTCCCTGAGACACATTTAGATATTTTTTAAAGAAACAACACATTTCAAAAGACTACTTGACCAACAAATAAAATTATTTTGTCAAATTAGAGTAATTTTGGTGGAGGCCAGAATAATGGAGCAACCATTTGGATATGCCTTTCCTATATTGCTTAGATCATAAAGCTAGGGAAAAAAGTAACTTTTGTGAGGTATGTGACAAATTATTCTGTTGATGGAAAGAATACAATTGAAGATTACTCAATATTCAGGTAAAAAACCAAAAAATTAGAGTTTGCAAATTTTACATTTCTGAAGAATTTGAAAAATACAACTTGTATATTTACAGGAGCACCGTTTCACTGCAACTCAGATGTGTTGGTATTTCATATTCAAACTCATATGCCTTCCATAAATTAATATGCAATGGAGAGAGCGGTGAGCTTTCCTAGCAGAGCGGGGTGGGATTTCAGGTTTCCTAACCTAGTGGTTCATTGTGCTTTGCTCTGAAAACTCTACCATGTGCATTCCTGTCAGCCAAAGCTTTTCTTAAGATGTTGGTATTTACATCACAGACGTGAAATTCAGTCAGTCCTTTTTGGAAACAAATAAATGGTGCTGACGTGAATACACCAGAGACGGGAGAGACAAGCCAGGGTAGTGGTTGGTGCAGTAAGGCACAGCCCTTGTAGCAGCCTTTGCAAAGTGAAAATGAATGATAACCTTAGAAAATGTATCTTTTAGTATGGAGCTCATTGGTCAACTGGAAGCATTCAAGGTCAACAGAGTTTCTATCTTCTTTCTCCGGAGAAGCTCCTTGCACTGCTCCCACTATTCATGCCATTTCCACTGCTGAGAAGACTCCTTTGCCTTGTGCTTTCCAAGTGCACTGCCCTCACTGCTGAGTCAGGGGCTAAATCAAATGGCAATGCTCCCGAGGGCTTTTAATAAGGCAAAAGAGAACAATTTTGACTTCAGTGTTTCAGCATGTGTCTGAACACATATAGGGTGGCGACTGTCTAGCTCTACCCTGACAGGTGGATATTTTAAATGGATTATTCAATCCATCTAACCAATTAAACTAGCAACCCCCAAGAACAAAACCCTAAATTGCTAATCCAGTGGAGTCACTCACACAATGGCAAACAGCTTTGGAGAAATACCAAGGACAAGCTAAAATAACGAGGCTGTAAACCCCAGAAGGAGACCAGCTTGTGAGTTATCCCAACTGGTACAATTCCCGCAGTGCTGCACAGTGAACTGCTAGATGTGGGATCATGAAAAACCCAAGTAATGGATCTGTGATGAAGAAAATCTTTTCAGCGTTTGCCAATGAGGGCGCAGAGAGCAAGACAAGGGAGGCAAATGCCAGTTCCATCCTGAGTAACCCGTAATCCAGTTCATGGAGCGGAACAGGGACAGGCTCCAAAGGGACATGCCTGCCAGTCCTGTTAGCAGGAGCAGAGATATGAAAGTTGGTTCCAGAAAGAAGAGATAAAATAGAACAGCAAAAAGAGCGGCAAAATAAATAATTTAGCTCAGTGGCAAAAAAGATTTTTTTTAATGTCATATTTCCAGTCTTTGAACTATTTTGGCAATGCCTTCTTTGGCTTATTTGTCACTTGTCAGATAGAGAAGAAGTTATCTCCATGGCAACACATTATATTAAATGTAGGAAGCAGAATCTATCTATCTATCTCAGCATCTAAGCTTACCAAAACTCATTAAATAGTAACCTACAGTAAGAGGGGAATAGGGACCTGTACTGAAGCATTTGTTCAAGGAAAATAAAATGCACTAGCAGATACCAACAAAAAATGGAATATCATCTACATTCAAGAGGCTGAAAACAGTATCCAAACAGATTTTTAAAGAAGATCAGCTTTCTAGGCAGGGGAAGATCTGACCAGAACTCTAAAAGTAACATGCAGTGTAGAGAAATGAGATGCCGAGACACTTCGTGTAACTCAGGAGGTAGAGTAGGAGCAGCATTATAGGGAGAGTTTTCTGAAACTGGAATCCAGGCAAAGGAGTGAAACGTACAGTGCATAAGAAAACAAGTGATTACAGGGACTGGAATTAGAAGAGAAATTCTAATGGGTGACTTTGAGTTGGACTTAATTAACGAGGAGTGAAGGGCACTTAGCCCTTATAGGCATGGACCCATAAATCAGGTAAAACCTGGGACAACTGCACCAAGGCAGCTTTAGAAAGAATAGCTCATATACAGTAAACTCAAAAGAGCTCTGAAATCAATTGACTCTGCGTTTTTTTGCAATCATATCAATTAGGCTTAAGCTGGACAATTTATATACACTAGTCAAGTCATTTGCGCACCTTTTTTTTCCTGTTATTCCTGCAGCAGTGGAAAACACAATGTCTAGCTCCGGAACTGCTTCAGCTGCGGGTCAGTGGGTGGTGAGAGACTACGCAGAGCAGCACATGCGCTGCCCTCGTGTCCACACTGGCAGAGGCACAGGACTGAGCTCCATACACACCTGCTGTGAGCCACAGGGCCACTCCTAGGTTTTTACAATAAAAGTAGTATTCACGAATTTCTGTGTTACTTTTAATTGAAAGACTAGTATTTCTGATGTATATGTCCCCTTTTAACCTGCAAAGGGGTATTGCTAGAGTTTTCCTCTGTAGTCTGTACATTAAGACACCTGTTCAAATGTTGATATGAGAAGCTACGTGCTAATAGTTGCGTACCCGAGATTACAGACACTCCTGCTATTGCAAGTGAGTATTCCCCATTCGGATGAGTGTTTGTCGCTTGCACTTCCTGAGCCGAAAGCCAGCAATCCTTGTGTTGCTCTTGACCCGCAGTGGGCAGATGTGAGTGGTGTGTGCTACAGAAGCTGCTAAATACTTTGACTTCCAGTTTCATTCAGTTAGCATTTGGGATAAGGTTAAAATGTGTTCTTAATCTGTCCAAACTATCTTGCACAACCCTGATAAGCAAAAAACATGAAAATTAATTAATAGCTTTGTCCACTTGGTTCATTTTCACATGCTTCATTAATGAAATACCTTTAGGCTTCTTATCCACAGCAGGCACCAGGAGATAAATGAAAGTACTAAAATGAATGAACAAGGGGCTTGTTCAAAGGAGTTCACTCTTGTTAAAAGTTAACTGAACAGGAAAGCAAAGAGAATAAATGGAACAAAGGCCTGATAGAAAGTGGATCACATCACATCTGTTCTTACACCTTACAAACTAGTGCTGGGCTTCCAATCACAGGTAAAATTTTATTTATGTTACTCATCTAGATAGTCTCCGTTACATCTTTTGTGGGAAACATAGAAGAGAAATGAAAATTATCGGAATGAATAGGAGAGATACTTGAATGGTTTTTAGTCAGCTGAAAGCTGATGTGTCCCACTGCTATGGTGAAAACAATCTTGGAGAGAGCAGCCTTGAACCCCAGTTCCAGTATTATTTCAGGAGCTGCTGAGTTCACTCAAGGCTGTGCTATGCTTTCCCCCTGCTCATGGCTGCCAGCTGCAGCAGCATCTCTGGGATGGGGGCTCCCAGCTGTGTTTTTTATCAGCTGAACTGTAGTGCTAAAAGATGCAGCTCAAATGATGCCTGGGTAATTTACTGTTGTACAGATACATGTGTTTGCACTTTGTGCATTCCTCCAGTACAGCGACACGTGTCTGTGAGCTGGGTATCTCACCTTTCAGACCGTGCTACTCAGGACTCACAGTGGCTATAAAAAGGTAGGCTGAAGTCAGAGTGAACCCATTATGCCAAAATAATTTTCAGGAATAAGAACATTCAGTGCTGCAGTGACCACTTCAATTAATAAAAGACTGCAACAGAAAACCTACTTAACAGATTAAATCAATATTATCTTAAGATTTTTGGTCCTTAAATGCAGCCAGCATTACATAACATGTCCCTCTATAGACACAATTCTATACAGGAAAAATATGACCTCTCTTTCCTTTAAATCAAAATAATCATGCAATGACTTTTTCAAAGCTCAGTCTTATTAGACAGGAGCAACACAAGAGTCACAGCTACTATATTTTCTCTGTCTGTCTATAACAGTTTTATGAAATTCATCTGTCTGAACAAGAAAATTTTGACATTGGGGTCTCAGAACTGTAAGTCATTATCAGATGCTACTGTCATCCTTTCAGTACCATTGTAATTTATGTAGGAATCTTTACATGACCATATTAATACTTACAGTAGTCTGCAGACTGGTGGAACAACATTGCTTTTCTCAGATTTTCTCAGCTTTGCATAGGTGATTCTCTATAGTATAAGTGATGACAGTCAGGAGACAGTATATCCCTGAAAGATCTTGCCTAAAGGACAGCGTTTTGATGGAGCAGGGAGGCGAGACAAGACACTTTTTTTTCAATTGCTTTCCTTCAGCTTCTAATTTGTTAAAGGAGAAATGCCAATATTCTTCAAAAGTTCCAAGATCATTTCTTCCTATTTCAAAACCAGCTATATGACACTTCAAAGGAGTGCTCTAAAGCTGATAACCTGCAGGAAATGGCAGCAGAGAACTAATGACATGCCTTTTTTTTCTTTCTTTTTTTTTTTTTTTTCTTACAAGGTGGAATTCACGATTGTTTGGGGATTTATGCAAGAGTTCAATCCCATTTCATCAGACAGGCTAATGGTTCCTGCTCATTCCCCACTGAAGCAGAACAGAAGGTATGTTTTCGAAGCATGTCCTGAACTGCAAAAGGAGCAACAATTTCGTCAGCAGAACAGGGAACAGAGAAAAGACGTTTGAACCTAATGTTCTTGGTGTTACTATAATAATGAGATTCTAATATGACAATAAATTATAAACACACATAATTATAAGCACTTTAAAGTAATGTTAGGTTGCATTCAAAACCAGTAATTACTAAACATTAAGATCTGACCTTCAGGATGACTGTGTCAGCCTAGGTATGATGTGTTTCTTTAAGAGCATCACACTCTTCAAGCTATGATGTATAAAATTGGGTATTTCAGAGGATTCAAATCAGAACCCAGAAAGACTTCTGTCCAGAAAATATCCAGTTTTGTCCTGCTGCTATCTAACATATTAACTTACACATCAGGTGTTGTGCAACCTGTGTAACAATGAAGCTATGCTAGCATGTATAGACCACTTAAGTTTACAAAGAAGATAACATGACAGCGGTAAGTATTGGCCTGGACTTCTGGAAGGTTTCACTTAATGTATTTTTGGGGTGTAGTACTAGATAAGTATCTTAGCCATGTTGCAATGTCTAGCTCTAAATATCCATGTGATATACTATGGCATGGTGATTTGTAAATCTATAAAGAAAATTAAAAAATGCTACACATATATAGTCCAGAATTTTTAAATATATGTATATGGACAAACTCCTTTATTTTTCTAAACAGCTTATACCTCAGTATTTTCCAAAAAATTTTTTTCCATTGATGCCAGGATAGAATTTTGGGAATATTTTTTTAGTCCCTAAATAAAGACTGCAGTCTGTTCACCTTTCTTCTAAATACTTTATTTATAACCAGGATAATATCTAGTTCGTTTTTTTTTAATGAGAAATCATGTGAGTTTATAATTCTCTTTTTTTAAAAAAAGAACCTTTCCCTCATTGACACATTTATAGAACTTTAATATAATCAATGAAAAATTTACATCTTGGGATTTTGTTTGTGTTGGGTTTTTTTACCTACCTTTGCAATTTCAGAATTGACTGTGGCTCTTACTTTTCCCTGAAATACATTTTCAGGACAAAGGTGCAAACATTTTCCAAGAATACAGATTACAGAAATTAGCCCTTCAAAAAATCAACGTGCTTCTAAAGTCGTAGGAAAAAATTCTACAAGTAGTGATATTAGTCTTATACAACAACATCATTAAATACCACCGCACAACCATTAGAAAGACTTTTGTGGTATTCTTGAAAGTACCCAGCCACATAAAGAAGGGTTTCTACCTTGACACGTTACCCATTAATTAATCTCAACTGTTATTTTGAGGAATAGCACACTGACGTTGCCACCCAGCTGACAGCGAGCAGTATGTATCATAACAAACAACAAACCACCATGCATGTCAGTACTGTCTTTCTCCCCTCTCCAGAAAAGGGTAAATTTGTAAGATTAATGCAAAACAGTATGTTGATTTCTACAAAGTACTTTCACTAGGGTGCCTAGAAAAATCACTGCTTTAGATCTCCCGTTTACAGAGCAACAACGTAAAAATCCTTCAACACAAAAAGCTACAGGAACAGGGCTCCTTGGAATGTGGGAAGGAAAGACAAGGCTGAGAAGTTATTCTCAGCCAACACATGCCTCTTCCAACAATTATGGTGCAGAGAAGAGGTTAAACTCTGCCCTTCAAGGTGTCTGCTTAACACGCCTAGTTCAGGCAGGGCCAACAGATAATGTCTGTAGAGTTATTATGGGAGGCTCACTCCGGAGTGGTTCAGCCTCTCAGCAGTCATAACCCTGCAGCCTGGTTCACCCTCTTGGGCACAGAGGACTTGCTCTTTTATTTCACGATTGCTTTATGGAAGACATCCAAAGCCAGTGCTGCTGCCCTGCCATCATCAGGTCTCCCTCCCGAGGCAGGCAGGGATGAGGGGCTTTGTTTCCCAGCCGGGCAGAACATCCTCTTTCAACTTGCAGTGCTGCCCAGATGCAAACCAAATGCAAGCAACGCCAGGAGCATCCACCCCATCACTATGGCTCGGACAGTGCTGGCTGTGCTGCCATCCTCCCACCATGGGGAGGTGAAAGCACGGCAAAGATTAACACTCCTCCCAAATGAGCCTACAAAAGCAGCATGACCTCTTTCTTTAACAAATGTGTTACACTTCTAGAAAGAAAAAAAACCCTAGTTTTCTCCAGTCAGACTAGATTAATTTTCCTTTAACGCTATTTCAGTTTGCTCAAGGCATCTTAAGTACCCTGTTTAAATGAATTAGGAATGACAGTTTCTCCAGTAAGGGGATAGGTGACCATGTTCTTTTCTTGTACAGTACATACTTTCTGAGAACAAAGAATAAAAGGCAGCATGTTATCTGTATGCGTGTTATTTAAATGGTTCTCTCCCCTTCCTTTGTGAGAATTTAACATTCCCAGTGATGTGTGGAGAAAGACTTTGAAACATAAAAATGGGACTTCAGATAACATAAAATTACTTCTTAGTAACAAATGCACACATCTGACGGTCTATAGATGTGCTAAGCAAAGCACAGTGGAATTTTACAAACAAATTTTCAGCGTGTCAAAAGCTTCAGTGAGAAAGCAGATTGAATGATGCTCTGTAATAATGGTACCTGCCTAAGAGTGCTCCACCGCAGCCTGCCTGTGCTGCAGGACACCTTCTGCTGCTCAGGGATACAAATCTTAATACCTTAAGTCAGACAGACACTTATTCGTTCCAACAAAATTTTCCTGTTGCAATCACTTGCCATATTCTTGTAATTCCATGACCTTTTTTTATGTCTTTGAGAGACACAGCAATTAAACCAGACTTCAGAAGGCCTAATAAGGTAGAACCTTTTTCCTAGGTAAATGAGATTTCTGTTTACATTAAAATATTAAATAAATATGTAGTCTTAATTCCAAATTTACGTTTGGACTGCATGGGGTAAAGTATCACCTGCGTCTCTTCTTCTGTTGCACAATAAAGTGCATGATAGGCTCTCAGCAAACCTTACAGCACCTACAAGACAAGCTAATAAGATGTCCAGACCTCCTGGACTGACGGGCATCCCCCAGGACAGGGGAACGCAAGAAGGAGCATGCAAGGCAATGACAGGAGAATCGCCACGGTGTGCCATGAGGCTGGGACCACGCAAAACAAGTTATCAGGCCGGCTCTGGGCTGGCAAAGCAATCTGGGGAACAGTTTTCAATTTTGTTCCTTTCAAAGCAAGTGAAGGAGAACAGCTTCTGCTAAGAGCTAAACAAACTTCTGGGAAGTATTTATGTGCCCAGTCTGTGGTTTACCAGCCCCTGTTCTAATCAAGGGATTTCAATTTCGTGTGGTTGATGCTTTAGTTATGGAGTTACTCATTGCAGCAAGCTGTTGCCTTGGTAGCTGGGTGATCCAGGGGGTTAATAAAGTGAATTTTCACCCCAGAGATTTGTGATTCATGCCTGGCTTAACAGACAACAGTAAATGAGTTCGGTGGTCTCAAACTAGCCCACAGACTCACTGTAAAATCCCAGAGTCATTTCAAAGGAATTTACCATAGCTGGGATTTTCTATTCATAAGACAGCTAAGACTGGAATAATAGGGTTATGTTTCAGGGCAGGATGAGAGGCCACTTAGTAATCCTAGTATATTATTAAGTAATGTAAGTTTAAATACATGTGCATAAAATGTCTGGAATTAAAATTTTTTAAAAAATAATTTAATTCCATTACGAGTTCAACTTCTGACCAAATAGTTGCAAGGAAGAAGGGAAACAGTCTTTCCGATACTGAGTTGAAGACAGTGTTATTTCACTGTGTGTGCAGTGGCAGCGTACAGCTCTCTAGGAACGATAGCATCCCTCGTGGAAATGCAGTGTTCCAGAAGTGTCTGAAGCAGTTGTTTGTACAGTTAGTTCTATAAAGATAATTAACTCATTCATGCTAAGACATGACATGTTTTTTGAGTATTTCTACCAACAACAGTCCTTAAATGCTCATCTCCTCTTAAAACTCACTGTGGACTGTTGCTGAAAGGCAGACAGCTGCCTGACAATGTTATCCCACAAGATATACCACCTTCTGAGTCAAACGTGTATTTTAGTGCCAGGTTCATCAGCTTACTCAACATTGTGTTTCACATCAGAAGCAAGAAATATAGAAACAGCTGTTTATAGATAATTTTAAAGCATAGTCCCAGAGCAATGTCGATACCCTGACATAAACAGTGCTTTTGCCTCTTTTTGGGGAACTAAATTTCAAACACTTCACATGTGGTTTTCTGTTCTCCAAAGGGGCAGAAAGAAGGTTAGAGTATGTTTTCCCTCTGCCCATAGCTCTGACCAGGTCTCCAGCCAGATCATTCTGTTGTGGTCCTTAGTTTCCAGATGAGGATCTGAATCTTTACTTACTGCCTCGATCAGCGAGAAGCGGAGCCCAGAGCTGTCAGAGGGCTATCACTGGGAAGGTATACCAAGAAATCCAACAGACTATAGTACGTTTTCTCTTTATAAAGTATAAACAGCCCAGATGTTTATGGATGACAGCAGTACTGGGAAGGAGGCGAGAGGGAGAGATGTGGGGAGTGACAAATAGACTGTAAATTAAAATTAACTGCATCAGAAACTTGAAGGAAAGATACAAGTTGGGTGCTGTGTGTAGAAAATATCTTATTGCAGTCAAGCCTGACCCTGTTCCTTGAAAAGCATTTCTCTGATTTGTTCAGGTCACAAGTGGGATGGAAATGAGCCTCTGTACTGCTTCTTCACACATCCGGATTTAATAGACTTTTTTCCACTGATAAAAGACCACTAATGAGTTCATTTTCAAGCTATTAAATTGGCTAGAATAGCTAGTTCTGCTGATGATTGCACAGAGACCTGACGGTCACAGTGGGTTTTGTCTTTGGCTGTTAACCATTTGCTGTCTCAGGGCTGCAATACAAATATTTAAGTAGAAAAAGAAGGGAAATCAAGCAAAAGAAACCTTGTGTTGTACCTCCCCCCACCCCCCTTTCTTTGCTCTACTCTTTCCATTTTGTGACTCCATGCATTCCTCAGATGCCTGTAGACATGAGTACTCCCTTCCCAGACAGCTCCTGGATCAGTAATACCTCGCATGATCCAAACAATTAGAAGCACATTCACAATGATATTTGAGTTTGGTTCTGGACCTGAGAGCACAGTTCATATTCTCCTTTGTTCACTGAAATGTTTTGCTTCAGAGTATGACAGTTCCTTCCTGGACTTCTCACTCATTTTTTGGCTGGGCTGGAGTCTGTTCCCTTACAAAATACATACATGGGATGCCCAACATTAGACAATGCTACCTGAAATCTTAAGGGAACAACTTATTTCTTCATCCATACAAATGAATGCAATTAAGGAATCACTGAGTGATTTCTCTTTCGGTTTAGATACACATCACTTACACTATCATGCAGTCTACCAGACTTTTACAGGCAAACAATTAGCTGCATAGCTGCTCCATGCTGGAAACTGCCCTCCTTAGTGCCTGGGGAAGGCAGGGACAGGTTGTCCCTGACACTTGACAGCGCCATCTCTTTCTGTTCAGAGAAATCTTTAATGCAGTTGTGCAAAATACATTAGAAATTATTTGACCTCAGTGTTTAATATGTATGGGACTACAGATTAGGCATCATAGCAAATTAGTTGCATATCTGCCTTTAAACATATATCTGTATCCTGCACCACTCCTTCTCATTCACCTCTGTCTTACCTTAAATCATCATTGCTTTTGGTTGGATACCCCTGGAAAGAGCCACCCACAGCAGCGCTAGCCATCAAAAATGTGCTCAGCACTAGGCACAGCAAAAACAGGCATGAAATACATCGGAAATATTGGGAAGTCCTATGTGCCAGTTACTTAATATGAGTTAAGAATTTTAAGGATTTGGCTTTGTCCTTTTCCACCTGGCCCAGGGGAACAGTAAGAAGAAGGAAGGGTAGTGGGAAGGCTGACTTCAGGCACTGCCCTTTCACATCCTGGGAAACCATTTCTGTCTCAGTGACCACAGACTATATTACAGGTGTTAAACAAGAGAAAACATCAAACTGTTAAGATCAAGTACTGTGCAGGAGTTTAGCGGGTTGAGAACACATTCATCCCCTCTAGTGGCTTTGGAAATCCCGTGTTTTAGGTTTCTTCCCTGTATTCCATCAAGTCTCTGCCCATGTCACAGGCTCTCATCATGTAATCAACACAATTTCGCCAGTTGTTCCATCTTGCTGGGACCTGCAGATTTCCCTGCTTGTTTGTCCCTGTACTTACCTTCTAACTTCCTGCTGTACTCAAACCTCTTGTTTTTCAGTTCTCCACAGTCGGTCCCTTAGAACCACCCATAATGAGACAGGGCTTATAAGGAAAATGCAGCACTAGATTCCTTTTCATATCATACAAAGTTACTGATTTATGAATTTGTGAATTTTATGCTCATTGACTATTTCCTTTAAAGCTTAACTGACGTTTTCACAGACAATCAACCTGCCTTTCCAATGATACATCCCTTGTTTAACCTTAAAGGGAATATAAAGAAAAGGTACGTTGTCACACAGACAAACACTCATGTGGCCTTCTTTTACTCTTTACTGACTTAATTAAGTTAATGTCCCTTTTGTTGTCCTTTTCCTCCATGACTTCCAGACAATCTTTTGACCACCTTACCATTACCAGGGTGCAGACACTGCACTGCTTAGGAATTACAGCTCATTCCCAGCTAAGTTTGACAGTTCCTGAAACAAAAAAACCCCAAACATTTCCACCCATCAAAATAAAGCTCTTGCTTCCAGATCTTCATGTTCCCATGTTGGGATAGTGTCTTGTTGACTTAAAGGCCAAAAGGCTAGTGCAGCACTGCACAAAAGATGCTGTGTGGTTTAAAGGAGTTCCAGGTCACAAGCTGGGAGAACAGCCTGCAGTTGGCTGGTTGCTCCAGCTGCTGCACGGGGATAACAGCTGCATAGAGTGAATTAAATCCCTTGTTTTCTGCACTTGTAAGGAGGTAAAGATCTCAGTTTGATTTTAATGAGATTTTTCTGGATGAAAGTTTCAGAGAATGACCTTATTTGGTTTTAATGTCTCTTTGGCTGAGACTGGCATCCATAAGGCACCGGATGCTTTTCCTGGGAGGCAATAGAAGTGGGTCCATCGTGACATTGCCATTTCAGTCCAAATGTTTGACTGATAGTGCTGAAACTGTAAACACCACCAGAGTGCAAAATGCCTCCTTGTTGCTTATGTGCCATCCCTGTCCTGTAGCACTAGTCCAAGGAAAGGAGAAATAGCAGGCACCAAACAAGAGGGAAAGAGGGACATCATGTAACATTTCAGGTATCGTACATATGTCAATAAGGAACAGATTCACAGACATCTTTGGAAAGAAATACCAAAACATATGGAAAGGTAAGGTATCCCAACACTTGCCTTCACAGGACTTGGTCCCAAAGATGGATGTATCAGATGGTGATCATACAGTCAAAGCCTAACCATAAGTCAGAGTCTACATCTCTTAAAGGAGGAAATTTTTGACGCTACTTTTTTTTTTTTTTTTTTTTGCCTGGCTGCAGCCACCACTGAGCCCATCCACAATATCCTTTGCAAGTGGACTGCAATCAGTCATCTCATTCAGAATGGAGCTGCCACACGAGTGGTGTGTACCTGCCATGGGCTGTTTGTTCTGCCATACACAACCACTCTGCCAGCAGAGCAGTCACAACCTGGAGCCCTACATGCAAAACATAGGAAGTATTTAAAATCAGCCTTTTGTCATTTCAAATCTTAACTCAGAGATCTAATTCAGTCTGTTAAAATTATCAGAAGACAACTTCCTCCGTAATGGAAAAATGAATTGCCTCTTCAAAGATTTCAATCCAGTTCAGTCCTGACATACCTCTTGTTGGAACAAAGTTGTGCAAGTTTAAATTTATCTCGTCTTGTAAATGTCTGTAACTGCATCTCAAGAAAATTAGTTTTGATGTTTGGTACCTGGTCATCACCAAGATGATGGTGACCCTATTATGAACATGGCAACAAGAAATCATAGAACTTTAAATGTAATTATGCTCATGACACCATTTCATCTGTTAAAATTTTGTGATGCCTGATCTCAAACATCAAGAATCTGCTCATATTTCTGTTCTGTTAAATCCTATTCTCCATGTGATGACACAAGTTACTTGTTGATAATTAATTGAAACTAAAATTTACTTTAGAATAAGCTGGCAGAGGAACTTTTCAAAGAAAGGGAAAAAATTTCTCTGAACAAAAAACATTTCTTTCTGGGTTATATTTAAGAAATTTCAGTAGGCAAGAAAAAAATGGTCATTAGAAGAAAAGTTGGCTACAAACTGGAGAGTTAAGAAAAAAAGAGTAAAAATCAAAACGCACTACATTTTCTTTATTTCTCAATGCACACCCAAAGACTACTTCTGAAGAACCTTTGTCAAACATACTGAAGCATCCATTTCATCCTCCACAAATAATAATTTTCTAAGTTATGCAGGCTCACTTCACAAAAGCCATTGCTTCTGTGACCTACTTACTCAAAATGCAAAGCAGGGCCCCCAGCCCGTCGCACTTGCAAGCTGACAGATCTGTGCGTAGATGGAGCAGCGTGCTCTGATGGGCTGGGGATCCCTGCTGTGTGAAAGCTGGTGCAGGAGAGGGCCCAGAACACACTAGAACACACAGCAGTGTGTGCCTTTTAGAGGTGAGTCCTGGGAACAATACGATGAAACCCAGTCATGAAGTAAAAACTCTTTGACAGAGGTAAAACGTCTTGCTGCTTCTCTAATGCTTAGGAAAAGCACCAGTTTGACAAAGTAAAGGCTTTTTGTCAGAGAACATGTTCTAGGCAAAGGATAGTACAAGCAATGCCCACATAAATGACAGCAAATGAGCTTTTTAAGTTGACTAATTAAAATACATTGCAGTTCTATATGGACATTTCCAAAGTGAATTAAGCTAAAGCCAATGAAGACCACTTTAATTTTAAATAAGGGATTTACAACATATGACTTAACAATGCAGTTTAAATTGACATTTTTAATTCATTTGGATTCAAATTTTGTAGCGTATGTTGTATAGGCAAAACATAAAGCCCAGTTCTAGCAGTGCGCTGTAGCAATGAAATCTGTAACAAATGAGGAAGATTTCTGTCTCCATGACAATATTGCTTAGGTTTTCTGGCTAAGTACTAAATGGTGTTTAGTACCTTTTTTAGCAATTAAATGTAAGAGAGACTATTCAAAATAGTGGTTAGAATCTGAGTCTCGCGGTATTGTAGAGGTCAAGCAGCATGGCCAAAGGTTGTAGAATTCCAACTCTGACCACCACATTGTAGGCAAGGTAAAATTCAAGAAAGAAAAAGGAAAAGGTCAATGAAAGCAATGACCAGGAAAGGTATCATTACCAAAGCAGTGTGGCTATTGCAACTAGCCTTAGCTATTCTGAGACAGACAAAAAGCTCCTTGTCAAGAAGCCATCAATACACATCGCACAAACAGTCCTGTCTGGCAGCCCCAATTCCCAACCCTTGTGTTACAGGTTAATAATTCATCTCCTCTCACCAGTCAGACTGCACCTTGACTCTAAGCCAATTCATAACAACTGCTATTATAAAATCACAAAAACCTCAGGTTAATCTAATGTTTAAGAAGATAGATAGCCCAAGTGCTGATGCAAAATTTTCTCTTTTCCTCTGGACTTTTCAAGGTTTCACAGCTCTTTTTTGACATAACAGGTGCTGCTGAACAATAACTGAGCTGGATTGCTCCTGATACACAACAGGGCATGATCATTTTTAAAAATGAAACACAAGAAACCCTTAGAAATTTCATTTGCATGTAATCAGCATCCATTTCCTGCAAATGCAATGCCCAGTCAAGCAGAAGAAAAATGACTTTTAAAAGCAGGTGTTCTTTCTAATTATTGTTGATTCGAGCAAGTTATTAACACTTACGTGCACCCAGGTTTACAGTGATGTAACCTTGTTTGCCTGTCAGCAGACATTTGATTGAGAACAGTATCTTTTGGTTTAGTCCTCAAAACTGGAGTTTAGCAAGAAACAGTTCAAATTAGTAGTCCTGCTCTTACATAAATAGCATGTTACACCTTAATGTACAAAGCTAATAACCAAGATAAGAGTAAAACCCAGCCTGCTCTGCTGTGGCAGCATGGAGGAGGAGTACCACATGAACAGAACAGCAGTGGTTAAACATGCACAGCGAACACTGATATATTCAAGTAGTTTATTTCTCCAGGCTTACAAATTTGATTACCATGGAGTACAAAGCTATTAAAAATATGACCTTTCTATACTGTACAACTTGGCGAAAAGCCAAATAATAACTTTGTTTGACTTGGGTAGTATGATACAGTGCCTATTCAGCTGGAAATAAAATTACTTTTCTTTACAGAAAATTATACCTGGAAGACTTAATGTCTATCATGAACATAACACACATACAGAGTCATAAATTCAGACTCATGACAGCCGCTCTTATAGAAGTAAAGGGACAGTGTTTCTAGGTGTAGTAGAAAATTATGTAAAAATCTGCTGCTTGCCTGGCATTTGCTCTGTGGTGGTGAGAAGCGAAACAAGCACTGATAATAAGTGATAAGGCAGAAAACAAACAGATTATATAACTAGTATGTCACTGATACTTTGTAACACCTTGTCTTGAACAAACAGTTCTCTTTCTATAGTTTTTGGTATGGAAACAAGGGCAAAATATGAACCTTATGTTGATGTTGGACAGATAGACATTTGATAGGCATTCTCATTAGTGCTTCCACTAATGCCAATGGCAAACCAAAAGATTTCAGTGCACTTAGGAGTAAAATCAAAAAGATACACATGAAAGAAAAAATGCCTGTATGGTCCTCCGGTTTTCAGGAGTGTTGCATTCAATTCTGGCTTTAGGAAAAAAAACGGGAAGACAGAAAATGTGGGTGATAGGAAAGAAAATGATCATTTCAGCTTCCAGGTATCTTTGGCTTTAAAGATGTCTTCTACTTTAATTAGACTAGAATGACACATGACAAATGTCATCCTTAGGAAAAAAAAAAATCCTGAATAACTGAAATTTCCCCTTTATTCAAAATACTATGATTATTTTGCTGACTTCCTATTGGTTTTGCTTATTATTTATTGATTTACAGGGACACAGAGGATTTTTGAAAAGTTTATTTTTCTGGGAAAACAAAATAATATTTTTTGGTTTCCCAGTTGCCTAACTAAAACATTTTTGTCTGTTTCACTTGCAGGCAGAAAATGAACTTGTGAAGGCAACTCCAGAAAGTCAACCAAGTAACCATTGTTTCAGTCTTTACTGCTTGGGTTTTTTTATTGTTTCTTCATTTATTGTCATATAGTACTTTCCCCACAAACTGCTTCCTTCTTTTCCTGTTTTCAAAAAAAGCATTTTAATCAGAAAGGTGTTATTAAAAGAAATCCATTTGAATATGCAGGAGTACTGAATAGTCATGAATATAAGTTGATTAAGATATTGAAACAAGGGCATTCTACTTACATGGAAAATTACTTAAGACTTCTTTGCAATTATTACCCATGCTCTGAAGTTTTATTTCTTGTTTGAAAATCAGATTTCAAGTGAGTCACTTACTTAAAGCAAGGTATTAGGAAAGCAACGTCCATCTATCACTCACCAAAGTGCTACGGAGGAATACCTTAAAAGAGAGATGACAAGGAACAAAACCCCAGTATTCTTTCCAGATAGAGTGAAATATTGTCAATCACATTTTTTGCTTTGTTTTCTTGACTTCATATATGAAAATTTTTCAGGCTGAGTTTATCTCATAGGAGTTACCTCAGAAAGACAAAAGTTGAATATAATATCATATAATATAATATTCTACTGAAAACAACTTTTCATATCATATGCTCCAATTCTGAGGAAATTCAGCTGGGGAACAGTCTGGCCAAGTGGGAGGTTTCCTTCCCATTCTCTCATTCCAATACTGATTTTTGGCTAAACCCCAGAAACTTACATCCTTTCCAGTTTAAGAACAGTAGTTTCGAGTCCTCCAAAATTAATAAAAACCACATCAATTCAGTGGATGTTTTCACTTTTTGCTGAAGTATCAGGTCAGGTATGGAATCCAATTAAACCATCATCTTAGGTAACATTTCATGTCTATGTGCTCCACAGACTTACTGTGAACTCAAAAAAGGAGTGGATGGCAGTAGCCAGAAAGGGATCTGACTCCATAGCCGTGTCTTCAGCACCAATGGAGTTTTGAGGGCCCAGCTTCAGTCACTCCTAAAGAACCCTTCCACCCATATCAAGAATTTTTATTCACTCTTTTGGCCCCGTTGTCTTCTAAAAAGTGTTTTGTTGCTGTGTTTTTTCTTGCAAGTCCTTGAAGATGATTTGATTTCGTCAGGAGACTTTCATTCCTGAATTGGTTGGTGAGGAACAAGGAGCAGTAAGGTTCAACCAGTATATTTCATTTCCCATATTTAGTGAAACATTTAAGAGCGTATTTAAGCCTTTTGATCAGTCTGCCAATGACCACACCTATCAGCCAGATGCCTTGACTACCACTGGAGTTATTCCTTCACATTCAAATTTGAAATTAAATTCTTTTGTACGCAGAGGAGGAGATATGGGTGGTCTTCCCACCAAGAATTTGTTAAGGACTAGGAATGCATACATCCTTCCGCTTAAGAGTCATTATTTCCTCCTGTTTCCTTTCTTGGGGGTTAGGTGAGTCTGTGAGTTGTGTTTGAACTGAGTTTGGAGAGCTGCAGTTCTAAATATTGAGATCCTCTTTACTCATCCGTTAAGAGTTCAGGTCGAACTGAAAGTGTGCTGCAACATGACAAACTCCTGTGCCCTTTTACTTGCTCTGAACTCACTTCAGGGTTAAGAGTCTAGTCACTTTGTCAAGTGCCAAACAGCTGTTAAGAGTGGATCGATCAAGTGGAACATGATGGCAGGAACAACAAAGGAGGAAAAGAATGAATGCAATTTTATATGAATTATGAAGCCACCGGTATGCACACAGCACTGATCACGGTTGCTTACCCTCAGCAAAGCTGGGCAATGAAAGGTTGTTTTCAAGCTGTGTAAAGGTATCCTGTATCAAAATAGTGGCACTTCTTTGCCACATTGCGACTGTGCATATATATATATATATATATATATAATCTCAGACAACTGTGCTGTTGTCTTGTCTGCTGGAAAGATTAGAGGCGTGAACTGCTCCTGCTTCTCTATGATACTGCCTTCCTAGGAGAATACCAGCCACTAACTGCATAATGGAGCGATAGTAAACATATTAAGAAATACAAGTCTCAAAGCATTCCTTCTGCTTGCTTCTGCTTAGGGTGAAGAGATACTCTTAATACATACATTGTGAAAGATCGAGAGGGGACCTCATCAGTGCTTTATAATAAGTGAGTATAAATCCAAAGCTCTATGGGTAGTATCCATGATTAATTGCATTCAGTCGACATTAGACTCTGTCATTATCAGCTACTTGCTGCTCAGCATTTGCTATGCTGTTAATTATTGTTGTGTGGCTCTAAGGGATGCTTTCAAAACATTTCAAATTCTTTTACTGTAATAGCACAGCGAAGAAATCAATAAGCTGCCATTTAGCAGATGAAAGAGAGATACTTTTATTAAGACATTTTGAATAATTCTGCTTTATCTGAAACCAGATAAGCTATCACTGATAATAAAGGTGCTTCCAAGACAGCACTGACATTTGGCATGCTATCTAGACTTCACTGAAACTTTTTTTTTCATCCACTCACACATAAACCAATACCCTGTGGCACATGAGGCAAGTGAAATTAAAAAGGTTTCATTCAGATTCCAAAATTTTGGCATGAATCTTTTAATCAAATTTTTGATAGCATATCCCTCATGACTTGGAAAAAACCCCTCACCCCACATTATTTTTATTATTATTATTAAGGAGATGGGCATGGTACTAATGATCGTTTCAGAGGAGAGAAAATACTATGTTATCAAACCACAAAAAAGGTTGCTTGCTGATAAAAGGTCTGCCACTCACTCTATATTATGCCAGTACTTCAAAGTTAGCACTAACTTCACCAAAACACATGCAACTGATTATTTTCTGCTGATGTCCTTCTTTTTATAATGGCCAGCCCTAAAACATTTATTCATGGTGCAGTTGTGGGGAAGACATGCAAGACTGCTGTGCAATGCACAACAGCAGTAATAGGCTGCTATGCCCTTTAGTAATCTGAATCAGTAATTATCTCTGATAATTCAAAGCAAGATTAAATTTTAGGTAACAGTCCCAATAATGGAAAGTATCTAAAACTGAGAAAAATATTTTTAAAAATCCTTTTCAATATATTTGTCCTGAAACTTTCCAAAACAAGGTTTTCTGTTAATTCTTATCTACAGGGAATGTTGAAATACAGTCTAGAAACGTTGGCATGCTGGAAACTGGTTTGATTCTGAATCAGAATAGAGTTGGGACCTTTATTTAAACAAAGTGGAACAGATCCAATAGCTGAAAGAAACAGACTCCACGCTGAAATTGCTGGAATACATACTTTGGGTGTGGGACAGCAGGAAGAACCAAAAATGGAATATATGGGATGCATAAAATCTGAGTTACTGGCATTTGCCCATTCTGAGATGCCATCACTAGATCCTTCTGACCACAGATTGCATCCCATGACATTTATTCTGTCATGATTAAATTTACAACCCAACTGACCTCTTTCTGGAAAAAGGCTTTAGAGACATTCGGTCAGTTTGGATTTCTTAGGTGCATGGGAATGCACTGGGCACTGCTAGTTAGCAAATTACCTTCAAAGCTGGTGGAACTTGTGTTTCATTTTTATTTCTTAGGTTTTAATCTATAAGCCAACTCCAGTCAGTTCCATACGGGAAGAGCTACCACTAGACCTAAAGAGCAAATATTTAAAAATATATAAAGTGCATAAATGATCCATTTAATGAAAACATCAAGAGACCTTGTAAATCAATTCCTGCTATCAACTACCATTATTATCTAAATGAGATGTAGTGTCTGAGAGCATCTGCATGCGCATACCTATGCCTATACAATGAGATTACATGTACAAGAGACGTGCCTACATGCAGAGGAGCCTAAGCCTGCTCGAGGGCAGGAAGGCTCTTCAGAGGGATCTGGGCAGGCTGGACTGATGGGCCAAGGCCAGATGTATGAGGTTCAACACGGCTCAGTGCCGGGTCCTGCACTTGGGTCACAACAACCCCATGCAGCACTATGGGCTGGGGCAGGTGGCTGGAAAGCTGCCTGGAAAAAAAGGGCCTGGTGGTGCTGGCTGACAGCCAGCTGAACATAAACCAGCAGTGTGACCAGGTGGCCAAGAAGGCCAACAGCATCCTGGCTTGTGTCAGAAATACTGTGGCAAGCAGGGAGAGGGGAATGATTGTCCCCCTGCACTCAGCACTGGTGAGGCTGCACCTCAAATCCTGTGTTCAGGTTTGGGCCCCTCACTGCAAGAGGGACGTAGAGATGCTGGAGTGTGTCCAGAGATGGGCAATGGAGCTGGTGAAGGATCTGGGGCACAAGTCTGATGAGGAGCAGCTGAGGGAACTGGGGTGGTTTGGTCATGAGAAGAGAAGACTCAGGGGGGACCTTGTTGCTCTCTACAACTCCCTGACAGGAGGCTGTAGGCAGGTGGGGTCGGTCTCTTCTCCCAGATAACAAATGACAGGACAAGAGGAAACAGCCTCAAGTTGTGCCAGGGGAGGTTTAGATTGGATATTAGGGAAAATTTCTTCACTGAAAGAGTGGTCAAGCATTGGAACAGGCTGCCTGGGGAACTGGTGGAAGCACTGTCCTTGGAGGTCTTTAAAAAATGCGTAGATGCAGTGCTTAGGGACATGGTTTAGTGATGGACTTGGTAGTCTGGGTTAACAGTTGGACTTGATGATCTCAAAGGTCTTTTACAACCTAAATGATTCTGATTCTGTGATGATTCTATGAGTCTAAAGCAATCCAGAGGAACCAGCTTCACAAGCCCAGATTTGTAGAACGGAGATCTGGATTACATGTGTCTGAACCATCACCAAGAGATCAAAATTGCAGGTTGATTACCATACTGTTGAGAAATGGGAGAATGAGCTAGGGAGAAAACTACAGCAGAGTGTGCCAGAGGCCAAATGATTAATATATTTTCTCAGTATTAGCATCATCAATGTGCTGCCTCAGAGGAAGTCACGGTTAAAGAGTATCCACTAACGATGCAAAGCTCAATAAAATATTAGAATAAATAGGATAAAAAATTACCTTCATATCTCGCAGAAAGGTTTTCTGATCCACCATGTCCCCTATTGCTTTGCTGGTCTAATTTCAGCCTTACTTTGTGCTGTTCATGAAAAATCAATTACGTGACAGAAAAAGTGAAAGACCTAAGAGGCCAGACCACCTCTGTGCCCAGCAACACCACTGGCTGAAAATTGATGTCAGACAAGTTCTAATTAGGAACGAAGCACAAATTTGAGACAGCGAGGCTGACTAACCACTGGAAAAAATTATTAAAGGAAGTGGTGAAGTTTCTGTCCTTGTATCTCTTCCAGGCAACCGTAGAGGCCTTGATGGAAAGCATGCTTTGGCTGAACACAAATTGCAGAACTCAGAGTCAATGAGATCTAATAGTTTGTAATATACTGGTTGGACTGGACAAAATAATTATTCTCCTGGATTTAGTTTTCATGAATCTGCAAGCACAAGAAAGCTACTATTTGTGTCAGGAAGAAGATGAAGACAAAAGCTCCTAAATTTGAGATTGCCAGCTGTGTTACAGTTTTGGCAGATTTACCCCCAAACAAAATACGAAACAAATGTAAAAATTACAAAAAGAGGCACTTCTTTGTCTTATGCTTAAAGCACAAAATCCTGTTATCAACATAATTTGTTATTTGTATCTAAATTTTACCTCTGACTTACATTTCTATTTAAGCATCACCTCAGCTACCCAAATTGTAACAGAGAAAATGGGGCAGCCTAAAAGGAGATTGTAGTTGGGTATCCTGTTATTATTCTACCTCTTTTAGCCCCTATAAATTTGATAAAATATTAATAAAAATGACACATTTTTACTCTCCTAGGAAATAAGTGATAAAGAGTTATTGAAGGAGGTAAGTCTGTGAGGTATTATTAGTGATGGAGCTTCATATACACAACTGAGCTTTAGGCAAGTTCTGTCTTGGGAAAAAAAATTATGTTTTGGAACAAAATCAAGCCCCAAGTGTTTGACTGTGTTTCCTTCACAGAGATGAAGAGTTTTTAAGCAAGACACCAACCATTACACATCCCTACCTGTAAACAGGACAGCTCTTATGTTTTCAAAGCCTGCTATACTGGCTTTCAAGCAAATAGCTCTCATTTCTCTTTCTCCATTTAAATCTGAGAGATTAATTAAGCTCATCTACAGTTGATTAATGCAGGTAGGAAGCCTGTGGCTTCCTCCAATTACATTCAGATGATGTGGTACTGCTAGATATATTTATTTGGCTTTTAAGAAATATATCTGTAAGAATGATCTAGGCAATTGTCATGTCAGATTAAAATACATTATAAAATCATTAGTGAACCAAACCAGCAGCACATTCTGCCTAGCCATCTGGAAAAGAAGATGTTACAGAACAGATCAACATCTCTTCTTGGTATGAGAAGGGACCCCAGTTCAAATATATATACTTGTACTTCACCAATAGCTGCTCAGTTATTTAATTACTGTGGAAGCAAGGAGATGCTAAGCTATGGAAAAGGGATGTGGTAGCAGAAAAAGTTTATTGCAAAGAAAACTATGACCTGCTCCTTGCCTGGGGTAAAACTGGAGACTTATTGGTGTCATACTGGTGCAATACATGAAACTATTGCCTGTGACTATCTCTGCATCTCTGACAGTTTCATCTGCTGAAGAATGGATCTACTGATTTAACCAGGTAAAATCCCAGCATAGGAAGTATGTTACAAAATAAAAGTAGACAAATCAGGTTTGCTTTTTGTTGTTTGTTTTTGGGGTTTTTTTTTCAGGGAGGGTGGGGAGTGGAAATAATCTC